>NW_027185771.1:7076650-7080860 GCF_028583685.1 Petaurus breviceps papuanus
CCTCCCTCTGTCTCTGTCTCTCAGTCTCTCTCTCTGTTTGTCTGTCTGTCTGTCTCTCTCTCACACACACACAAGAGTTTTCTGTATCCCATTTTTCAGCAGATCTGTTAGGCAGTATAGCAACATTATATCACAGTCTCTAAATTGAAGTCAGGAAGATGGTTCAAATCTCTTCTCTGACCTTTATTAGTTGTATGACCTCGGACAAGTCAATTAGTTTTTGAATCTGTAAAATGGAGAGAGTAATGCCTGTAGTACCAACTATAAGGGGCAACATGATGTCATGAATAAAGGGGTGGCCTTGGAGTCAGAATAAATGGGGTTAAGCCCTGCCTCTCACAGATAATAAACTCATAAAAATAGTTCTTGATTCGTTATTCAATCAGCCCTGGCAAATCACTGGATTGCCTCAGTGCTGCCAGGCAATTCTCTCAGCCTACAAGGTAAAATGTGTGGCTTTCATCAGCAGAGGGAGTTTCCAAACTGGGAGTTCTCCACCCTAATGGAATTTTTGGTCAGGACCCCTTGACCAAAACATCTACTACAAAGGCTTGTGGTAAGGTTCACATGATCTATATAAAATGCTTTGTAGACTTTAAAGTGCTATATAATAGCTGTCAATTATGATTCTCACCTCACAGGGTTATAGCTTTAGCTGGAGGGGATCGAAACACCATCATGTCCAACTCATTTTACAGATGAGGAAACTGAGGAACACAAAGGGATCTTAGATTTAGAGCTAGTGGGGCCTTTGGGGTCCATCATGTCCAACCCTCTGTTTTTATGGATGAGGAAACTGGCACAGAGAGTTTAAGTGACTTGCTTAGGATCACACAGCTAGTAAATGTCTGAGACAGGACTTGAACTCAGGTCTTCCCCATTCTAAGACATTGCATCAACTCTCTGCTCCTACTTGGGGAAAGTAAAGAGATTGTTCTGAGTCACATGGTTAAGTTGTAGAGAAGTCGAATTTGAAGCCAGCTTTTCTGACTCCAGATCCAATAGTCTTTCCACTCACTACTTGTCCCTATACTGCACAGACTCATCAGGCTGGACTCCTTTGCCGTATTCCAACGGGCCCCACGAAGGGCGGACCCAATGGCATCTCTGCCTAGAGCTCTCAGCAGCAGCGGTGGAGGTGGAGGAGGAGGTGCAGGCGGAGGCGGCAGCAGCCCACCCTTCTGTCCTCTTTACCCAAAGGAGCCACCTGCAGCAGCCCTAAAGTCTCAGGAATATTAGAAAAATGCCTCAGGCTCACTCTCTGGCCTCAGCCTCCTCCCCACTAACACGTGGAAATGCAGGCGGCAGCTGTTACTTTCCATTTTCATCCATTTCAATGATCACTTCCTTTCCGACATAATGAACTTTCATTTCGCTAGTCAAGCCCCAGCTGAATTGCTCTGGGCAGTAGCAGGACCAGACAGATCTTCTGTATTACACATATCATATGAAAAACAGATGCCCCGAATATTGTTGCAAATCCGAGTTGACAGGGGGGACAGGAGGTTTACTTTCGGATTAAGAGAAGGCATGGACTCCTTCAAATGGGGCTACTGTTGGGAATCCCTGGCTTTATAATTGCGCCGGTGCCGCATTCATGCAGCAAGAGCTGACACGCGGCAAGAGGTGCAAAGATGAGGGGGAGTCCCCTGCCCTTGCTGGTTTCCATTAGGAAATCACGACTGATTCTGAGGCTGTTACCTGGGGAGTCATTCTCTGGGTTCTTTTTCACGTATCCCTAGGTGCACTGAGACAAACGATTCAGACAGTGTATCCCCCTCCCGGGCCCAGCATCCACTGCACTCACCAGCTCCAAGGCCAAGGTTTCTCAGACGGTCTAAGAGCGGCCTGAGTTCCGGGTGGGGAAAATGCTCTAATGAACTGTCAAGCCGAGCGAGCAAGCGGGCAATTGAGCTGCCGCTCTAATGTTTAGTGACAGCTGTAATTTACTAATCAATCAGAGAAATATATAGGCGCCATGTACAGCTGACAGGAGCTTTAATCCCTGACTTAGCCAGGGCATTAACAGTGAAATCAAATGTCAGGCTTTATAAATTACTTGCCTCGGCAACACCAGTTTGCCCTTTGGGAAAACTGGGGTGGCACAAGGAATGTCTTTGAGAACAGCCAGTCAGATCTCTAGAGCCGGAAGGTGGCTATTCAAAAGATGTGGGCAACAGTGAAAAATAGGGAAGGAAATAGAGTCATTGAGCTGGAAGGACTTTAGGACTTAGAACATGGAGTGTCAGAGCTGGAGTAAAAGCTCCTTGAGATTAGGGCTTGTTTCATTCTCTGTATTTGTTTGCCAGTGACTAGCATGGAATGAGTTCTTAATAGACGCCTGTTAATCTATTGGAAGGTACTTTACCACAGAGCATAGAACATCAGAGCTGGGAGGGAGCATTAGAGATCATCTAAATCCAATTCCCTCATTTTATGGATAAAGAAGAGTTTCAGAAGTGGAAAGGGACTTGTCCAAGGTCATACAGTAGTATACTTGGTTTTCATCTCCTCACAACATTCATCTTCTGACAAATCACCAATTCACCCCACAGCTTAAGAAGGTTGGGTGGCTGGGAGGCTCAGTATTCTTTTTTCCAGCATTCTTACCTGTCCCCAGAGGGGAGGGATGTCTGCTGATATTCACTGGTCCTATAGCTCTAATATCCTAACATATCTGATCTACACATAAATTCAGTGGATGAGTAAAAATTTCTAAGTCAGCTTTCCATACTCACATTTGGCTATTGGTTGTTTCAGCAAGAATTGATTGAGTACATACTATTTACACAGCAATGAGTAGAACATTGTGCCTGACCTCCTTCCCTGCTTCTCCTTCTGCCCTGAATACTCCCAACCAGACCGGCAACCTCATCTTTTTGACTGGTGAGAGTTCATTAGGTCTAGTCATAACTACAATAGCATCCTGCAATGCCCCTTGCCTCCTCCTCCCGTCCTGCCCCCTTTCCACCTCTTCCTGGAAATGGACCATCAACTATCTACCACCCGACTCTACTCACCATTACCATCTCTGAGACTTCACACTTCCCAGGCCACCATTCCCCTCTATATGGTATAGGTAGTTGACCATCCAGTAAGATGGATAAAACTTGGGATTTAGAGTCATGAAGGCTTGAGTTCAAATGCTGCCTCAGACACCTACTGTGTGACCCTGGACAAGTCACTTATCTTCTTGATCTCAGTTTCCTAATCTGTAAAATGGGGATAAAAATAGCACCTACCTTCTGGGGTTGTTGTAAGGATAAACTGAGATGTCATTATAATTATCAGTGTCATTATTATTTACCACAACTACTAAGACTTCTCTTTAACTGTATCTTGAAGGAGGGATAGTATTTGAACTGTGGTGGGGGTATCCCTGCTGTACCCATTTTCCTCTCACTTTGGTTTCCTTTTGCGCTTAGAGAGTGTGGTGTTCCTTCTATCCTGTTATCTCAGCTAGAATTTTAAGTTTCTTAAGGGCAGAAGGGAAGGAAAAAGAGATGGGAATAAGCATTTATATAGCACATACTATGTGCTTCACAAACATCTCATTTGAATCCTGCCAGGTGGGTCATATCATTATCCCTGTTTTACAGTTGAGAAAACTGAGTCAGACAGAGGTGAAGTGACTTGCCCAGGGTCACACAACTGGGAAATTGCCTGAGCCCAAATTTGAACTCAGGTCTTCTTGACTCCAGCCTCAAGACTCTGTCAGAACAGAGATCATAGAGGGTTTGACTAAGGGATTTTAGACACTGAATCAAATCTCAGAGAGGTGACAGTTAATCCAGAACAGGGCTGGGATTCTAACCTAGGGAATCCAGAGTGCATTGTGTCTCATTCATGTCTTCTCTGTCCCCAATAATGTCCTACAATGGGCTTATGATTATTAGTGACAATAATAATATGAAAGCCTGTATGGTAGAAGATAGAGAATCAGCTTTGGAGTCAGGAAAACCTGAGTTTAAATCTGGCCTCAGACACTTACTAGCTGTGAGATTCTGAGCACACCACTTAACTTCTGTCTGCCTCAATTTTCTCATCTGTAAAAGGGGGATAATAGTAGCACCTAATTCCCAGGGTTGTTGTGAAGATCAAATGAAATATTTGCAAAGTACTTGGTCCAGTGCCAGGAACAACAGTAGGTACGTAATAAATGTTTCCTTCCTTCCTTCCTTCCTTCCTTCCTTCCTTCCTTCCTTCCTTC
>NW_027185771.1:7080870-7098388 GCF_028583685.1 Petaurus breviceps papuanus
CCTTCCTTCCTTCCTTCCTTCCTTCCTTCCTTCCTTCCTTCCTTCCTCCCTCCATCCATCCCTTCCGTCCCCTCTCCCTCTCTTCCTTCCTTCCTCCCTCCCCAGGGTCACAGGGCCAGTAGTATCCAAGTCAGGATTTGAACTTGGGTCTTCCTAAAGAGGCTAGTGCTGGGGTCCCCCCCTTCCATTCCCCAGCCCTGACTTTTTACACTTCTGCAGCCAGATGTCCCTGCCACAGCTGCCCTCCGGCAAGCTCCCTAGACCAGGTACTAGAGCATCCCTTGGGTGATGAGGGGAGGGGGCCACACTAAGGGAATCATTCTTTAGCAGAGCCATGCTTTAGCTCAGGACAGAAAAGCAATTCCAGGTGAAGGAGAGGCCAATGCTTCATCCTCATTTGCCTCTTTGACACCTAGATTTTGCCTGAATTCATTAACATTTGTTAGCAGCTTCAGCAGTGGCAGGAAGGTCAATGTAAGGACATCTGGAAGCCACTGGCTCCCACTGGGGCTGGGGAGGGTTGGGGTGGGGAGGCTAACTGCTTACTGCATTATTAAAGCAGGCTGGGAGCTTGGGATGGTCATTCCCATGGAGCATTGGGATGTGATACAGTAGTATGACAGACTCTCTTCCAACAGGCCCCTGGAGAGGGTTCACAAAATTCTGGGATGAAAACTTTCAAAGCTATCTTCTCCCACCTCCCTGACTTTATGCAAAAAACCCTGATTTATTGGGATTGGAAATCATAATTCTAAAAATATTATTAATCTTTTGAGCATATTTTACTTCTGCAGATATCTTATTTAATCCCCATAAGAGCTTTCATGAGTCAGGCAGAGTAGGAAATATTACTCCCATTTTACAGATGGAGAAAATGAGGCTCCGAATATCATGGGGTCATAGGTGCAGAGATGGAAGACATCATTTAGTCCAGTCTCCTCATTCTAAAGATGAAGGGACTGAAGCTCAGAGATTAAGACTCTTATCCAAGGTCACCTAGACAGTAATTGGCAGAACTGGGATTTGAACCCGGATCTGATGATTCTACAGCTTTCTTCTACCTCCCAATGTCTCCCAGACATACTTCACTATGATGGACGGCAGGTAAGAGCCAACATTCACTGTCCAAGCTGAAAGGTCTGGAAGAAATGTCTGAGGTCATCTAGTCCAACCTCTGCTTTTCACAGATGAGCAAACTGAGGCCCATGGAGATTTCAATGACCTGCCCAAGGTCACATGAGTAATAAATGTCAGAGGCAGTCAAATCCTGATTCTACTGTATCAGGATGCCACAAAGTCTTGCCTCTTCATCTTGGCTTGGCTGCCACTAGCTCCCGCCTAAGTTTCCTTTGTTTTCAGGGACAATGCAATGGCCTTGGCCATGAGCTTGGTCACAAGGAAACAGTCCCAAATCATACAAGCCAATGGAAGATGTGCTTCTCCCAGAGTCCACCGGAGGCTTTAATTACTCCCTGGGTAACAGCCCCGCATAAACACAGCATAAGTATCCAAGAAAAGCACATAAAATACAGAGAGCTCTTGCCACAGTTAAATGTAGCTTCCCTGGCCTGGAAAGCCGGGATGTAACCATCTCAGACAGCTCTCTGAGCCCCACAGTAGAACTGCTTTTGAACAAAAAAAACACCAAGAGATTAAACTAACCTTGGGGATCCTCACTTTCCCCTTCAAACATACACATACAACCTCCTCTTCCCTCCCCATGGGAGAAGAATAACAGATGTCAGACCAAAAGAAAGAATCCATGATTTTGTTTTTTTCACCATCCGGGCACCACTGACTTAAGGCCTGGCTTGTGAGTCTGCAATGATCGAGGGCTGATATATATTTGGGATTTGTTTACAGACCTGAGGCACAACTGCCTGTCAGCCATGGCATCTGAGATGTGCTGCTCTCCAGGGCCCCTGATAGTCCTGGAGACACTGCAGATCCCATCTGGGCCTGCCCTTCCTTTTTATGCTATGCTACATACCCATTCTTTTCTTTCCTTCTCATTTCCTTTCCTTTCCTTTCCTTTCCTTTCCTTTCCTTTCCTTTCCTTTCCTTTCCTTTCCTTTCCTCTCCTCTCCTCTCCTCTCCTCTCCTCTCCTCTCCTCTCCTCTCCTCTCCTTTCCTTCTCCTCTCCTTTCCTTCTCCTTTCCTTTTTCCTCCCTCCCTTCCCTCCTTCTCCCAAATCTCTGCTTTCCAGAAAATACAAAGATTTCTACTGGTAGAGAGAAGAGGGTGAAGGGTATGTGATATAGGGTTAAGTGTGAGCAAAGATTCAGAGGCATACATGATGGGGGGAACAATAGAATGGGAGTGATAATGTGGGGGAAGAGATGGTTATTAAGACTAGAGTGGTGAGATGGGGTTAAGGGGTAGAGGGGCCTGGACTTTATCTTGGTAGAGGGAGATGTGTCTTTAGAGATTTGGATCCGACTACATTGTTGCACACAGCTGTAGGCACATCTTTGTAGGGGGTAGGGCTTAGTTAGCTCTGGCACACACTCTTCATTGTGTCTTACTCCCCTCCCCTCCTTGTGACAGCAGGAAGGGAAGAGTTAAAAGTCATTTTCAATTCCTGGGAAGCAGCTATTGAGGGGTAGAAGTGATTTGTGTATTTGACTGTTACAATTAGCAGCAAATGAGGTAGCATATGAAAAGTGGTTTGGAGACCTTAAACTGCTATAAAGTAGCTCCTGACATTCTCCTTCCTCTTCCTCTTGCCCCCTGCCCCATGCCTGATGCAGAGGGGAAACTGGGAGATTCAGGAAAGCTGGTGATGCCTGCCTGCTAGCTCTTCCTGGCTCAGTGGGTGTGAATGACCCTATCAAATCCCAAGCACAGCCCAGGACTAGGTATAGGGGTGAGGAACCTTTGGCCTCGAGGGCACATGTAATGTTAATGGGGTATAAGATCTTCCCAGTTCGTTAATAGGCCTCACGTGGAGCCTATTTAGGGAAGCTTGTTTAGAGGAGGCTTACTGGTGGGAAGGCTTTAATACTTTTTGTTAATTTCTAATTAGGCACTGAGTCTTGAGGGCTGTGATGTCCTCTGGCTATAAAAAAAGGTATATATATACTCTGAGTTTAGCATTTTGCTTGGGGGGAGGGGGTCTCACTCACTGGAAGAATATTCATGTGATTTGACCAGATGAGACTCTGGGTAGCTGTTAAGGAGACCCCACCTCCTACCCTGCCCCCGCCCCCCGAAAAAAAAACAGATGTTGGTGCTTCTCTCTCTGGTAACTATGTATGTATTGCCTTGGTTAGACAGTTGGATCTGTCTGTTCATCTGTGCTAATTTCTCAGACAGTTAGAAGCCCTGTCTGTTGGTCTTTATTTCTCTGCTTGTATTTTCTCTATTTTCTTTTTTTGGATTTCCTCTGAAGTTCAGGGCACTGATTTTTCCCCTTAACTAATGAATTGTAATTTTAAAAGATTGTTGGTTCCTTGAACAGCAGATCTAAATAAAGCAGATCTAAGAATCTGTGCTAGCAGCCATCCTGGGTACACCAGGGTGGTTGCTGCTGCACCCTCTAGGTCCTCAAGTGTGGCCCTTTGCCTGAATCTTGGATTCTGTCAAAGGGCTTCACTTGAGGACCTATAGGGCCACATGTGGCCTCCAGGCTGAAGGTTCCCCATCCTTAGACTAGGAAGAAGGAAAACAAGGATTGTCCTAAGCATACCAATGATTTTCCCAAGTACAGGTATCTCCTGGAGATGAACATATGGCTGGGTTACATGGTATATGGAGAACACTCTGACTACTTGATTCTGAACTGTTCTTTCAAGAGGGAGCCCAACTATGTAAGAAGCCCAGACACAGGTGCCCAAGCAGTGAAAGAGATTGAGGTGTTCTACAACAGAATAGAATGTAATGAAAAACTACTGGAAGGGGGAAAGGGGTGAGAAGTGGATTCCAATCCTTACTCTCCTTCAGATTTACTGTATGATCTTGGACAAGTTACTTTTCTTTTCTGGACCTCAATTTCCTTAGATGAAAAATGAGGGGATTAGATGAGATTTTTTTTAAGCCTGTAGAAAATAGGATCATAGAATATGGAATTCAATAGGACAAGTGGCCACACAGGTGATTTCTAATAGAATAAAGTTCAACAAGGGGAAACATATGGCTAAATTAAGTTAGGGGACACCTAGCTGCATGCAAGTATGGCTGAAAACAAGCTGAGTGTCCTAGTGGAACACAAGACAACATGTTTTGAAAACATATTTCGAGGATGAGTTAAAAAAATAAGATTTAGTAAGCTAATACACAGCACTTTGGAAACTTTAAAATACTTCACATATATTATCTCATTTGATCCTCATGCCAACCTTGTGAGATGGGTACTATTATTATCCTCATTTTGTAGATGAGAAAATGGAACCTGAGAGGATAAATGATTTGGTCAGTGTCTTGTTGTTCAGTGCTTCAGTGGTCACTCTTTACGACCCTATTTGCAATTTTCTTGGTAAAGACACTAGAGTGGTTTGCCATTTCCTTCTCCAGTTCATTTGAAAGATGAGGAAACTGAAGCAAACATGGTTAAATGACTTGCTCAGGGTCACACAATTGGGGAGTGTCTGAGGTCAGATTTGAACTCAGGGAGATGAGTCTTCCTGACTCCAGGCCCTATACTCTATCCACTGAATCATCTGCCCCTTGCTGTGGTCAGGGTCACACAGCTATTAAGTGTCTACATGCAAACTCAGATCTTGACTTCAGGTCGAGAAGACTTATGTAACTGACAAAGGGACTATATTGTATGTATGTATGCATGCATGTATGTATATGTATATATGTATATGCGTATATATATCAGACTATAACTGATATAAGGATAGAGAAAATGAAAGCTATTGAAATTCTGGCTAATGAATGATAAGATTATAAGAAGAAAAGGAAGTTTGAGAGGTAGTTTTCAAGTAGCTATTTCACATTTCCATTCTGAATTTCTCTTGGCCTCAATATCTTCATTTGTACAGTGCAAAGATTGGGTGAGATGAACCCAAGGTACCTTTCAGCTCTGAACTCATGATCCTTTGAATAGAGACACCAATGAATAATGGTGTTACCAGTAGCTGGAGAGGTTCAGCTTAGATGGAAAGAGTGGCTTACTAATAAATGTGTTGTGTGGACTTAAAATTCCTCTGTGGGTGCAGATGGTGCTACATCTCTTGAGGATGCTTTTAAGAGGAGCATAGTAACTTTCTCTGATAGCTCAGATTTGGTGTGGTGGCAAAGTTGGGGGGTTGAGGCCATTGGAAGGTGGTGGGCATCTGGGAGGACCTTGAGAAAGCCAGAGGCTTGTGTGTGGGAGAGGACCTCTTCAGGTCTCTGTAATACCTTTTTATTTCTCTAATGTAATGCTTTAAATAGGGCAGGAAGGAACATACTCTATCGTTAACATCTGGTTTTCTGGTAGAGTATTTGGAAAGCAGGGAAATGAGCAGAGGTGGCAGAAATTTGCTGTTCATTCTTTTAAATATCTCTGCCTTTGACTTTGACACAAACCAACCCCCCCCAAATCCAGCCAAAATTCCTTATCAAGGCCAATCTGGGCTTTCTTGATGCCCGAGCCAAACTTTGAACGGGGACATTTTTCTTAATAAGTCATTTAGAATGTAGGTAGTAGGTAGGCAACTGGAATGGTGTTTCCTCTGACTTCTGTTATTCCCTTCCTGGCATTTCCTCTAATATTCAGGAGGGAGTATAGGGAATCTGGAATTCAGCAAAAGCTCATGTCCCCTCAGCTCCACACAACTGGGAAGTTTGGACTTGGAGCTACTTTTAAAAAAACTAGCAGATATCAAAACTGAATCTCAAATGTCAAGACCAGGGCCTAGGTCAAAGGTCCCTTGTATCTGGAAAGGGCAGGGGGGGGGGCGGGGGGAACTAATTCACAATAAGGGCATGTGCTAAAGCCAATTTGCCTTCTAGGTAAACTAAGTCAGAGGATGATTCTTGTGTCCTCCAGCTCCAACACACATACTCCCTAGGGAAAACTATGGTTTGGATGGGATAGCAAGTTGGTTTAATAAGACCTCTTCAAAGAAACATCCAATTCATTTTCATGACAAATATTCATTGAAAATTTGAAATATTCTAAGTAGGTGAGGAAACAAAACTGCTGTCCTTGAATCCCTCTTGGCTGGGGAGATCTATCCCGCCCATTGACATAGAGGAGACATCCAATGAATGCAGGACCTGACTCAGAGGAGACCAAGGTTCAAAGCCTGCCTCTGATATCTGATAGATACTGCCTCTGTGACTGTGGACAATTCACTTCCCACTGAGGCTCTCAGTTTTTCTACACCGTGAAAAAGGAATAATAAAACTTGTATTCCCTACCTCATAGGGCTGTTCTGAAGAGAGAGCCTTATTAAATACAGAGTTTCATTCCACCATGAATGCACTGTTAATGGAGCTGTGAATTAGCCCAGTCATTCTGGCAAGCCATTTGGAACCAGGCCCAAAATATCACTAAACTGTGCATGCCCTTTGACCCAGCAATACCACTACCAGGCCTACACCCCAAAGAGATCAAAGTAGGAGGAAAAGGAACCATATGTGCAAAATTATTTATAGCAGCTCTTTTCATGGTGGCAAAGAATTGGAAACTAAGGGGGTGCCATCAGCTGGGGAACGGCTGAAGCAAATTATAGTCTATGAATATAATGGAGTGAAGTGAAAAAGTCTAGGAGAAAGAGTCTACAATGACAATATTATAAAGATAAATAACTTTGAAAGACCTGAGGAAGTCACTCAGTGACCAACTCATGATTCCAGGGGACCCATGATGAAGAATGGCATGACCCTCTTTTTGAGAGAGGGGGTCAGGCATGACCTATGTAGGCAATGTATTTTTGCTTGATTGTGGTTATTTATTATGTGGTTTTGTTTTTCTTTTTTCTTTCTCAATGTGAAGAAAGAAAGGGGAGGGAGGGAGAAAGAGAGACAGAGGGGAAGAGAGGGCAGGGGAGGAGGGAAGGAAAGAGAAAGAGAGAGTGAGAAAGAGAAAGGGGGAGAGAAAGAGATAGATACTTGTTAATTGAAAAAAATACATTTAGTTAAAAACAAACAAAATATACTAAAGAAAATGAAAGCTAGAGTGAGATGTTTAACAGCTGGTAGAATATGAATGGCATAATTGGGGTATGATAATTGAGGGAGCAAGCCACACTGACCTAGAAAATGAAGGTCTCCCAGCAGGAGCAGCATTGAGTCTGAAGGATGAGTAGAAGAATGAGAAAGCCCGGGCTGGGAGAAAGGCAAGCCAGCCAGAAGCAAAGTATGGGGGTGGGCAAACTCTCCAAAGGCCTTATAGCAGAAGAAGCGACCTTGGTTACAGTCATTTCTTCCAGATTGCAGGCAGGCAAGCAAGTGACATACCTCACACCCAAGACTTTGTGTTGATAATGGTTTTAAAAAAAGCTTTTGCATTGAACCAACAAAAAATTAAATCTGTCGTCTAATAGGTGTCTTGGCTCCCTTAGCTCAAAGAGTTAGGGGGTCCAGAGCAGGGGTCAAGATCACTGTGGCTCAAGCCCCATGGACAGCAATTAGTTCCCCTGTGTTCTGTAATTGTGATCTGGGTCCCTAATCTAAGCCAACCTTCCCAAATGTAGATTTTCTTGGTGCCTGGGCTCACTGCAAGAGACTCAGTCAGAGGGGACAGATGACCCAGTATTCTCATCATGCCAAAGACACTGCTAAATGCATTCCTAGAGACAGGCATGTTGAAAGACAGAGTAGAGAAGGTGCTGGACCTAGAATTGGAAGACTAGAATCGGAATACTTGGTCTAATTTGAGCCTCAGTGTACTAATCTGTTAAATAGGAATAGTAACAGCAGCACTGCCTACTTCATAGGTCTGCTATAAGGAGAACACACTGAGAATTGTGAAGTTTTATGAAAACAGAAATTATTGTTCTTATTTTTGTCACTGCTCAGGCTAGCAGAGTGCTCTGTGGGAAAAATCCAAGCAAGGCAGGCTGGTCAAGGTTTAGAGTCTGTATTTACAAGGCTGCTTCCACAGTTATAAGGCCTTTGACAACCACACAGAAGAGTCATGTGAGAGGACAAAGGTGGTTCAGTGAGAAAGTACAGACTTGGATGCAGGGAGACTTGGGTTCAAATCTTGTCTTAGACAATAACCAGCTGTATGACCCTAGTCAAGTCACTTGACTTCTCTCAGTCTCAGTTTCCTCATCTGTAAAGTGGGGATAATAATAGTCTCTACTTCCAAGGGTTGTTGTAAGTCTTGAAAGAGATAACATAGGTAACTGTGCTTTGCAAACATTAAAACAGTATGTAAATGATAAAATATTCTGATTACCTTGCAGCAGTGATCCCAGCACCCCTGCTCCACTATCAGTCAGGGTCAGGGTTCACTGATGATTTTCAAAGTCCCTTTTAAGCTCTGATGGTTTAAGAATCTATGACTTGTCTACCTCTGAACACTAATTATCTGTGATTCTACAAGAAACTGGTTGGAAATGAAGCCTCATTTCGAGGTTATGGTCTGGGCCTCAGGCCACCCCTATTCAGCAAGCTTCGTGATTCATCATCATTGAATCTAGACAAAGAGGAATCATTGAATCCAGACCAGGAGGCCTTAACATTTTTTTGTTTCTTGGACCCCTTTGGTCACAATCTGGAGAGGACTATGGGTCCCTTCTCAGAATCATGCTTTTAAAGGCATGTTTTTAAAATATACAGAATCACAAAGGAAACCAATTAAATTGACACATCAATTATCAATCATACCTGCCAGGTTAAGAACCCTGGATCTCTTGACCTTGAGTTGGGAGGGCACTCAGAAAATCACCTACTCTGACTTCTGAAGCTCAAGTTGCTGAGGGGACAAATTATTTTGGAGAAGGGGCCCACCTCCCTCATCACCACAAGCAATAACTGCTGACCAATGGCCACCAAGAAGTAGAGAGACATAAGATCCCTGGGAGGGGCATCACCCCCCAGCCCACTAGTCCTGGTTCAAGCTCAGACCTCAAGCCATCATTTGGGGAAGGAGCCAGCCATCCCCACCATCTGCTACTTATAGAGTAGGCAGGCTAGCCTATCTCAAGCACCAAAGCATCCTTAGGGATAACACAAGCCAGTCATTACCAGCACCTCTCCTCAGACCCAGATGCAGACAGCCCAAGAGCTTTGGGCATAGCAGGGCTTCCAGCCCAGAGCCCTTGGTCATCATCCTAGAAAGTATCTGGGGAGGGGCAGTGTGGCAGCTGCTTCTGCAGAAGCTACACCTACTGAAATACCATAAAAGACAGTTCTTGTCCCCAAAGCCTTTGGTGCTGTCATATGGTTTAACATTGGGAAAAGACAGCACTTTAGTAGTAGAAATGACATGAAAGAAGAAGCATTAATATCTGCTTTACTGCTGCCCCCTAAGGACCATGGGACTTTTCCATTTGACTTGTAGCTGAAACCTCCTAGATGGGTGGTCTCTCCCATTAGAATTTGAGTTCTTCGAGATCGGGGAAAAGCTTAATTTTCTATTTGTATTCCCAGCTCTTAGCACATATTAAATGTTTCATTTAATTAATTAATTAATCATATCCCTTCCACAAAGGACAAGTGGCCATTTAACTTTGGCTGGAAGACTTCTGATAAGTCACCACCCTTTGAGAAAAGCCATTCTGTTTTCAGATCACTCTCAATGTTGGGCAGATCTTCCTTCCAGGCTTCTGATATCATCCCAGATAGGGTGAGGAGCACCCTGCTTCTGTCCCCAGATCTGAGCCCACTTGTCAGGGTCTTTGCTCACTTCTTGACTTCCTTGCTGCTGGGACCTAAGCTCTTGCCTCTGTGATCCACAATCCTCACACCTGACCCAGTCAGTCTTGGTATTAGAGAAAAATCTACCTGATTTGGAGTCAGAACACCTCCAGCTTCAATCTCAGCTCAGCAATGTGGTTGACGTTGGGCAAAGCGTTTCACTTTTCTCAGTGTTTTCTCCATTGGTAGTGGGGAGGATGACGGTTGGATTAGATGATATGGGAGGTAATTTCCAGCTCTATTCTATGTTCTAATGAATTACTTCCCTGCCTGCACGCTGTCCTCTGAACCTAGAACTCATTCTTTCCTCACCTCCTCTTCCTTCAAGACTGCTCAAATCCCACCTTCTGCAGGAGACCTTTCCTGCTTACCCCCAATGGCTACTGTCTTTCTTTCTGAAATCACCTTCTATCCTCTCTCTCTATTGTGTATGTGCCTAATGGTCTCTATGTTGTTTTTCTCCAATGGAATGTAAGCTCCTTGAGGGCAGGCAGAGATAGCTTTTGTTCTTTTGTATTCCCAGCACTTAGTGCAATGTCTGGCGCATAACAAGCATTACGTAAACGCTAGTTAAGCCTCATGGCTTCATGAATGTCCACCTTTGGTTCCTGTGCTCCAAGCTTCACAACACTATTATTTTTCTCTCCAATAAAAAAGATGAGAATTAATGGAGGAACTTTAGAAGACCTTTTAACATCCTACAGTGATAACATATTGTTAGTATCCCCGCATGAGATGATAAAACTTCTTACAATCTTATCTTTAAACATCCAACTGAGAGGCCAACCCAGACTTGAATGAGAATCCACCCTACAAAACCTCTGACAGTAACCACCATCCAGCTTTTGCTTGCATACTGTCAGATTAGATGCGGAAGCCCATTCACCTTTGGGGCATCTATTAGGAAGCTTTTCCTTACATCAAAATAAGATCTGCTCTTTCAACTTCTTCTCAATGGTCCTATTTCAGTCCTCAGACCAAGTGGGATAAGTCTAATTTCCCATTTTTATGACAATCTTTTTAAAAATGCCTTTAAAATATTTTCTATTTCTTAAATTGCCAAAGTTGCCCCAATATTCCCTTCTTTCACCTTCCCAGACAGGCATCCCTTATGACAAGAGATTTTTTTTTTGAAAGGAAAAAAAGTCAACACAACAGATTAATACATGGAAAAAGTCTGAAAACCTGCTCAATGTGTGACACCTTGTGGATAAGGGGGGAGGGCTGGAGTTGGATGATAAGCCTTTTTTTTTGCTTTTTGGAGGGGCAATTGGGGTTAAATAACTTGCCCAAGGTCACATGGCTAGTAAGTGTTAAGTATCTGAGGCTGGATTTTGAACTCCTCCTGACTCCAGGGCCAGCGCTCTATTCACTGCACCATCTAGCCGCCCCTGGGGTGATAATTTTTTAAACGCTTGAAGACAGATGTCATACCTTTCCCCATGTTAAACATACAAAGTTCCTCCAAAGGTTAGCTTGTCAGTCCTTTCATCAATGTCCTTCCTAAAACTTTTCTAGAACACATCTCATAGAACTGGGATGCAATCTTCTAGCTGAAGTCTGACCAGGAAAGGTCAATCGGCTCTTGGGCGATCACAAACATCTGACTATGCTATCCCACAGACTCTGCTGTCTAAAAGCTGCGTGTCTGCAATGGCTTGGAAATGCCTTAGTGTCCCGATCCAGCCAACTAGCCTAAAAAACTGAGGTAGCCGTTGTGTGTTGGATAAGAGCAGTCGAGGAGATGGGAGTTCATTGACCCTAGACATTCACTAGCTGTATGACAAAGTCATTTGACCTCTGCCTCAGTTTCTTCAACTGTAAAAGGGAGATAATAATAACTCTAGGAGGTAACTTCCCAGTGTCATTATAAAAATCAAACAGTGCACAGAATCTGGCACATAATAGGCACTCAATAAATGCTTGTTTTCATCTTTCCTTTCAAGAGACCTAACCAACTTAGACAATCAGAAAAATGTGACCCACAGGATCTTCTACCTACTCCCTAGGTGATTTTGGACAGGTCATGCAATTTCTTTTCACCCCCCTCCCCAAAAAAAAGAGGGGATAGATTGATTTCAATAAATAAGCAATTATTAGGCACCTGCTTTATTTCAAGCACTATGCTGGGTGCCAAGGATAGCCAGACAAAACCAGTCCTTATCCCTCAAGGGCTTTTACTGACCAGATGGAGTATAAGGGACCTTCTAACTTTTTTCTTGTTGTTGCTTTTTTGGAGGGGGAAGGCAGGGCAATTGGGGTTAAGTGACTTGCCCAAGGTCACACAGCTAGTTTAAGTGTTAGGTGTCTGAGGCCAAATTTGAACTCCAGTCCTCCTGACTCCAGGATCCGTGCTCTATTCCCTGTGCCACCTAGCCAGCCCCCTTCTAACTTTCATTCTGATAGGCATAGATCTGATCCTTTCTCTAGGATAGTAGACTTGAGAACCAGAGGACCAAAGTTCAGTTTCTGGATCTGTGTAGCACTTGCTACCTATTGTGACCTGTCTCTGCAATCTAAATTTCCCAATCCTTTCAATTAGGATTTAAATGTCCTCAAAAGTCCCTTTAAATTCTTATTCCTATGATCCTATGAGAAGTGTCTCAGGAGGTAGTGAGTTCCCTGTCACTGAGGGCCACAGAGTTATAGATCACAAGATCATAACTATACAGCAGGGGTTCTTATCCTGTGGATCTGTGAACTTGTTTTTAGTGTGTGTGTGTGTGTGTGTGTGTGTGTGTGTACTGGATTTATTATATATACAGATACATATACACACACATATTTAAAGCGAGTTTATAATCCTCTGCATTTATTGCAATCCTTCTGAGCAGGGGTTCATGGGTCCCACCAGAGAGCTACCGGAAAGGGCCCTGGACACAAAAAAATCCCCTACTGTAGAATTAATTGGGACCTCAGAGGCCATTTAGTCTACCCCTCTTATTTTATGGACCAGGAAGCTCAGACCTAAGGGCATATAGGCAGCCACTGAATAGGAGAGGTAAGTCTTTTGACTCCAAGGTCACTCTCATAATAGCTTCAGGGTTATAGAATCATAAGATTTAGAGTTGGAAGTGTCGATCCCTGGGGGAAAGTGCCTTAATTTATTTACTGATCACCTAGTTAATCTGAGCTTTTTCCGTGTTGATAGAAGGGATATTAGAGACCAGATGGACAATAGAATATAACCTCATCGAGGGCAGGGCTGTTTGTCTTTGTACTTCTGGCACTTCACACTGTGCCAGGCACTTAACTTTTTAAATTTAAACACTGTTTAAACAGTGTTTATTAAATGAAAGTAACCCATTCTCACCTCATCATTTTTTTTCTTTTCTTTCTTTTTTTTTGTGGAGGCAATTGGGGTTAAGTGACTTGCCCAGGGTCGCACAGTTATTACAAGTCTGAGGCCCGATTTGAACTCAGGTCCTCCTGATTTCATTGTTGGTGCTCCATCTATTGCACCACCTAGCTGCCCTCATGCCATCATTTTTCAGAAAAGTGTCCCAGGTAATAAGCAGAAAACTCTGCGTTCATTCCTCTATACCATGCCAATTCCAAGTGGAGGCTGGGAGATCAGGACAGGGTGATGGTAGGCAAGTCACATTCTCAAGCAAATCCTGGACTCAATGAGCTCTGAAAAGCTCCTTCTAATTCAAAGTCTCCATGATTGTTGATGGAGCAAATCACTTCCCCCGTGTGAGGCACACACACACCACTGACCTCATAGGGTCATGGCTGCAGCCAGCTGTTATGTGTTAAAATAATACAGGCACATCTTACCACCCTATTATCTCAGCGTCTTAGCTACGCCAGCCTCAGAGGCTTCTCAGCCGGTTTGCCAACCTGGAGTCAGCTGCGTTCCCGGGCTTTTCCTTCTGATAGATAAGTCTAAGCAGAAGCCGAGCCACAGGGAGAGGAGACAATAGCGACAGTGTCCTGAGGCTCCGGGGACAGGCAGCATCACTGGATGCCTGACATTCTGTGCCTGCGTCACTGGCCTCCTGAGGAATGCAGGGTGGGCCCACGGCAAAACCTCAGCTCCCGGTCAGGCTGCACACGGCTGGATGCCTCGGGAGCCCTCCCTCCCGTGCAATCCATCTGACGCTGGGCGCCTCCGCCGAGGCTATTTTAAGAGGAATGCCCGGTCCCGGAAACCGAACTTTGAAGTACGGTTCAAGGCTTTGTTGTTATGAAAGAAACTCCCCCCATCTTTGTCCTGACGGGGATGGAGCTGGTCAGTCAGGGTCTGCTGTGTTGGATCAGCTGGTGAGGAAGCTTAGATAAATTTGTGCTCCGTCTGCCCTCCATGTAGGTGATGGACGGGGCTGCCTCTGGTCGGGGATGCAAGGCTTCCCGTCTGGTTTGGTTAGAGTAAGAAAAAGAAAAGTCCCACTCATTTACTGCAAGAGCCCTGCTTGGTGCCAGGACAACAGGAGGCTTTAGATCCAATTTCTCTTATCCCAAAGGCAAATAAAAGAAGCCAATCCCTGCCAATGAGGTTTTTTCAACAAGCGATTGCAACACCAGCTCTTTAAATAGACAGTTCTTTCAAGAACAGCTGGGCTGGGAAGTGTTGAGGGAGCATCCCCTGTGAACACCAGAGGTGGGTGTGAGTCATGGGGGGGGGGGGGGGCAGGGAGGCCAAGGTGCCCAATGCTAGTCACTTCTCTTAACGAAGATGGTACTTCTAGCAGGATGGAGAGACAAGAAGTCACAGCATCAGAGATTTTAAAGTTGGAATGGCAGAATATCCACAGTTCAAAAGGACCTTCAATATCATAGACTTGGAAAGGACCTCTGAGATCATCTAGGCTCACCCTTCCCTTCTGTAGGTGAGCAAAGGGAGATCCAGAAAGGTTAAGTCATTTCTATCAGGTCATCAGAAGTTTCAGGTCCTTTGAATCCAACACATTTTTTCCCCTCACCATACCACAATGCCTCCTTGGTCCCACCTGGACCTTCTAAACTGCAGATCCTACCTACCTCATCAAATGACATAATGTTACATAAAATACCTTAAAAACTCTATTGAAATGTCAGGTCTCCTTGACAACTGGTCATCCAGCATCAATTAAGGGAGGGAGTACGTATTTACATAGCTCCTACTGTGTGCCAGGTCCTGGATTAAGCACTTTATAGATATTATTTCATTTGATCCCCACAAAAACTCTGGGAGGGGGTGCTATTATCTCCATTTTACAGATGAGGAAACTGAAGCAAACAAGGATTAAGTTACTTACCTAGGGTCACACAGCTAGTAGGTATCTGAGGCTGGATTTGAACTTAGGTCTTCCTGACTCCAGACCTGTTGCTCTATCCGACTCCTCCCTGCTTCTATTTCCTTCCAAGGGAGTCTACTTTGCTTTTTCATAGCTCTAATTAAGTTTTTCCTTGAATCCAGATCAAATTAGTCTCGCTACAACTCCCCCCTGAGGCTAAGCAGAAAAAAATATAAGCCTTCAGAAATCATCTAACTTCACATGAGTAAATTGAGGTCACTAGTCTAAGTAACTTGTGTAAGGTCACCCAGTAAATATGCAGCAGAACTAGGGTTCAAATCTGTGTCCAAATTCAGTTCCCTTCCACTACACCGTGTTTCCTTTCAAATACTCAGCAAATAAGCCAGAGCCATAGTCAAGGATCCAGTCCCAGAGTCTTTGCTCTAATCCTTTAGGATTTTCTCTGTGTCCTGGTGGAGGTCAAGAAAAACACATGTTTTGTATTCTACATGTGTAGAGAGATGGCAAGAAATCCAGAGCCAGTCTTCCTGTCCCCAAGAAGAGCTGCTTCCCTGGCACAAGTTCTCTTGACAAAGTAGTCTCAGCAGAGCTGTAGGGTCAGGGCAGGGGTTTGATGTCCACCTGCTACTTTGTCCAATCAAGGATGCTCTGGAGTGGGGGAGGGAAGAGGGAAGAGGGAAAAGGAGGAAGAGACATACGTCTGACATCTATTAGAGATGGAAGGTCCCTTTGATTAGGGGAGGAGGAAGAGGAGGAGGAGAAGGAGGAGGAGGAGGAAGAGGCAGATAGAATCAATTGTGGGAAGGGGAAACAAGGTTGCATTGTTGACATGCTCTTGGAATTAGGAAAAATCCACTGTAACCATCTAATTATGTCACTGGTGGGAATGGCAGGAAGCACAGTTGAGAAGAGGGGGAAGGTTTCTGAAGTGACTGAATCCCACCCTAGGTGGGGGGCCAGGAGGGGGAAACACAGATTCTCCTTGATCCTCAGGAGGAATATTTTCTAATTTTTTGCACACAGCAGGACCTTAGTGAATGTTTCTTTGAATTGAATGATATCCAGGAAGGAGTCATCATAGTCAGGAATGGAGAAAAGGAAACCAGGAAAACCAAGCTGATGGCCAAGAAGGTAGGAACAAAGCAACATAAAATGTTTACACTTTGTGGAAATTTGAAAATGATTTTGTTTTATCCTCTCATCTTACAAGTAAGGAAATCACATTCAAAAGAGGCAGAAGATCTTGCCCAAAGCCACCCAATGAATTAGTGGCATCAGCACCCAGCAGCTCCAGATCCCAATCCAATTCTCTTTGTATTACCTTACCCTGCATCCTTCTTCCCTCCATTCATTTCCCCAAAGCTGATGGGCTGGCCTTTTAGTATGTACAGTGAGCAGCATCAATTTGACTCTGTTTCCTTGAGGGTGAAGTTGGTAAAGGGTAGATGTGTTGGGACCCCATGCCAGTAGACTTAATGACAAAAGAATGTCACTCTAAGGGATAGACTCCAAAGGAGAGCTACAAACTTAAGAGTCATAACTTCCCTGGACCTCAGTTTTCTCATCTGTAAAATGAGAGTGTCCACAAAAGTCTAGATTAAATTGTACATTCCCTTTGAACCATTTATACCACTCCTAGGCCTATGCCCAGGAAAAATCAAAGAAAGAGGAAGAGGTTCAATATGTACAAAAATATTTATAATAGCCCTTTTCCTAGTAGACAGACGTTAGAAACTAAGGAAGTACCCACCTATTGGGGAATTATAGTATATGAATGTAATTGAATGCTTTTGTGACCTAAGAAATGATGAAATAAAGGGGAATCTAGGTGGCACAGTGGGTAGCCCACCAGCCCTAGAGTCAGGAGGACCTAAGTTCAAATCCAACTTCAGATACTTACTAGCTGTGTGATCTTGAGCAAGTCACTTAACCCTGATTGTCCCCCCCATCCCTTCCTCCCCTCCTTCTCCACAGTAACAACAACAAAAATGATGAAATGGACAGTTTCAGAGAATACTGGAAAGAGCTCTATGAATGGATAAAATGTAAGATGAGCAGAGCCAGAAGAATGTATGCAAGATAACACGTAGGAGAAAAACAACTTTGAAAGACTTTAGAGCTCTCATCAATGCAATGATTGCAACCACTAATCCAGAGGACTGAAGACGAAACGTTGCTCACCTCTTGGCAGAAAAGTAATAGACAAAATTCAGAATGAGATACATTTTTGAACATGGCTAACATAGGAATATTTTGTTGTACCATGCATATTTTTATTGATGTTTTAATTTTTGCTTTTATATTTACTGTTCATGGATAGAGCACTGGTCCTGGAGTCAGGAGGGACTGAGTTCAAATTCGGCCTCAGATACTTATTAGCTGTATGACCCTGGGCAAGTCACTTAACCAGATTGCCTCCCAACTCCCCCTTCCCCCTCAAACCAAAACAAATTTATTGTTCAAATGGGAGGAGA
>NW_027185771.1:7098398-7101428 GCF_028583685.1 Petaurus breviceps papuanus
ATGCATATTTTATAGCTGAGGAAACTGGTTAGGATCAAATGAGATAAAGACTGTTATTTTAAGGCAAAGGTTAAGTGACTTGCCCAGGGTCACACAGCTAGTAAAACCCTGGGATCAGATTTGGACTCAAATCTTCCTAAACCCAGCACTCTGTCTACTGAACCACTGAGCTGCCTAGTGAAAGCAGTGGGAAGGAGAGCTCTTTAATGCTTATAAAAATAAATAAAGATATTATTTTAAAATGAAAGGTTTGGATGAGATGGCGTCTGAGGTAACTTCCAGCTATAACTACCTTTGGAAAGAAAGTCAGAGGCCCTCTGAAACATACTCCTGTACCGTAAAATGGAAATAAATAACACTTAAATGTTTCATTTGACAAGGTTATTCAGAGAATTGCATGAGATATTAAATATAAAGAAATTTATAAACCTTAAAGTACAACCTAAAAGTATATTATTATTACTATCAAACTCTCCAAGCTCCAGTTTATTCTGCTGGAAAATCTGATTTTTTTTTGGTATGGGCATGTTTTGGATTGCAGAGAAGTGTGGGTAAATTGTCAGGTTGATGAGACCTGCACAAAACTACCCCAGAATCTTTGGTAGCTCTATTCCTGTCCCCTTGTGACCTACTGTGCCCACTGAAACTCATTTGATCATCTGGTGACAATTTGTAGACTTTCCTCTCACTCAAGCTCTCGTGCTGGCCCTTGCCCAGCTCTCCTTCCAGTGTCTTCCTCCCTGTAGCTGGGATCTCACCTGCACACCTGCCACAGTGATGAGGTAGTCAAGAGCAAAGAGAAAGAAGTGACTGGCTACCTTGGTGACTTAAGCCTTCATGGCCCCCAGGATGGTGGAGGGCTTTGGATTAAAGAGGTTTAATTTTAAAACAACAGCAGCAGCAGCAGTGGAACACAAGCATTCTATAGCATTCGAGCATTATATAGTAGTTTAAAATTTGCAAAACACTTTCCCAACTTTATCTCATTTGACCCTAACAACAACCCTGGGAGGTAGGTGCTATAATGATCTCCATTTTACAGAAGAGAAAACCAAGGCAGAAAAAAAGGTAACATGACTTGGCTAGAATCACACAGCTAATAAGAGTCTAAGGAAGGATCAGAGATGGGGGTGGGGGAAGAGGGAGAGGAAAATGAGAGCTCTCAGTATTTGAAAGACTTTGTTATGGAAGGATAAGTACTCGGCCCCAGAGAGTATGACTATGAGCGAAGGGTAGACGATAAAAAGAATCAGAATCCTGGGGTTAAGTGACTTGCCCAGGGACACACAGCTAGTAGGTGTCTGAAGTCGAATTTGAACTCGTCCTTCTGACTCAAGGGCCAGTGCTCTATCCACTGCACCACCTAGCTGCCCTGAGGCAGATTAGTTTTGACGCTAGGAAAAACTTGCTTACGCTTAGAGCTATCCAGAAATGGAACAGGCCATCTCCAGAAGTGATAGTCCTTTATAGAGAGTCTCTATGAAGAGGCCAATGATCACTTGGGTAGGTCGGAAAGGGAATGGTTTTGTCCAGGTAAGGGTTTACCTCACTTCAGAGGACTCTGATTCCTCTGTGATGGGAAACACTCACTTCTCTGTCCTATGACATCCATGTAACAGAGATGCTTTCAAGATAAATGTGGCAAAGGTTAAAAAAAAAGTTCTGAACAGCTGCATAATTAGACCAACCTTAGCTGTGGCACCTCTCTGTAAAGATCAGAGGAAGGAGAGCAGACAGCAAACAAGCATTTAGTAATTCCCTACTCTGTGCCAGGCACTGTGCTAAGCACAGTTACAAATATTATCTCATTCCATCCTCATAATAGTCCTGGGAGGTAGGTACTATTATGATTTCCAGTTTACAAATAGGGAAGCTGAGGCACAGAGAGGCTAAGTGACTTGCCAGGGTCTCACAGCTGGAAAGTCAGAAACAGGATTTGAACTCAGGTCTTCCTGACTCCAAGTCCTGAATTCTATCTACTCTATCATGTTGCTTCTTTGACATTTTGTTAAAACTAGAGATGTCTATGATGTATCTCTAGACATGGCAGGCTTGCTATTTCTTTCTCTGTCTCCCTCTGTCTCTCTCTCTCTGTCTCTGTCTGTCTCTGTCTCTCCTTCCCTCCCTCTCTCCCTCTCCTCTCTTTTCTCTGTCTTTCTCTTTCCTCTTCCTCTCTTGGTACTGAATACCTTGAATTCATTGAATCATTCAAAATTATGATTTAGCATCTTTTGATGAATCCCAGAAAAGATCTGCAGGGCCCCTAACAGGCTCCTGGCTGACCACACAGAGCACCAGGAGGTAGCTGCTTCAGGAGGGAGCAGGCCTCTGTTTACACAGGAATACCTTGGCAGGAGCCAGCCCGGGAAGCATGCAGAAAATGCCACTTGATGGAGTTTCCCCAACTGTCACATTCTGCAGAGTTTGCTGGGTGGGGCGGTGGAGTCTGCAGACCGGTCACGAAAACCTCAATGGTAACTCATGAATATGAACACTGTCTGGTTTCTGGCTCTGGAAGCTGGCCTCAAGCGGAGTCAGTCCAAGGACAGGGTTGAGGTCTGTGAGCCACGGACGAGGATGAACGGAACGTCCCTGTATTCTATTCCCCTCCCCTTGGCACTGGCCCAACAGCAAGGAGCATGCATGGATGGCGGCATCACAGCAGGCGCTCCTCAAGTATCTGAGTCAATTGTCCAGGGGAGTGTTACTTATTGACCATGAACCCGGCATACACACACTGCATTAAATCTGAGGGAAAAGGAAGTCAGTGACTGCACAGGGCAAAGATGCCCTAATGCATGGCATCTACCCATTTACGCATCGCTTTAACAAACACTTCCCATTCAGCAAACATTTACTGAGCACATGTGCTTGGCGCTTAGACTAGGCCCTGGTGACAGAAACACAAAAATGAAACATTCCCTACTTCCTGAGAGCTTAGAGTTTTCTTCTAGTCTATTCCATGTGCCAACTATAGAAAGGCCTCTGTGCTAGGCACTGTGCAGACAGACAAAAAATGAAATATTTCCT
>NW_027185771.1:7101438-7108453 GCF_028583685.1 Petaurus breviceps papuanus
ACATTCTATCCTGTCCATCTACTATAGAAAGGGCTCTGTGCTAGGCATTGTGTAGGCAGAAATACGTCATTACCTGCCCTCTGAGAGCTTACATTCTATTCTAATGTGCCTGTTATATATAGGCTATGTGTTAGGCACTAGGCATAGAGAAAAAAGTGAAACATTATCTGTCTTGTCAGAGATTAATTCTATTCTATTTTATTAAGTGTTTATACTATACATACACACACATATACACATAAATGTATATACATATATATGCATGTACATATACATGCATACACATATGGCTCTGTGCTGGGTATGGTGGGGATATAAAGATAAATAACACATGGTCCCTGCTCTCAAGACTATAGGCTAATCTACAAGTGAAGCTGTGGTTCTGAATGCCTGCAATATAAATTAGATTGTGTTAAATGCACAAAAAGAGGCACAAAGTATTATGGGTGAGGGGGGATTGCCGGCTTGTTGACTCAATGAAGATTTCATGGTGGAGTAGATATTTAAGGTGGAGCCTTCAGGGCTGGAAGGCATGCAATATAGGTTATGTATGTCCTGAACACAAATATAGAGGCAGGAGAAGATGGAATGGGTTTGGTATCGAACACCTATTTATGTGGGGGCAAGGGAAGTGGTGCCCCCTGCCTTCATGGAGCTTACAATCTAGTTGGGGAGGCTAAAGAAAACACACATGAAAAACCTACAATATCATTTATGAGGGGCAGCTAGGCGGTGCAGTGAATAGAGCACTGGCCCTGGAGTCAGGAGGACTTGAGTTCAAATCTCACTTCAGACACTTGACATATACTTGCTAGCTGTATGACCTTGGTCAAGTCACTTAACCCCAAGCCTTGCCTTCTCCACTTCTATGCATCATCTGGTGAGATCTGTCAAATGATGACTGTGACCAAGTCACTTAACATCTAAAAGATGGTGCTGAACTAGATGGCCTCAGAGGTCAGAGAGACATCGTCAGATTCAGGGTCACAGAGTTAGGTCCAGAATCCCATTTCTCTTTCCACTATACTCCATTGGCCGGCTGGTTGGTCTCCTTGCCTCTAATCTTTCCCAGTCCAATCTTTTACTACAATCCATCCTCCATTCTGCTGTCAAACTGGTCTGATCATGTCTGCCCTCCCCAATCCATTCCATAAACTCCAGTGACTTCATGTTACTTCCAGAATCAAAGATAAAATCCTTTATTTGGCTTTCAAAGCCCTTCATAAGCCGGCCCGTTCCTCCTTTTCCAGTCTTCTCACCCTTTACTTCCACATACTTTGCTACCTATCCAGTGTCACTGGCCTCCTGGCTGCCCCTTAAACGTGGCACTCTCTCTTCTCACTGAACTTTGTCGCCATCTTTCATGCCTGGAACTCTTTCCTTCTTTAGCCCCTACTCTTGGCTTCCTTCAAGTCCCAGCTAAGATCCCACCTTCTGCAAGAAGCCATTCCCTATTCCCATTGCTGCTAATGCCTTCCCTCTGAGTTTATCTACACTTTATTCTGGATATAACTTGTTTTCACATAGCTGTTTGCAAGCTGTCTCCCCCATTAGAGGACAACATCTGTTTTTAATTTTTATTTTTTGTTGGGGGAGGATTTCTTTGTATCCCTAGTACTTAGCACATTGCCTGGCACACAGTAGGTGCTTAATAAATGGTAGCTGACAAACTGACACGTCAGGAAATGCAAATACTGTGACCATACCTATTAACACCAGAGAAGAATGTATATCAGCTGTGTATCCAAAAGGAGGGATAAGGCAAGTTGAGCACCAGGGTGGTGCTGGTTGGTGTTGCTGTTCAGTCTTGTCCAACTCTGTGGTCCATGGGGTTCTCTTGGTGAAGATACTGGAGTGGTTTGCCATTTCCTTCTCCAATGGATTCAGGCAAATAGAGGTGAAGTGACTTGCCCAGGGTCACACAACTAATAAGTGGCTGAGGCTAGATTTGAACTCATGTCTTCCTGACTCCAGACCTAGCCTTCTACCCACTGTGCTACCTAGCTACCCTGGTTGGTACATATGAAACAATAGCTTACATGTATACAGTAAAGTCCTTTAAGGTTTACAGACCACCTTAACCATTTTACCTCATTTGCTCCTCACTATGGTGAGATTGGTACCATTATTATTGTCTCCAGCTTGAAGAGGAGGAGACACAGTTGGTCTCATCATCATCTAAGATGATGGTGGACATAGGTCCCCTGAATCCCAAATCCAGCACTCAATCCACAGTGCCCCCTAGCGCCTGAAATGTTAAAAGATCTAAGAGACTAGTCTCTCAGTACACTGGGCAAATCCTCAATGAAGGAGTCACAGAAAGACATGGACATGAAGTATACAGGTAGATAAGACCTGAGGGATGCAGTGCAGTGAAGCAGGAAGAATGCTGGCTCTGGACAGTCAGAAGACCTGGGTTCAAATCTCACTTCTGATGCTACTACCTATTTGACTGTGGCCAAGTCACTTAATATTGTTGTGTCAGTTTCCATATCCATAAAATGATAGTGCTAGACTACCTGGTCTCAGAGATCATTTTCAGCTCCGGTTCTATGAACCTGTGATCTGTATGGAAGGGGTGTTACTGACACCGAAGAAATGAAAGCCCATGTGTCAGTAGTGTGAATATGTCAGTATATTTGCCTTGTATTTTCCATGTCTCTGGGGATCACCATCATCATTCTTGGCCTATGCAAAGGAGGAATTTTTTACATTTTCTCACCTTGTTTGGAAAGTATAAAATCATACAACCTCATTCTCTTCTAAATCTGGGGCTGGCTCATAGTAGGTGTGGTGCATAATAAATGTTTATTGAATTGAGTTCATTTGATAAGCTATAGGGGAGAGAGTAAGAAAGACAGACAGAGAGAGACAGAAAGACAGACAGAGAGGAGGAGAGGGAGGGAGGAAGAGACAGAAAGAATAACAGAGACAGAGAGGGAGGGATGGAGGGAGAAGAGACAGAGAGAGAGTTAGAGAGAGACAGAGAGAGAGAGAGAGAGAGAGAGAGAGACACAGAGAGAGACAGAGACAGGGAGACAGAGACAGAGACACACAGAGAGAGATTCTGAGATGAAAAAGACCGAGAAAGATTCAAGATATATAGGTTGTGTCAAAACAGAGGAACACTCTTAAGGTGACAGTGGCAATGGCCAAGGACCCAAATTCATTCCTCTTCATAGAATGAAACTCAGATGTCTACAACTATAGATCTGGTTATAGACAGTGCTTATATTGGGAATTTGACTCCCTAAAGTGAAAGGTAATGTAATGTCAATATTTAATATAAAGGTAATGGAAACATTTGGAGAAGGAAATGGCAAACCACTCCAGTTATCTTTGCCAAGAAAACCCCAATGGAGTCAGGAAGAGTTGGACATGACTGAAATGATTGAGCAAAATAGAAGCATTGATACTGCAGCAAAAGCATTTATTGAGTGCCTACTATGTGCAAATAGCTAATGAATAGGGACCGGATCTGTGTTATTTCATTGGTATGGGGACCTCCCAGGTGAGCAAATTCCCTCTACCAATGCAGGTCAGCAATTTTCTTAGGCAAATTAGTCTTTGGGAGTAGTCTAGGGCACCAGTGACTTACCCAGTATCACCCTGAAACTTAAATCAAGGCCTTCCTGACTCCAGAGTTTGTTCTCTAGACACTAGACTACACTGTTTCTCAAAAATCTATGAATCTGAGGAACTTAATGACAATAAAATCATGAAATGTAGATAATATTTATGTTTAACACAATATATAAATACTGAAGGCAATAGAATTATGCTCTTCAATCTTGAAGAAGGGAATTTTGATAAATAAGCATATGCCAAGCCTCTAGGGAGAATTCAGTGCTGGTGTCCCAGCCCTTCCACGGCCACTAGCTGATTCAATGATCTCAGATTCTACATATGGAAGAGTGGTTGGAGATAACCACAAGTGAAAAAACTCATGGGGGGCTGGGGATGGGGAGGTGGAGCCTGTTGACCAAGAACAATTTTGAGAGGGTGGAATATGTTGCTGATCTCAACTCTGCCTCAGAGTTTCAGTGATTTCAGGGCATGCTTTATCTGTAAACTGCTTCTCAGTCCTGTAACCCTGCTCCCATGCAGCTAATTAAGAGAATGGAACATGATCTACAGCATGTAAAATGAATTTCACAGTGTAGTGAAAAGACTGCTAATACTTTTGGAATTGGGGAACCTGGGTTCCAATGCCAACTTTCCTCCTTACTAGGTGGTGATGTAGAGGATAAAGCCCTTCACCTGGAGTCAGGAAGGCTCAACTTCCTGAGTTAAAATCCAGTCTCAGACACTTATTAGCTGTGTGACTCAGGGCAAGTCACTTAACCCCACTTGCCTCAGTTTGCTTATCTGTAAAATGACAAGCCACTTGCTAAGAAAACTCTAAGTAGGGTCATGATTGAAAAAAATAACTGAACAACAACTTATAGCTCTTTACTACTTCATACTGGGGTCAGGAAGACCTAAGTTCAAATCTGACCTCAACACCTGCTAGCTGTTCAAATCTGCACTCAGATACCTTGGGCAAGTCATTTGACATCTGTCTGCCTCAGGTTCCTCAACTGTAAAATGGGGATAATGATAGCATCTACCCCTCTGGGTTATTGTGAGGATCAAATGAGATTATATTGGCAAATACATATATATACACACACATATATATATTTGTAAATATATGTAATATGTAAATATATAAAAACATAGCACAATGCCTGGTACAAGTCAAATGGTATACCAATGCTTATTATATATTATTATCATGATCACTATTATTGTTATCACTTGTGTGACTTTGGATGCATCAACCTGCCTCTCCAGACTACAGTTTCCTCCCCTATAAAATATGAGGGGGTTGGGCTAAATGATCTCAAAGGCCCCTACCAGCCCTACATCTGAGATCTTAGGGCTTACTTATGACATAATGAGGAAGGAATGAAATACAAAGCTAGAAATTTCAGATACCTTATTTCAGATACCTTGAGGAGGGGAGGGAGCAAACCTCCCATACTCCTATTTTTGTACCCACGACTAATGCCAATTACAGATGTAGGAAGTTCAAGGGGAACGGAAACCCAACTTGGAACATGAACAAAGGCTGAACAAACCACGGACTCTTCATTCATGGCATTATAAGTGTTTGCTAGTCTGTTCTATCATCCTTTATTCACTGGCACAGACAATAAAGGAAGCAAAGTAAGTAAAGATAGTAAAGGAAGGCTGGATTCTTAGACAAGTTGATTGTAGGATTAGACTATGCTCTAAAAACAAAGCAGCTTCCTTCTAACCACAGTGATTCCAGGGAATAACTAGAGGGAACAGGAGGGGACTCAGCAAAGAAACCCAAGCAGCCCCTCATAGCTGCAGAGAAGGCAGTCTGGCTGTACCCCAGGAGTCTGTCTGCCCAGTCTACAGCCATGTGTGTCCTCACTTACAGCCATAACAGTCAGCAAGACGGTCAGTTCATGTCCCACCCCCCACCCCTCCCCCCATCAGACAATTTGGTCACACAGCTTACTTGATTTCTTGGGGGGGGGGTGGCTTGGCAAGAACAGACCTATTTGGGAAGGGAGTTAACCATAACAGTGGTTGGTCTGGCTGGATAAGCTTTCAGGGTGAAGTCTCAGTGGATATGTTCAGGGGCCTTGAGGCTGCCTGGGGTGGGGGTTGAGGCAGGTGTTTTGACTGGGGAAACCTTAAGACCATTACCATTTGTATCAATGAGAGGCAGCATAGTATAGTGGATAAGGTATAAGACTTAGGAGTCAGGAAGGCCTGGATTCAAATTTTGCCAAATATGCCAGACAAATTATAACCTTAGTTTCCTCATCTATAAAATGAAGGCATTAGACTTAATGGCAGTATGGAAGCTTCAAAATTTAGCATATAGCTAGCCAGTATAATTTGTTAAAATAAAAATCAATAGCCAGAACCTCCCTCAGTTTCAATGTAAGTATTTAATAAGTATGTATTAAGGTGCAGGGCCTGGAACCATGCAGATTCATCATTTGAATTCAAATCCAACCTTAGACACTAGCAGTGTGTCCTTGGAGAAGTACTTTAACTCTGTTTGCCTCAATTTCCTCATCTGTAAAATGAGCTAGAGAAGAAAATGGCAAATCACTCCAGTATCTTTACTAAGAAAACCCCAAATGGGATCAGTATGATTTAGGCATGCTTGAATAACAATATGCCAGGTACAGAGGAAACACAGACAGAAATAAAACCCTCTGCCCTTAAGAAGTTTACATTCTACTGCGGGTGGGGGGTGGGGAGCAGGTGTGAAGGAGAGGAAATATAGAGTGTCCAAAAGTTTTAGTGTAGTTTTCACCTTTAATAGCTTAAGCCTTTTGGAATGTCCTGTCCATAAAATAATATAAATTAATATGGAGAAGAAAAGAGTACTGAAAAAGGAGGGGAAGATGAAATGAAGGAGGCAGCTGTACTTTGCAAATTTCATTCAGACCAGGGGTTTTTGGTTTTGTTTGTATCTTGGTGGCATTTGGCAATCTGGTAAAGCCTATGGAGCCCTCTTAACATGCTTTAAAATAATTGAAGGAAATGCTAAAAATGGAGATTTTCCCCAAGTTCTATGGACATGCAAGTTAGGAATCCCAGCTTTATACCAAAGACCCCCATAATCACCATTGCACAGGCCTACAGATAGTCTTATGACCAGAATGAAACACCTGTAGCAGTTTCCAGGCCATCAGACAAGAAGCTATAGAATCCTCAGCTCTGGCCAGTAGAAGGAGTTAACGTAAAGTGTGAGTCACATTCAAAGCATTTCAAGCAGAACTGGAAGTGATCTCCTGTCTTAGGCCGGTTCTGTGGCTGCTGCCTAAAGTTGTTCCGAGGGGAAAGAGTTAAAAGCCCAAGCCGGCTCTGAAAGCCCTCCTATAAGCAAACTTGGCACTCGGGGCAGCTTCACAAATTCAGACCCTCTCAAATGCACAGCCTTCCGTTTGTCAGGGGGCGAGTCACCGCTAATCACGGAAAC
>NW_027185771.1:7108553-7119070 GCF_028583685.1 Petaurus breviceps papuanus
AGTCCTCCTAGCCCTTTCCTGGCCCACGAGGTCGCCAGCTCCAGCTAGCTCACTTCCCTGGGCAGAAAAGCCGAAGAAAGAAAGTGAAAACGAATGTGGTGGGAATCGGCCTGACTTATGACAGCCCTTCGGATAGTATGAGGTCCCCAGCAGCTGGGGAGGTAAGCGCTGGGAGGACCCGGGCACAGCTGTCTTACGTAAGACTAGGAGATGTACGTCTGTAAGCACCCCCGCCCCTCCCCCTCCAGAGAGAGAGAGAGAGAGAGAGAGAGAGAGAGAGAGAGAGAGAGAGAGAGAGAGAGAGAGAGAGAGAGAGAGAGAGAGACCGACCGACCGACCGACCGACCCTCTCCAGTCTGTTCCTTCCGTCCCACAAATTCCAACCTTTACTACCCCCGCCTGACTCACCAGCCTCCAGCATCCCGAAGCCGGCTCAGGAGCGCAGAGAGGAGGGCAGGCTGGACGTGGCCAACCCCCCAGCGTCTCCCCGCAGCTGGCTTTAGCTCCAGCTTGGGCTCCGGCTCCAAAGCTGCCCACATCGGTCAGCTGGGTTGGGGAACCCCTGTATGCACCCATCCCGAAGCTTATTTTCCCCACACCCTTGGTGTCAGACGACTCAGTAAAACGCACTCCACCCAGAGAGACCAGGACCCGCACGCGGCCAAGAAAACGTGTTAAAAAGAAACAAAACAAAACAAAACAAAAAACCCCATTTCCCTGGCGACCTCTACATTTCTGCAACCCCCTCTTTCCTCCCCACCCTGAAACCCGCACCTTTTCAGGAACAGAAAGCTTCTCCACAGTGGCTGGGGGTTTTTAAGACGCCCAATTCAAGGGAAAGATGGAAAACCGTGATTCTTGGTTCTCCTTAGCAGGCAAATGGAAAGTCACTTAAATTATCCTGGCTTTCTGAGTAGCAGGATCGTTTTCTCCTTTCCAGTGAGGGGGTTGGGATGGAGGTCGGAGACCCGGAATCCAACGGGATCATTTGTATTGCTGACTGATTGTATTGGCCGCTAATGAAAAGGGGCGCGAGGCATTCTGTCCCGCGAAACTTCCAGGGGGGACTTGTCTCCAGTCAAAGAGGACAGTCAGGACAGGGTTCTCTACAGAGCTGGTCTCCCCGTGGGGACCAGTCCCCTAGAGAGACGGAGGCTTGGATTGGTCCTGTTGAAACAGCAGGTCTGCCACAATACATGGGCACGGGAACGCCCGTCCTGTGTCTTTAAAAACTAACCCAGGGAAAGCATCCAATGGCACAGGCACCGGGGAAGGGGAAAGCAGCTTTACCAGGGCAGCTAGATGGGAAGCAGGAGCCGATTGAGAAAGTTCTCCCCAGGTCCTCGCATCCAAGGCAAGTGCTCTGCGGGGCACACAATCGTTCTCATTTTTTTTTTTTTTATTTTTTTTACAGTCGAGCTTTCCAAACGCTCGCCATCCCGTGGCATCCACTCCTTGACTTTGGGACCAACCGAGACGATCCTACTCTGGGCAGCAGCGAAAGTCCCTGATGCCTCTCACTGGAGACTCTGACACAGCCCATGCCAGGCAGTGCCCGCTGGTGTCAAGCAGGCTCCCCTGAGGCTGGGACCTTCCCGAGGGTTTCCACCTCCTAATACCGGCTACCGGGCTGCAGGGAGAAAGGCGGAGCCCCCGGGAGGATTGGCAAGGGAGGGTGGCACTCGCCACCCAGCTGCCAAAGCTCCCGGGCCCAGCAGGCAGGGCTGAATGAAATCGAGGCTGGCAAGCTGTGGGAAACGGGCATCCGCTGGGGGCAAGTGAGGAAAGGAGGATTGTGCAAACTGGCAACGGAGGCTGCTGCTGCAAACGACTTGCCAGCCTCAGCGTAGGCGAGCAGCCGCTGCCCCCGGGCACTGACTGGCATGTGCGCCGACGCTCGGCTGCAATTTTCTTTTTAAAGCCCAAACTACCAAGTGAGCCCCTCGGTAGGGGAAGCCGGGACACGTCGGATAAAGAAACCAGGAGGAGAGGGGTGGGGGGCAGACGAGGCGGATCGGCGCGTACTCACCTCATTCTAAAGCTGCAGAGGGTCAGGGCTGCGCTCTCGGTCTCTTCGGGGGCGTTTAAAAACACAAGTCCGGAATTGGAGCGGCCGCGGCCGCCGCTGCCGCCGCCGCCGCCGCCGCCGCCGCCGGGCCCCGTGCAGCTCCTCAGTAATCTGCGGATAAAGAGAGAAGGCTTCATTACTGACCACAGTCACGGAGCCTGGAGCTCACGCCCCCTCCTCGCCCCAACAGCCAGTAGCGCGCACAGGAGCGAGGCTAGGAGGAAAGGAGATGAGCCGAGCCGAGCCCACAGTGACTTATCTACCCCTCCAAGCGAGGGGGGGAAAGAAAGAGGGCAGGGGGTGGAAAGTTGGGGGGGGGGGGGGGTGTGTGGTGTGCAGAGCAGGCGGCCGGGGTGGGGGTGGGGAGCTGCTTGCCTAGGATTGGACGGAGGAGTGGGGGTTCCTGCTGCTGGTGGTAAAGGATCGGGGCTGAATGGAGTCGGGTGAACCAAAGACTTTGCCAAGTTCCCTAAAAACAGCCCCTTTAATGAAACCTCGGGCAGGGCACTAATTGGAAGAGCTGCGACAATCTTTCTCCTCTAATGGAGAAAGAGCTCCGGGGAGCCTCTGATTGTCCTTGGGGAGGCAAATATCAGATGTCCAGGGTTTCCAAACGCCTTCTAGAAAAGGGGGCTGCCCAGGTTAAGTTACAAAATAAGACATTTCCTCTTTCTCCATTCTCCTCAAAACTACTTTTTGCATAGATTAGAAAAAAAAGGTGTCTCTTTTCTACCCCTCCTCCCCGGTCATTTGTGGAGATGGGGGGTGGGGAAGAGTCTTCCTGCTGGAAAGGTTCCCCTTCCCCGTAAGCCAGAGCGAGCAGGAATTCTACTGACCTCAGATGCCATTAGTAGCATATACCCTCTCTCTTCCCCAGGGCCATCTCTCTCCTTTCTCTGTCCCCCCCCCCCACAAAAATATTAACTTCCGGCAGAGGGCCCCAGTTTTGCATATGGAAACATTGGATTTAGCACAACTCTAAATGTAGCTGTTTCATCCCATCTAAGTGGTTTTCCGGTTCGTTGTTTATCTGTTTGCTTTGTCTTTTTTCCTCTGAGTCTCTCAGGTACCAAGTGCTTTCCATTTATGACTGTGACGCAGGGGAAATGGACCCAAGGGCCAAAAAGATGCCCATTTGGCAGTCAGACAAGCTTTCCTTTGAGTTTCTCAAAGGCTGGGAGAGAGCTGGAATAATGAAAATGCAGAGTACCCCTGGGAGGGAGAGGATCAATGGCACACCTGTTTTACAGATGGATATAATGAGACCTGAGGAAGTTAGGCAGCAAGCAACTGCTTCCTGAGCGCCTACTATGGGGTGACCTCAGTGGAAGGCACCACAGGTTGGAACAGAAGCTCCCTGAGGGTGGGGTCAGCCTCTCTGGTATCCCCTAACAATGACTTGCACATGCTAGGCCCTGAGTAAAGAAAATCATAGCTGCACCATAGATTTGGAGCTGGACAAAACATAGGTTTAAGGCTAGAAGAGACCTCAGAGCCCACCCCCTCCTGTATGGATTTCAGGTCATCCAGCGCAGCCCCCTCATTTCAGAGATGGGGCAAAGTGATTCCCAGAGAAGGGAGGAAAGTGACTTGCCTAAGGTCACAGAGCAAATAAGGAGGGATCTCTCAAGCTCCTTTAACTCCAAATCCAGGGCCTTTTCTTACATGTAATTGATTGATGAAGGTTCTTAGGCCATGGCCTTATCATGCCTGTATTCTCCTATTTGTAGAACCCTCTGGAAGTTGTCTGGTGATGTCAAAACAGTCTTGGACTCTGATACTTACTACTTAAGTGACTCTGGGCATGTCATTGCCCACAGACTCTCTGGGCCTTCATTTCCTCATCTGAAAGATGAGGGGATTGGACAAGATGTTTTCCAAGGTTCCTTCCAACCCTAAATCACATGAACCAATGAACTTGGCATCCTCAGACTGATGATCAGAATGGAGATTGTTTTGAATATACAAGGTGGAGGGGAAGAATTCCCATTTAGCATCTTCTAGGGTGCCCAGATCTCTCATTAACTGGTTGGGATGTCAGCTAAATCACAAACAGTAAAATAAACAATTTAAGCTACCACTGATTGGTCTGATGCTGATTGATAGCTCAGTCAGCCAATGTCATTGTTGGAAAGAAGAAGGCGGTACCCCAAACTATCTGAGGCCCTAAGAATATCAAATCCCAGCAACCAGTTCTGCATCTTAAACCTCCAGGAATTTATTGTCTCTCTGGGACACTCTGGCACGAAGCAGGACATAGTGGCATATCCAGATGGGCAAAGCAATGGAGTTTGAATCAAATCCCAACAGGCTAAGGGGATGGAAGGATGAAAGAAGGATCTGTGTGGGGTGAGGGGAACAGAGGAAAGTTAATGAAAGAAGCTTAAAATGACCACCCATGATTGATCCCCCCGGAATGAGATAGAGGCCAGAGAGGATTGTCAAGGAAATTAGGCAGGTAGTCATTCATTCAGCATTCAAAACCTTTATTAAGTACTACTGAGTATAGGGTTTGGTCCTAGACATTGAGGGAAATACAGAGTTTAGACAAGACAGTTATTGCTGTTGTAATGTCTAGAGGTACAGTGCATTTGCACTAATTACCTCCTAGGCTTTTAGTTTGCATGTAGTTTACTCCCCCATTAGACTTTGAGCTCTTTGAGGGTAGGGTCTGTTTTTTGCCTTTTTTCCTATCTTTAACATACAGTGCTTGGCATACAGTAGGTGCTTAATAAATGCTTATTACATGTTACATGAACAATTAGTATTATCCATAAATGAAGGGGTTGGCTGAGGTCTCAAGGGTCCCTTCTAGCTATAACTTGAATTCTTTGGTTCTAAAATTGGGGGTGCCGAGGGGTGGGTGATTCTTTAGAGACTCTAAGAAAGGAATACAGGGTAGTGGAAATGGCATTGATTAGGGCAGATAACTCTACCCTTGGCTCCACTCCTTACTCCCTGTGTGACCTGGAATGAGTCACTCTGACTCAATGGGCCTTAATTTGTTTAGGCATAAAATTAGAGCTTCTGGCTAGATGATCTCTCAGGCCTCCTCCAACTCCATGTTGTCTGAGCCTAGGAACTCCTTCCCCCTCCCCTCCCTGCCCCCTGCCCAATGCATTTCAAAGTAACCCATGGCTCGGAGTCAACACTCAGAGTTTCTGCAGACTAGGTTCAATCTTGGGAGCAGCTCAGTAATTAATACTCTCTGGCTCACGTTCCCCCCCTTCCCCTGAGTTTCCCTCTGAGAATATCAGAATTTTGTTGGTTTTGCCCCCTCCTCTCCATGGTTTTCCCTGGAAAACCATATTTCCACAAGAAAGCAAAAGGGGTTTCAGTTGACATATATGTACTCAGACCAACAACATCAAATAACAATAATAACACCAACAGCTAATATTTCTCTAATGCTTCCCGGTTTGCAGAGCACTTAACACATTAACTCATTTTACTCTTACAACAACCCTGGGAGGCAGATGCTATTGTTATCACTCTCATTTTGCAGATGAGAAAACAAAGGAAGATGGAGGTTAAGTGATATGCTCAGGGTCACACAGCTAGGAAGTTTCTGAGGCTGGATTTGAACTTAGGTCTTCCTGACTGAGGGTCCAATGCTGTATCACATATGCCAGCCGGCAGCCTCGGAGCAAATACGCCAAGAAGAAAATGGAAAGGACCCACATCTAAGCCCCCAAGTAATCAAGATATCTCTCCTTCCCTTTCTGGGAGAATGCCCCAGGGGCCTAAACAATCCAGTCCTACATATTTATAGTTCTACCTAGATAGGTAAAATTCTATAATTGGAGACCAGGAGACATAGGTTCAAATCTTGCCTAGCTGTGTGACCTTGGGCAAGTCACTTAAAAAAAAATCCTCTGGGGGCAGCCAGGTAGCACTGGCCCCAGAGTCGGAATGACCTGGGATCGAATCTGGGCTCAGAGACTTAGCACCCGCTCAGAAACACCTGGCCATGTAACCTTGAGCAAGTTACTTAATGCCAATTGCTTTAAAAAAATCCTCTGGACCTCAATTTCCCTGTCTGTAAAAAGGGATGAGGAGGCTTTGGAGGATTTTTCTAGCTCTACAGCTATCATCCTCTAATACCATGAACTTGGGTTTCCTGAGTCAAGCAACCCTCCCTTGTGGTGAGACCTACTTTTCTAGAGACCTCTAGTTCTCTAGGCTTACAGTACTACTACCCTGATTGGGGATTCCTGGGAAAAGGAACAACATCCTGAGTAAACTTTACAGATGACTACAATAATTGTGTGACCACATTGTGACCGAATTTGGGGTTTTCTTGGTAAAGATACTGGAGTGGTTTGCCATTTTCTTCTCCAATTCATTTTACATGTGAGGAAACGGAGGCAAAGAGGGTTAAGTGACTTGCCCAAGGTCACACATCTAATCAGTGTCTGAGGTTGGATTTGAACTCAGGAAGATGAGTCTTCCTGCCTCCAGGCTCGGGGAACGCCATCTATCGCACCATGTAGCTGCCCAATAAACATGAGGTAGTGGGGAAAGCCCTGGCCTTGGATTTAAGGAACCTTGACTCTGTGTTCCAGTGAGTCAGAATTCCTCTCCAAGGCTTTGATCACCCATGTCCCTCACAGTGCTGATGGAGGGCAAGGCTGGGCGGTGCTCCCCCAGAACATGTCGCTGCCCCTGGATGCTTCCTGCCTATAGCAACCGAGGAGGCAGCCAGGGCGTCATCTGCTCTTGCACCGTCCAGGAACTTCTTCACTTGGTGCTTTTAATCTGCTCCCAGTTTCTTGATGCACACGGTTCCCTGGAGGGACTGTGCGGATATGTAGGCCTCCCTCCAAGGAACCCAAGCTGTCTCTGTGTGCAATCTGTCTCCTCTCTGTTTCTCTGTTCCCAGCTCCCCAACCCCTCTGTAAGAAGCACAAGGGTATAGCTCACAAGTCTAAACTAACAAGGAAGCACTAATCAATCAGTCATTAGCAATGTGTAATAAGAAGGCCGGCAAGGCCTTGTCAAGGAGACATCATCAATGTTACACACCCAGTAGACAAAGCCTATTTCAACTTGCAGAGGTTTACTGTAAACACATTTCTAAGAACATAGCTATTAGGCAGCAACTTTTACATAAAACTTCATGGAATTTTAAATAAGATTATATATATGAAAAAAAGTGCTATATAAATACAGATAATTTTGTTTGGTTGGGTTTTTTATTTTTTTGCTTTTTTTTTTTTTTTAGGGGGGGGAGGGCAGGGCAATTGGGGTTAAGTGACTTGTCCAAGGTCACACAGGTAGTAAGTGTTAAGTGTCTGAGGCCAAATTTGAAATCAGGTCCTCCTGACTCCAGGGCCAGTGCTCTATTCACTGTGCTACCTAGCCACCCCCAGATAATTATTTTTAAGGTATTATCATCTAGCATTTCGAACACTGACTCTTCCCCAGATTTCTGCAGGCATGTGGATGGATAGCTTATAGAACTTCTCCATCAGCATGTCTATCTGGGTGGACAGGGAAGAGGACAAGCATTTCTTTTTTTTTTTAATTAATTTTTTTTTTAGCATGGAGATGTTTTTGTTCTTTTCTTTTCTTTTATTTTTTGCAGGGCAATTGGGGTTGACTTGCCCAAAGTCACATGGCTAGTAAGTGTGTCAAGTGTCTGAGGCTGGCTTTGAACTCAGGTCCTCCTGACTCCAGGGCCAGTGCTCTATTCACTGTGCCACCTAGTCCCCCTGTTCTTTTATTTAAGTTCCAAATTTTCTCCCTTCCCCCCATCCAATGAGAAGGCAAGAAAAACAAAACCTATTACAAGTATGTATAGTCATGTAAAACAAGTTTCTATGTTAGCCATGTTCCCTCCTCACCCCTACCCACAAAAAAAAAAAGAAACAGAAAGAAAGGAAAAGATATATTTCAATCCACTCTCTGAGTCCATCAGATCTCTGTTTGGAGGTAGACAGCATGCTTCATCATGAGTCCTTTGGAATTGTGCTGGGTCATTTTTTGGATCAGTTATTAAGTATTTACAATATTCCTATATACATTATCTCCCTGGTTCTGCTCATTTCACTTTGTATCAGTTCATACAAGTCTTCTGAGGTTTTTTAGAAACCATTCCCTTCCTCATTTCTTCCCCCCCCCTTCCTCATTCCTTACAGCACACCAGCATTCTAACATATACCCAAGCAAGCATTTCTCAAGTTCCTTTCACATACCAGGCACTATGCTAAGTGCTAGGGATACAAAGAAAGCCAACAGCCACATCTGTCCACATCAGAGCTGATTTCTGCATGAAGTTTTCCCTCTTCTGGGTGCTCCTGAAAGCCAGACATGGCATGAGGATTAGAGTAAAAACCAGCATCAAGCCGACTGAATGACCTTAGTACACTCTGTCCTTGAGCCAGCTTAGGCAGCATGGTGCCTCGAGAAGTCAGCCCTGAGCTTGGAGGCAGAGGGCCTGGGTTCCAATGTGATCTCTACCACTTACTCCATGAATGAGCTCAGAGAAATCATTGAAATGCTTTGAGCATCATTTTCCTTGTCTGTAAAATAAAGGGTGGGGTGGAATCAGCTTTAGAAGATTCTACTTCCAAATCTGTGATCTGATAAGTATCTGCTGTTTCCCTGGAATCTGACAACCAGCTTTAGCTGTCTATTTGCCAACTGCCTCCCATGTCTTAAGGGGAGAAGGGGCCCCTTCTCATTTAGAGGCTTCTCGAGGACTTTCTCTTTCGGAGTTTTTCAACATCCTTAAAGGCAGAGAGGTGGGGCAGTGGAGAAAGCACTGGGCCTGGAGTCAGGAAGACCTGATTTCAAATGTGGCCTCAGGCACTTACTAGCTGTGTGACCTTGGGCAAGTCACTTAACCTCTGCTTGCCTCAGTTTCCTTCTCTGTAAAATGAGGATGATACTAGCACCTACATCCTAGGAAAGGATTAAATGAAGATAATATTTATAGAGTGTTTAGCACAGGACTTGGCACATAATAAATGTATAACAAATGCTTATTTCTTTTCTTCAAGAGTGAGCTCAGGAACCACTTTCTGAATACCAGTTATTTGGACTTTCTCAACCCTCAAATGATTTTGCACTCTGCCTTGTGTATACACTCTAACACCCTGAGAACAGGAATTCTTAACCTGAATAGATTTCAAGAGGACTGTGAACTTGGATAGGGAAAAATGACATCTTTCTTTTCATCATAACTGCTTTCCTATGGATTTTATTTGATGCATTTACAATGTTCTTCTGAGAGGGGGCCCCTAGGCTTCTCCAGACTGCCAAAGGGGTCTAGCACACAAAACGGGTCCACACCCTTGCTCTAGGAGAATGAGAGCACCTTGAGGATGCATGGGCTGTTTTGCTATTGCCCTTGTATTCTCAGTGCCTAAGTCAGAGCCTTGCACATAGTAGGTACTTAATTCATCAACGTTTGTTAGTGGAACTGAAAAAGACAGTAAGCCTGTTGTAATTAGTGAGCAATAAAGATAAGGTGGCATGTCCATGCTCTGCACAAGGTAGCCACGAATTAGTTAAAAGAACCAGAAAGGTCTTCAGACTGATTTCCCATTACTCCCCAAGCTGGCCTAGATTCTGCCTCCTCCCTTCAGGATTTTGCACAGGCTTCTTTCTTATGCCTGGACTTCCCTCAGTCCCCAGCTCTGCCTTTTACCACCCCTGGGTGCAAAGAATTTCAGCCAGAGTCAACTTAAGCGCCACTTGCAACAGTAAGCCTTTCCAGGTCCTTCCACCTGCTCCTCCTCCTCTGACTACACTTGTGAAGTTATTTTTCATGTGGTTTGTACCTATACATCTCTATATCTGCATATGCTATCTCCCTCCAGTGGAGGTAAGATCCTTGAGGCCAGGGAGAGTTTTCATTTTGGACCTTGTGTCCCCTGCTCCTAGTACAGTACCTGGTACATAGCAGACAACAAATGCCTACTGAATTAAATTGAAATCAGCATATTGCCTCTATTTACCTCTATGAAGGATCTACTGAAAGACATGGGGGAAAATATCCAAGAAAGAGAAAGAACAGAGGGGGAGCAATATGCACAGATGGAGGGACTATCCATGTTGAGGAGTTCCTGGATGCATTGAAGTATTAACAACTGCAGGAAGTTTTGGTAAATCAAGACTTTTGTCCCCTCAGATTGCCCAATTTTCCATGCAATGAGTAAGGCCCGTAGTCAAAATTACTAGAATTCCATTTTCCTTTTCTTTCTATAATTCACATTTATAAAGCAGCTTAATATCTGCAAAACATTTTCTTCACAACAACTCTGTGAGTCAAATTGCTTGCCCTCTCTGGGCCACAGTTTCCTTTTCTGCAGAATGGGTGACAAGACCTTTTAACTCTAACTCTATGTGAGAACTTGTCCAATCTTCTCATTTTACAAAGGAGGAAACTGTATCCCAGGGAATGGAAATGACCAGTTCATGGTCACACACAGTGTCCTTTACT
>NW_027185771.1:7119080-7173545 GCF_028583685.1 Petaurus breviceps papuanus
CTTGGCTTACTCTCTTCTTCCTCATTCAACACTTTGCAGTTTGGTTTCTGACCTTATCACTCAATGACAAGTCTACTCAACTGTTAGTAATGATGTCTTAAATCAACAAACCTGATGGTCTTTTCACTGTCTTTTTCCTTCTTGACTGATCTGCTGCTTTTGACACTATAACCCACTCTCTCCTCTTGGATCCTCGAACCCAGAGGCAGGGAACCTGTGGCCTTCAGACCACGTGTGGCCCTCTAGGTCTTCAAGTGTGTCCCTTTGACTGAAGGCCACACTTGAGGACCTAGAGGACCACATGTGGCCTGGAGGCTGAAGGTTCCCCACCCTGGCTCTAACCTCGATGGAGTTTTGTGACACTGATGAACTTTCTGCTTCTCTTCCTATTTATCTGACTGCTTCTTCTCAGAATCTTTTGCCTGCTTATCATCCATGTCATTTTCCCTGCCCATGGGTGCACACCATGATGATTCTGAACTCTTTTCTCTTCCGATACTCTCAGTAACCACTGAGTTCCTGGGGATTTAATTATCATCTCTTTGAAGCTGACTCACGGATCTACATATCTGACTCTAATCTCTCCCTTCATCTCCAGTCCAGAATTGCCAACTGCCTACTAGACATTTCAAAGTGGATGACCTGGAGATATCTCAGGTTCATTTCCTGAACAGAACTCATTAGGTTCCCTCTCTTTCCCTTCCATTTTCCCAAGCTTTCTTATTTCTGTCAAGGGACCCACACCATTCTGGCAATCTCAAAGGTTTATAATCTCAACATCATCCTTGGCTGCCCACTTTCCTGCTCTTCATAAACCTAAGAAGTTGCCAAATCTCTGTTTCACCCTCCACAATAGCTCTCATTCCATTCCATTTTTCTGCTCATATGACCTCTACACTAATTTAGACCCTCATAACTTCTTACTTGGACTATTACAATGGCTTCCTGATTGGCCTCCCCATCTGAAGTCTCTCCTGGCCCCAATTCATCCTCCATACCTGTCAAAGTGATTTCCCTAAATCACCGTTCTGACTTTGTCGCTCCCCAAAGCCTTTTACAATCTGCTCTCATCCTATTTTCCAGCTTCATTAAACATTAGTACCCTCCCCACTATGTGGAGCACATTGATCGGTACATAGTAGGCACTATTTTAATGTTAACTATTTTATCATTATCACCATCACTATTATTTAACCCAGCAAAGACTTTTAGGGATGTTTCACAAGTATATGGAGCGCCTAATCAGCATTTACCTGTCCATTTGGAAGCTGAATGCCTAGGCCAGGTGTCCATAACTACCAACCCAGAACATGAGTCTTAGAGTCTGAGCCATTGACCCAGTTGCCTGCCCTCACCCCCTGATCCCTGTCAGTTTCTTTGAATGAGCTCCTCAGCTCTTAAACAGGCTCTTCTGGTGCCTGCAGTCTTTGTAACCCATCTTTTGGGGTTCCAACAATATACCTGGGAGACAGTGTGGTATAATGGCTAACATGTTATTCTTGAGTTTGGCAGTAGACTTGGCTTTGGGTCTCACCTCAAACAATTATTAGCTCTGGGACCCTGGGAAAGTCATACCATCTCAAAGCTTCCATTTTTTCCATGAATAAAATGAAGGGATTGGATAGATTCCATGACCATGACTTAGTTAATCAACAGGCATCTAAGTGTTTGTCACTGTGTTTGTCATTGTGAATACAAAGAGAGACAATACTAAGGCCTCTTCCTTCAAGGAAGTCACATTCTCATAGGGAATGTGTATAGGACACAGGCAAGTAACTTGGTACTCAAGGTCCTGTCTAGATCTGAATCTCTGGTATTATGACCTGCCTTGCTTCCCAGCTCCCTGAAGCTTTAGGAACCTTGAGGATGATTCTCTAATCCCAGAGGATCTGAGAACATTTGGAGAACTGGGTAGCCACAGAGGGGGAAGGGCAAGAATCACACATACCAGTCAGCTAATATCACATTCACCTTTCTCATCCTGAATCTGCCAGTATACCAGATGCAGAAGGGAAAATGTGAAAGGTATGTCTGGGTTATACCCTGTTCCAGGGAAGGCTCTGACTATGCCAGCTCATTGGCAGAGGTCCTTGTCTGGATTTAACTGGTTGCCCTTGAGTTCTAGTTTCTGAAATTTGCTCTGGGAGAAGTTATAGACCTGGAAGGAAGCTTGGGGATGATGGAGTCCAGCCTCTTCATTTTGCTGCTCAGGAAAGAGGTACTCAAATCTACTGTTTGATAAACCCAAAGACCCCAGTTTTGGGGATAAGAACTCACTATTTGACAAAAACTGCTGGGAAAACTGGAATATAGTATAGCAGAAACTGGGCATAGGCCATTATCTAACACCATATACCAAAATCAAGTCTAAATGGGTGCATGATCTAGGTATAAAGGCTGATGCTGTAAGCAATCTAGGAAAGCAAGGAATAGTTTACCTGTCAGATTTGTGGAGAGGGGAAGACTTTATGACCAAACAAGAATCAGAGAGCATTACAAAATGCAAAATGGATAATTTTGATTACATTAAATTGAAAAGCTTCAAATGTACAAAGCCAATGTAACCAAGATTAGGAGGGAAGTGGAAAATTGGGAAAGAATTTTTACAACCCATGTCTCTGATAAAGGACTCATATCTAAAACATACTGAGAATTGAGTCAAATCTATAAGAATACAAGTCATTCCCCAATTGATAAATGGTCAAAGGATATGAACAGGCAGTTTTCAGAGGAAGAAATAAAACATATCTATAAGCATATGAAAAAATTCTCTAAATCACTTGATTAGAGAAATTAAAATCAAAACAACTCTGAGGTACCACATCTCACCAGCCAGATTGGCTAAGATGACAAAACAGTAAAATGACAAATGCTGGAGAGGAATTGGACAAAGTGGAACACTAATGCGTTGCTGGTAGAGTTGTGGTAGAGTTGTGAACTGATCCAACCATTCTGGAGCAATCTGGAATTATGCCCAAAGGGAAATAAATAATGTCATACCCTTTGACCCAGAAATACCACTTCTAGGGTTGTATCCCAAAGAGATCATAGAAGTGGGAGGAAGACCCATATGTACAAAAATATTTATAGCAGTTCTTTTTGTGGTGGCAAAGAATTGGAAATTAAGGGGGTGCCCATCAATTGGGGAATGGCTGAACAAGTTGTGGTATATGCATGTAATGGAATACTATTGTGCTATAAGAAACTAGGAGCAGATGGACTTCATATTTACCTGGAGAGGCTTAAAAGAACTGATGCTGAGTGAGAAGAGTAGAACCAGGAGAAATTTGCACACAATTATAGACACAACATATGTATGACAACCAACTTTGATAGATTGGACTCTTCTCAGCAATGCAGGGTTATAAGTCAACCCCAAAAGACTCTTGATGGGGAGAGATGTCTACATCCAGAGAAAGAACTAGAAAGAACTGAATCCAGATTGAAGAAAACTACCTGATCTTTTTCTTGTTTGGTTTTGTTTCCTCTTTCCCATTGTTCATTCCATCTGATACAATCCTTCTTTATAACCTAATGTCTAATGTGAAAGTATTTGCAGATCCTATACTTGCTTGTATGCTGCCATGGTGGGGGGAGGGGAGGGAGGGAGATAAAATTTGAAACTCAAGGAATTGTGGAAATGAATCTTGTAAACTAAAAGTGAACAAACCAATTAATAAAGACCAAAAAATAAAAAAAGAGGTACTCAGAGAAGGGGGAGGGGGACTTACCCAAGGTCACACTGTGAGTTAATGGCAGAGATGAGACCCAACCCCCAGCCTTCTGACTCTCAGTTCAGGGTCTTTCCGAGATATGAGGCTGGGACCTCAGCCAGCCTTAATCCCTCACAGCCAAATGAATGGCTTTGATTGGACACTTAAGGGACTTGCAGGAGGAAGCTTGTTCCTACAGCTGTACTCCCTAAGCTATCAAGGGAAGGTGATCTCCTGTCAGCTTTCCTATGTCACTTTTTTCTACCTTTGCATGATATAAAAAAAGCCAGAGGAATGAAAAAATATACATGCAAATTCCAGGAGGATGTTGTCACATGGTTGGTCCAAATGACCCTGACAAGCATTTTCAATGAATAAACATTCCTTCATTCATACATCCATTCAGTTCAGTCCTTATTTTCTGAGCATTCACTATACATCCAGTCCTCAACTGGATACTACAGGGGAAGTAAGAAGAGACTGTTCCCGCCCTCAACAACATGGACATTTATTTAGAGACACAGAACTTTAGCAGCAATTTTCTTTGTTAGAGATAACTTTCCTGCTCAGACTTCAAATGACACTTGAACCCCTCTCTAGTGGACTTATTATGCAACATTCTGAATTCTAGGCACCTCTGTTGGTATGTCCTTTTGGTCTGGAAGTCAAACGGTCTGCATGCAGTAGATGATTAAAAAAAAAAAAACATTGACAAGACATGGAACTAGGCACTGGAGAAAAAAAGATGAAAACATCATAGTCTCTGCCCATAGTGCTTTCTGAGAAAGCTAGGTGGTGCTACAGTGCACAGAGGCCTGTGCTTGAAGACCTGAGTTCAAATTCTGATTTAGCTGTGTGATCCTGGACAAATCACTTTAACCTCAGTTTCCTCAACTGTAAAATGGGAATAATAATAGCACCTACCTTGTAGGGTTGCTGTAAGGATCCAATGAGATAATGATTGTAAAGGGCTTAGCATGGTACCCGACACATAGTAAGAGCGCTAGATATATATCCAATGTTGTTATACCCTATACCCTATCAATTCTTACTTTTGCTTGTAACCCCTGGAGGACAGTAGAGGGCACTGTAGGGGCTTATACGATACCTTTAACTTCTTTGAGTCTGTGCCAGTCTGAGGACAGTCTTTGCCTCTGTTCTTTCCCTCCTTACCCAGGCAACCCCTGATTTTACTTATCACCCCTGGAAAGTCCTGTAGAGAGCAGGAACTATGATTTATTCATCTCTGTATTTCCCCTGGGAACTTTCAGTGTCTAGGAGGAGCCTAAAAAATGAATGTATTGACTTGGACAAGAATTTCTAATAAAATCTAGGGTCTACTGCCCCCTGGGGGGTGCTGAAATGATCTAGTGGGGGTGGGGGGACAGTAGTAGTTTGAAAAGATCAAATTAAAAAAAAAGTTAAAGGGTCAAAGAAAGTAGATTTCCAGGGTGGCACTGAGCAGTTTTTTTTAAAGGGGTGGTAGGCCAAATAAAGTTGGGAGCCTGTAACAGGCCATGGCAGCTGCACCTTGCTGGTTCAGAGTTTCATAAATTTAAAACTAAAACCCATCGAGTTCAGGGGTTCTTGACTTTTTTGGTGTGATGGACCCCTCTGGGGACAGTTTGGTGGAACCTATGAACCCCCTTCTCAGGAGCATGTTTTTAAATGCATAAATGAAAATACATGGGATTCCAAAGGAAACTATTATTGAAATGTATTCATTGAAGTATATATTTTAAAAGGGGGGGGGGTAGCTAAGGCAGTGCAGTGGATAGAGCACCTGGCCTGGAGTCAGGAAGATCTGAGTTCAAATCCAGCCTCAGACACTTAGTAGTTGTGTGATTCTGGACAAGTCACTTAACTCTGTTTGTCTCAGTTTCCTTATCTGTAAAATGAGCTGAAGGAGGAAATGACAAACCACTCCACTATCTCTGCCAAGAAAACCTCAAATGGGGTCATGAAGAGTCAGAACAATGACAATGGCAGCAGCAGCAGCAGCAGCAGCTTTTAAAGAGTTCACTGACCTTAGGTTAAGAACCTTTGAGTTAGTCTAAATCCCTCATCTTATAAATGAGCAAACTGAGGCCCAATGAAGTTAGATGACTTGCCTACGGTCCTGTAGGAAGTAGCAAAGCCACAGCTCCAGTGTTTTTTTTTTTTTATGACTTCACCAGTAGAAAGGATGCATAGTGGATTTGCTCACTAGGCAGCATGAGCTTGAGTACAGACCATTGAATTGACCCAGTAAAAATATCCTAAGATCATTAAAGATTAGAATTGGAAGGAAATTTGGATGAAGCCGCTAGACCGGTGGCCCTTAAAGTTTTGTGTGTGCCCTGGACCCCTTAGTCAGGCTGGGGAAGCCTATGGATCCCTTCTTAGAAGAATATTGTTAAATGCATAAAATAACTCCCATAGGATCATTAGGGAAACCAGTCATATTGAAATAAGAATATAATCTTTCCCACTCAAGTTCACGGACACCCTTCCTGCTCCCTGAAATCTGTCCATGGGAGGCCTGCTCTTGCCCAATCCCATTATTTTACAGAGAAGTAAACTGAGATCAGAGAGACTGATTTATCTAAAGCCATGTTGCTGGTTAGTTTCAGAGCAGGAATCAGAGCCTGGACTTCCCAGCTTTAGGTCCAGTGGTCTTCATGCCATCACCCTGCTTCTGCTTAGCCCTTTCTGGCAACTAAAAAGCTTTTCAAGGGAAAAAATGACCCAGAGAAGAAGTGATGAAACAATGTATTTGCTGCCAGGCATTTAAGTTTTCAAACCACTAGCTGGAAATCAATCTGCAGTGCTGCTGAGCAGAGGGGAGCAGGGAAGCCTTAGCATAGGCAGTACCCTTGCTGCTGATGGGAGGTTTGGCATCTGGAGAGAATCAAGATTAGTCGACCCAAATTGCAGCTGGCCCTTGGGAGACTTTTCTCAAGTGAATGAGATCTCTTTGCCCATTACCCTCTTCCTCCTTCCTCCTCTCCCCACCAGGACTCTGACCAGTCACAGCCTAGAGGAGCCAGCATTATGGATGGTACCTCTGAGGGCTCCTAGAATTGAGGGAGGGGGTTGTGGTGGCAGGATGGGGGAGGGCAGAGGCCTTCAAGGATCCTCTGCTTTAAACCCAGGAGCAGCCAATGTTAGTGTAAGAGGCTTTCCATAGAGACACGCCAGACAAACAGTGGTGCATGAGTCAGAAATTTAAAGCATATTTGCTCCTGTCCTTCCTATCCAAAATGACACAGTTTGTGTGCTAAAGAGAGGGGAGGGAAGAACATCCAGGGGGAGGATCATAATTGGTGTCCCCTTTCCATCCCCTCACCCCCGCCCCCTCCAGCTGCCCCTGCATTTCCCCAGGCTTCTTCCTCACTTCTTTCTCCTTCTCCATGCCTACCATGCTTGCAGCCCAGGCCTGGAAGGTAAGACCAGAGACAGACTGGGCACAGATCCAAGGAGACACAGACCCACAGCCAGGCAGAGGCCTTGAGACTCACTGACATCCATACACACCACTGACCTCTCCAGGCTGCCTCTCATTTTTTCCCAGCTCTCTACACAGCCTCTGAGAAAGTATTTGTTTGCATTTATTTCAGGGGTGAGTTAGACTGAGCCCTGTCATTGTCTTTTCACAAATAGCTCAGAACTGAGGTAAAAAATGTCTTTCTACAGCAAGAATATAGATGTATTGAGGGTCCAATTATATCTTACATATGCAGTCCTATGCATCTCTTTTAGGCTAACATAGAAAGCTCCTAAGAATAATAACATATTCTATAGTTCTTTATAGTTTATAAAGCATGTTCACATCCATACCTCAGTGGATCCTCATAGGCCTTGTTGGTATATTATTATGCCCATTTTACAGATGAGGAAACTGAGACTCAAAATACTGAAGAGTCTTATGCAAAGTGGTAAGACTTACAGCCAGGTTTTCTGACTCAGAGGATACTGTTCTTTCCCTTATATCATACTGCCTGTTTCCTCATCTGTAAAATGGAATATAAAAATAGTTGATGCTCCATGATCATTGTGAGGAAGGTAAAATGAGAACCTTCAAGTGCTATGGAAATGCCGAGTTGTTCTCATCAGAATTGTTATATTAATTGACTCTTGAGTTGCCCATATGCTAGGACCAAGAGCCAAACTAGACAGAACCTGAAGGATTTTGGTGCCAGCTAGGTGGCTCACTGGACAGAGTTCTGAATTGGCATCAGGTAGACCTGATCTAGTCTCAGATACTTTATTAGCTGTGTGTGACCCCTGGGAAAATCACTTAATCGCTGCCTGCCTCAGTTTCCCCAATTATAAAATGAGGATAAATTAATAGCACCTACTTGCCAGGATTTGTTATAAGGATCATATGAGGTAATCTTTGTATAGCGTCTGGCACATAGTAAGCTTCTAATAAATGCTCATTTCCTTCCCTCTTTTCTTTGGTAACCCCCACAATGAAAGGGGAGGTGTGACAATATGGAGTGGGAAGCAAGTTCTAGGTCATACACCTGCTTCCATGGCTACTCCCAGTCATTGTTGGGGTAAGGCCCATGCCATGGTTGGCTTGGGGGCTGTGCAGATAAGGGGCCTCTTTAAGAACCACATTTAAGCACGGAATCTTTGGCTCTTCTTGGGAAGAGACCCACAGTTACCAGGATACCAAAGGTTCTGATTGTTTATTGGCTCCTTTCTCTGGACACTATCAGCCATGGCATCCCTTACCCAACCTCTTGTAGACATTCAATATGGGAATCTTACTAATGAAAAGAAAACAGAGAGAGGCTGAAAGGCAGAGGCCCAGGGTGTGGTAATCCAAGAAGGCTGGGCTGGAGACATGAATGAAACCTTTCATTGTGGTCCAGCCAAATGCAGTGGTACACAGGGCTGAGGAATTCAAGGGCTCCGTGCACCAAAACATCCAGTGGAATACATTAGCTGGGCTGGAGAGGCACAGCTTGCCTGTGCTTCAGAGGCGCAGCTCTCACTAGCCTTCCATCCCCTGCTCCCTTCTCTCCTCCCCACCATCTTCTTCTTCCACCCCCTCACCCCCTGTCTACTGCAGGAATGGCGGCGAGGCAGACAGCAGGTCCAAATTCTGATGTGAAAGCTTTAGCTAACACACACACACACACACACACACACACAGCTGTTAAAAAGAATCCCAACAGAATCCTACTGCCCCAATTTATATGGGGGCAATTTATATCCTTTTTGTTTTTTTTTCCTTGTAATCGTGTCTCTGAAAGATAGCTACAAATGTACGTTTTGCTAAGTCAGTGAATGTTCTGTTCAGGGGCCATTAGGAGAAAAATTCCTAATCATAAATGCAAGTATTGATAGGTGTTTTTATGTACTTATATTCTTGAGGGGATGCAAAAACACAGGCTCATTTTCCCCTGATCTACAATGTGAACAAGAGTTATCCTTTTCTCCACCATCTGTGCATGTGTAAACTTTTCAGTCCCCCCCACCCCTCCACCCCTCCAGCTTTGCAATGAATGACTTTAGTGTACAGATTTGCTTTCCATACCTGGCTAGCAAAACCTTCACACATTGACTTAAAAAAAGTGACAAGATTCCTTGAGATGATTTCTCCCCCCAAATTGTTTATTTTGGCCCTCCCCAAACAGGGGCCACCATCTCCAGTTTAGCCTCAGTAAAGAATAAAAAAGTGAATCTCTTCTTCCATTTACTGCTATGACTCACACCATAGAATGCTTCCTGACTTTTGGCTTGAGGGACAATGTTTAGCCAACTGACAGTTTGGTTCTTTAAGGTTTGGTGGAAATACATTCTGATAAAGGGGCTTAAAATCATTCACTCAGTTCCTAATCTGTTAGCTCAAGATTTGATGAAAATGGCTGAGTCAGTATTCACACCGACTCCAACCTAAGCCATGAAGGACTAGAAAAAGTCCAGGTGAATGGATGGATGATTTGGGGTCTGGAAGCAGTAGTCTTAGTGGGGTTCAGTTTTAATCTCTAGTTCTGGCCCTTGGTGGACAGATATCTCACTATCTGCTTCCCAGGGTGGACTGCTGGATACTATCTTAAAAGCTAAAGACAAGGAAGAGAGAGAAAGCTTCCAAACATCCTTTGCCATTTGTCCAGCTCTTTGACATATAGCCTCTCATTTAAACAATAAAAAAATGGGGGGGAAACTTCTTTCAAAGGAAAGAGGACATTGATGACACTGTAAAACTTCTGGTGTGGGGCATTTGGAGTCAGAGAGGCCAGATTAAAATTCTACCTCTACTTGTATGGTCTTGGACAAACTGTTTCCCATCTTTGGGGCTCATTTTCCTTGTCTATAACGTGTGGGTGTCAGAGTAAGTGATCTCTCAAGGTCCCTTCCATCTGTGAATCCTATGATTTTTTAAATGATAAAAGTTGAAAAGCATTTGGTAGATATCCACTGAACTCATTTTGTACTCAATCTTTCAACACGAGGGGGTGCTATTTCCAGAAGGAAACTCATGCAGCCAGGGGTTAGCTACCCAGTCATAGAATCATAGAATCACAGATTTAGGGAAGGTAAGTCTAAGGGGGAAGCCATGTAGTCCTTCCTTTCTGTCTTAAAGATATAGCAGGGAGTGATCAAGTCAGCCCCCAACCCACTCGATGAAATCATAGTATATGAGTCAGGTAAGAGAAACGATGTGTGAAGGTTTTGCTGCATTTGGATTTTGAAGGGGCAATGTAAAGGAAATGTAAAGAAGGGTTTATACTTTTTTTTGCTTCCTTAGGGGGTATGGAGAAATTTGTCAATTAATTTGGTGAAATTATAGGGACTGCCTGAAGGATTAGCTATGGACCTTATGATTTGAAAAGGCTCCTAGAAGACAGTCATCCTTGACAGTCAAGGAGGAAGTCAGTTATAGAGATATAATTCAGCTTTTCAGAGGCACTCATTCTTTGTCTTTTCCTTTGGGCCTCATCCAGAGTGCAATCAGGTAGAGGAGGGGATTTTTGTTTTCTCCCCACCTTCATCATCAATAGCATCTTGTAGTGGAACAACTTGTCCAGTAGAAAATGCCACAACCAGAAAAGAATAAGCCCAGAGAGTAGGGCGGTGGAGAAGCGTTGGGCTGCAGAGAGGAGTAGACTCAAAGATCTCAGTGGGGTGGCATGGCAGCAGAGATACTGTACCCAAGGGAAGCAACATGAGGACACCGGTAGAGGAAAGACACCAAGACCCTGTCGTGCAAGAGGAATGAGTTGTTTTAGCGTAAGTATTCCCTGTTGGGCGGCTAAGTGGCCAAGTGAATAGAGCACCGGCCCTGGAGTCAGGAGGACCTGAGTTCAAATCCAGCCCCAGGCACTAAGTGCACATGTGTGCAAACACACACACACAAACTAGCCATGTGACCTTGGGCAAGTCACAATCCCAATTGCCCCTCCAAAAAAAAAGGCAAAAAAAATAAGTATTCCTTGCATGTTTGCATGCATCTCTACTAGTGAATGCAATGTGTGTGCCCACTCTTCTTACTAACCCTGTATTTGTGGGAGATTTATTGGAGAAATGTTTCTGTTACTATTATTCATCCTATTTCAATAAATGTTTTTGCTTTGAGGTAAAATGTCAAATGACTGACTCTTAAAGTTAAATGCACCAGTAGGGGCTCATGAACTATAATTTTAAGAGTACTTACAAAAAGTAAGTACTTGAACATGGGGTAGCATCCCCTGGGTGACCCAAACCATGAATGCAGCTATAATGGGAGGAATCTCCAGGAGAGGAGGAAATTATATAGACAAGGAGATAGGCTCAGAAAGGATAAGAGACTCGTCCAAGATAAGTAGTAGTACTTAGTAGTACAGGCAGTAGAGTGAGAATTGGAACAAAGGTTCAAATAAGAACCACCGTGTGAGTTAGTGACGAAATCAGGGCTCAAACCCAATGTCTTCCTGACAGTCTAGCTCTCCTCCCACCACACCAAGTCAAAGACAGAATCATCCTTTCACTACCTTTTCTTCCTTATTATCTCGTGCAAAGTGGGGCACAGGTTCATTCTTTATTCTTTGGCTGCTTGGTACTTCTCCCCTTTCCCAGAGTCAATACTTGATCACAGCCTGGGGGGCAGGGGGGAGACCCTGGAGTGAAGAAATCCATTCTGTTCCTGGCTAGAGAAAATGAAGTAAGATCCTGGGCTTGGAGGATAGAAGCAGGCTCAAAGAGAAAGAAGTTTCTGATATTTCTTAGACCTGAACAATCTCATTCTTATACATTTAGGACCCTGGAGTCTATCTGATTCCATGTCTAGGATTCCTGAGCAGAGGAAGGCAGACAATTCAATTCAAATTAAGCAATTATCATTTGTTGCTTGAACATCTCTTTGCTCACACATACACACACACACTTCACTCTCTCTTTGTATGTGTGTATATATATGAGGTATTCAAACTACGTACTATATATAGTCTATATGTGTATGTGTGTAATAGAATGGAAGTTTCTTGAGGGCAGGGACTATTTAATTTTTGTCTTTGTATTCCCATCACCTAACACAATGCCCAGTACATAGAATAATGAGTTAGATTTATAATTTCTTTAATACAAATTAATTCCAGTGAGGAAACTCCCTCCACCAATGTAGACTGTTACCTTCTCTGCAATTTAGGGTCTTAGAGAGTGATCCAGAGCCCTGAGAAGTTAAATGAATTGCCCAGGGTCACTTAGCCAGTATGTGTCAGAGGCAGGACTTGGGCCCAGGTCTGTTTGACTTTAAGGCCAGATCTTTATTGACACCATGTTGCCTCTCCCTTAGCACATACTAAATACTTAATAAACTACTTGTTGATTGACCAACTGGTTGATTGACTGAGTTGTTAGAAGGAGGAAATGTGGCAGAAAGGAGAGATTACTGGATTTGGAGTCAGAGTAATCCTAGCTCTTCTGGTTACAAGCTTCGTATTCTTGGGAAAACAATTTCCCCTTTATGGGCCTCAGTTTCCTTCACTGTTGGACTAGACCAGGAGTTGGCAGCCTTACAGCCTATTTCCTGTTTTTGTATGGCCCACAAGCTAAGAATGGTTTTTGCACTTTTAAATAAAGTTTTAGTGTATTCAATAATGTCAGGCCAACAAAAACAGGCTGCATCTGGATTTGGCCCTCAGCCATAGTTTGCCAAGGATCTCTAAGGTCCTTTCCAGCAGTAGCTTCTATGAAGCTAGGGCTGAGGCCTCCTGACTTCCACTCTAGTGTTCTTTCCATTCCACCTCACTGCCCTTGGCCCTCAACTCTTTGATAGAATCCCCAGGCATTACTGATGACTCCATGTGATGTGACATCATGGTGGTGGGGGGGTTTAAAAGAAGACATCTACAAATGAATAAGGGTAGAAAAAGAGAGTTAGGTCACTGGTGACCAGTGTTCCCATCTACCTGAACCCCCCCAGTGCATGGTTACTGCCTAACCAAGTAGGCAAAATGTCCAAATTACTTCCAAGGGTAGCCATTACCAGATGAATGCTGACAGCTAGATACCTCCCTCTGACGGAACAAGCTCAGGACCCCACTGGACTCTAAAAAACCCTTCATTGTACTATTCTCGTGGTATTCTTTGCCCTGTTATTACTCCCCCAGATCTTCTGAGCTTTGCCAGCTGACCTGTGACTTTCCCTACCTAGGGTTTCCATTGGCCACAAGCTAAACATAACCATGAATTCTTCCTTTTATGTGTTGTCTTCCCCAATTAGCATGTGAGCTCCTTGAAAACAGGGGCTGTCTCCGCTTTCTATTTGTATGCCCAGCACTCGGTACTTAGAAAACACTTAATAAATATTTCCCCCCTATTTCATTCCATTCTTAACCAAAGAGAATGATGCTTTGGTGATGGGAGAGGTAGATGGTGTCAGCTTTCATTTCTTTTCTTTCTTTTTAAAGCAATCAGGGTTAAGTAACTTGCTCAAGGTTACACGGCCAGTTATTTCTGGGTGTGGTGCTAAGTATCTGAGCCTGGATTCGATCCCCAGGTCATCCTGACATTGGAGCTGGTGCTCTTTCTCGCTGTGCTACCTGGCCACCCCATGTCAGCTTTCATTTCTTGCTCCTCAAGGCAGTGTCTGTGTAGTAGAAAGCAACTCAGGTCTCTTGAGTTGAATGTTCTTTATGCTGTGCCATTCCATGGAAGATTAGGAGGAAATCTGAGCTTGAGTCCTGGATTTGACTGTGTGGGCAAGCCCCTTAACCTCTCAGCCTTCATTTCCTCATCTGTAAATTGGGACAACAACATGGACACTCTCTACCTCACAAGACCTTTGTGAAGGAAGTGTTCTGTAAACCTGAAATGTTATGAAAGCACAAGTGATGATGCTGGTGATGTTTCCCACTTACCCAAGGAGTAGATTTTTAAAAAAAATCCCTCCTTTGTCCTCTCCTTGATTCTTTGCTTGAATCTCAGCTTCCTTCCCGACTGGAGTAGAGAAGAGCTGGGCTGCCTAGGAGGCTACCCTCTGCTATCAACTGCACTGATGTGGCATATAGGTGCAAAGTGGGGGGAGATGGTTAGAGGGGCCATCCTGATTCCTCCGAGATGCTCTGAATTCTGCTGCTCCTAGCCCTGAGGTCAAAGCAGGCACACGCTGCTGGCAAGGACTAAGTCTTACCTGAGGTCACACCCATCCTTTTCCATTCCTTCTATAATCACACAGAGGGCAACCATCCTTGTGTCTATGATAAACTAATCCTCACTTTGGGGTCACCTACCTTTGGCATATGCTTATACATTGTTAGATATATCGAGCATATGTAGAGATGTATAGACATACAAATCCACAATATACATTGTAGATATAATGTATTATATGTATATACGATGTATCTTCCAAAAGAATATAATCTCTTTGAGAACAGGGATTTTTTCCTTTTTGAATTTCCAGAGCCTAGCACATAGGCTATACATATACACACATAAATAATACACACGTCACATAATATAACATTGTATGTAACATGATTTATGTGTATGCATGCATACATATACAAACACACAATCTACAGCATATATATTGTATATATACATACATATACAAACAGATACATTGTATATTCCAAAAGAATGTAATCCCCTTGAGAACAGGGATCGTTTCCTTTTTGCATTTTCAGAGCTCAGCACATAGTAGATGCTTAATAAATCCTTTTTGACTGGAATGGGCAAATTTGATTTTTTTTTTAGTTGCATGGCAGAGAGGAGAGAGTCTTGTATTTGGAAGTCAGGAAGACCTGGGTTCGAATTCTATCCTTTACACTTATTATCCATATGACCCTGGGTAAGTCACTTAACTTTCCTGAGCCTTTCCATAACCTGTAAAAGGTGATGACTAGCTCAGTTGTTGTGAGGTTTATATGATATGATGGATGTTAAGTGCTTTGCGAACTTAAAAGCTTATGTACCAGTCAGGTTTTATCATGACTGCCAGGGTTAGTGCTGTCCTTTCTTACAGCTCCCAGGGGGAATCTGCAACAGAAGGGAGAAAAACAGCTTTGATTTATTTTAGTGCAGGGGTCCTTAAAATTTCTTCTGTCCTAGACTCATCTGATAGGTGGTCTGGTGAAACCTTCTCAGAATAATGTTTTTAAATGCAGGAAATAAAATACATAGGATTACAAAGGAGAACAAGGTTATCAAAATATTTACAAAACCCCAAACTCTCTGGTTAGAAAGGCAATTTTAGTGTTTACTCTAAGTGTTGCCTCACACACAGTAGATAATACATAACTGTTTATTAACAGATTTATTTATGGTTCTGTTAGGCCACCACATGGTTTGACCCAATTCAGTATCAGCCCTGGGAAAGAGACACTGTGCTGGTCATGGAATGGAATCATGGCAAGAACATGAAACATGAAACAAGAGTGAAGAGAACTGTGCTCTAGTATCTAGAATGGCACTGACTCTACTGGGTAGCCCCAAGTAAAGCACTTCAGCCTTTCTGGGTCTCAGTTATTCTCATCTCTAACATGGGGCTAACTCACCTCACAGGGCTGTTGGGAACATCAAATAGGAGGAGGAAGTCTGCCATTTGACAAATGTATTTGGACAATATCTAGAACATTTCTTCCCAAGTCAGGGATGGGGTTCAAATTCTGTCCTTTCTGCTTACTAGGTTTATGGCTTTGTTCAAGTCCCTTCATTTCTCTGGGCCTGTTAAATGAGGAGGCTGATCTCTGGAGTTCATTTTCTGCTTTATATCTAGGACCTGGTGATCTGCTTGTGAAATCAGATAATGGATGAGAAAAGGGGTTTTATAGAAATGGGGAAAGGAGATATTTTTGTTGGGGCTGAGAAGCTGGATACTTTCTGGACTCCTCACAGAGCCCATTACCAAGTAGAAGAGAGGCTGTGAAGGGTGTATTGGCATGTCCTCCCACCCCACTGACAAAGGCCAACCACCATGGTTAGCAAGGGAATTGAGGCTCGAGGTCTCACCTGGATGACCAATTCAATATCCTCTTGTTCCCCCCCCCTCCCCTTTGTGTTGCCAAAGGTGCTGCCTCACAACTGTTTGTGGTCCAAGGGAACAAACCTGTCATGAAAAATTTTGACCAGCAGATTCCCTCTCTTAAGAGATAATCTGAGTACTTTCACTTTGTCTATCCAGTCTTCCCACTCCAAACCCAGGTGACATTATGATCAGTGCCTAGTAGGTTAGGAGGGGAGATATAGCAAGGAGTTCCCTCTTGGTCTCTTTTGCTGAATTAAGGTCTTACATTGCCTAAAAGGTCCAGGGTTTCCTGTTGCATCTTGGGCCATCTCCAGTCATCCTGATGAATATGTGGTCATGGGACCCAGATGGCTCTGGAGGAGAAAGTGAGGCTGGTGACTTCGCACAGCCCTCCCTCACTCCAATCCAAGTCAACTACAAGTCATGTCATCATATCTCTGATGTTATGGTCCTCTTCCAGAATGAAGCACAAACACAACAACCTCCTCCAGATCATACTAACTGTAAATGACCCTCATGGCTCTGTCCTGTGTCCTCTTCTCTTCTCCCTCCATACTATATTCCCTGTATACTTCTTCACTTGGTGATCTCATCAGCTTCCATGAATTTAATTACCATCTCTGTGCTAGTGATTCTCAGATATACTTCTCTCTTGTGGACCTCCAATCTCATATCTCCAAACTGCCTTTCAGATATCTCAACTGGATATCTAGTATACACCTTAAATAAAGTCAATATGCAAAACAGAGCTCATTATCTGTTCTCCAACCCCGCCCCCCCCCAGGTTCTTACTTTCCATATTAAAGTAGAGGGCAACACATTCTCCCAGTTCCCCAGGGCTCCCAACCTACTAGGAATCATCCTGGATCTCTCACTCTCTCTCACTCCCCACATCCAATCTATTGCCAACACCTGTTGATTTCACCTTGGTAACATCTCTCAGACATGCCTCCCTCTCTCCTCTGACACAGCCTCTCCTTTGGTCCAGGTGCTTCTCAGCTCACACTTTGATTATTCCAATATGCTGGTTGGTCTGCCTGCCTTAAGTCTCTTCCCACTCCAATCCTCCATTCAGCCATGAAAGTGATTTTCTTAAAGTGTAGATTCCATCATGTCACACACATACACACACACATCATCATCATCATCATCATCATCATCATCATCATCATCATCATCATCATCATCATCATCATCATCATCGTTCTCTCACTCAATAAACTCCAGTGGCTCCCTATTGTCTCCAGGAAGAAATACAAAATGCTCTGTTTGGCATTGAGTCCTTTATAACCCAGCCTTCTCCTACCTTTTCAGTCGTCTTACACCTTACTCCCCAACATATATTCCAGTGACACTGACCTCCTGGCTATCCTGGGCATTTTCTCTGGGGGTCCCCCATGCTTGAAACAATCTCCTTCCTCAACTTTGCCTCCTGATCTCCCTGGCTTCCTTCAAGTCCCAACTAAAAGCTAGCCTTCTACAGGAAGCCATACCCAGCTCCTTTTTGTTTTTGCTCTTTGGAGGACAACTGGGGTTAAGTGACTTGCCCAAAGTCATATGGCTAGTAAGTGTGTCAAGTGTCTGAGGCCAGATTTGAACTCAGGTCCTCCTGACTCCAGGGATGCTCCATTCACTGTGCCACCTAGCCACCCCTCCCAGCTCATCTTAATTCCAGCACCTGCCCTGTTAATTATTTCCTATTTGTTGTATATAGCTTGCTTTGTATATATTTGTTTGCTTGTTACCCCCATTAGACTGTAAGTTCTTTGAGGGCAGGGGGACTCTTTTTGTATCCCCAGGGATTAACACAGTGCCTGGGACATAGTAGGTGCTTCCTCAAGGTATAGTGGAAAGCCTGGGTGGGCCTGGTGTGGGCTAAGCATGCTGCACACTTCAGAGTGAGCATTTCCATTAGCCCTTCCCCAAACAGACAGGGGGGCACAACTGTCCATGTCCTTGGCAGTGAGGTGACTTGATGGATAGAGCCCTGGGCCAGGAATCAGGAAGAACTGAGTTGGAATACTAGTTGTGTGACCCTGGGCAAATCATTTAACCTGAGTCTCCCTAAGTCTTAGGGAGAGTGTGGCGGGGTGAAAAGAGTACTAGACTTGGAGTCTGCAAGACCTAGGTTTAAATCTTGCCTCAGAGAATAGCTATGTGATCATAGGTATAAATTGCTTAAGCCCTCAGGTTCCTCATCTGTAAAATGGGGATGTTTTACCTTCTGTAGTGATTTCACAGGGTCAGTTGTGAGGAACAAATTAGATAATCTTTATAAAATGCGAATACAAAGTGTTCATTGTAAAGAAAGTGCTTTTTAAACCTTCTATGTAGACCTGTTATATAAATACGAATTATAGTTTCTCAGACTTTCAGTTTCCTCATCTGTGAAATGGGACAACCAATTTCTACCTGTCTCCTGAGGCTGTTGAAAACGCCGAAGTGCTGTGTCAATTGTGGAACTCTTATTAATAAATTTTCCCATTTTTGCAGAGCAAGGAACTAAGCCTTAGAAAATAAAGAAAAGATCTGCTTAAGTGACAGCAAGCTGTCCTGAAGCTTACAGCTGAGAACAGGAGAGGGCAATGGTCTTCAGTCCCAAGGCTTCCCGAATATGCCCAAGTTCTCCCCGAGGGACCGCTTTTTCCTGAATACCCATGGGTGGAAGAAGGCCAAACCTGGGAAGGCTAGAGTGTGCAGCGGGAGAATGCTACTCTGTGCTTGGGGCCTTTCGCTCCACCAGACACATAGGTGGCATTATGCTTAGCTGGCCCGAACTCTGGGGCATAATATTTTTTTTAGCAGCGGACTAAATATTTTTAACATATGCAAACATGCATGACCAAAGCAGCTCCAGAATTCGGGAGCAGTGATGTTGAAGGGTGTTCAGTTCTGAACAATATTAGCATTCTGCTCTTTCTCTCCCCCCAAAGCATGTCTCAACACTGCTGATCAATAGTACAGTGCAGGGTGGGAAGGAGGCTGGTCGCCAGGCCAAGTGGGGTGTCCTAGGGTGTCAGGGAGGAGCTGAGAGGCTGGTATGTGAGGGCTCAGGGGCACACACAGAAATGGTTCTGTACACCTGTCTAGAAACTGCCATCTGTGGAGGAGGGAGTTAGGTCATTACTGGCCAAGGGTGTAATGGGAAAGAGGGAAAGAGAAAGGCAGGGAGGAAGAGAGGGAAGGAGGAATGGAGGAAGGGAAGAAAGAAAGAAGGGAAAAGAGGGAAGGAGGAAAAGGGGAGGAAGGAAAGAAGGAAGGGAGGGAGGAGAGAAGAAAGAAGCATTTATTAAGCATCAACTGTGTACCAGACATTTTAGGCAGGGAGGAAGCGAGGAAAGGAGGGATGGAGGGAGGGAAGAAGGAAAGAAGAAAGGAAAAGAGGGAGGGAGGAAAAAGGGGAGGAAGGAAAGAAGGAAGGAAAAGAGGGAGGGAGGGAAAAGGGGAGGAAGGAAAGAAGGAATGGAGGGAGGAGAGAAGAAAGAAGCATTTATTAAGCACCAACTGTGTACCAGACACTTTGGTAAGCACTACAAATATCTTTTTTGTTCCTTACAACAACCCTAGGAGGCAGGTACTATTATCACCCCCATTTTACAGGTGAGAAAACTGGGGCAAACAGAGGCTAAGGGAATTGCACAGGTTCACACAGCTAGTAAGTGCTAGAGAACACACTTACACTCAGGTCTTTCTGACTACATGCCTAGAACTCTATCTACTGCACTACCTAACTGCTTCCCAGGTAGAAGACAGTAACAATAATAATTAGCTCATGTTTCAGTAGCATAAAACGGTTTTCAAAGTCATTCCCTTACAATGACCCTATGAGAGAGAGAGATAATGCAACTATTATTGCTTCTATTTTAAAGATGGATAAACTGAGGCTCTGTGAATTCAAATATGGCAATAGCAATAACTAATGTGTACATATATCTATCATTATATCTATCTCTATAGAAATACATACACACACATATATATATATATCATATATACACAATCTGGTTCATTTCTATCTCCTTTTCTCTTTCCACCACAAAGTCTTGCATATGCCCCCAAATTAATACAAAAATATCACCCTCCATAGACTTATCTGGGGACCAGATCAGGTAATATATGATTTCTATACAAGCTCATATATGGAGCAGTGGCTAGAGTGCCAGACCTGGAATCAGGAAGACTGCAGTTCAAATCCAGCTTCAGACACTAGCTTGCTGACTCTGGGCAAATCACTTAACCCCGTTTGCCTCAGTTAACTCATCTGTAAAATGAGCTAGAGAAGAAAATGGCAAAACACTCTAGTGTCTTCTCCAAGAAAACCTCAAACGGGGCACAAAGAGTCAGATGTGACTGAAATGACTGAAAAGCAAGTATGTATATAATCCATAACATATAATATGCACTGTGTATGTGTATATAATAGATACACAATGAATCTATTTGTTTCCTCCAGTTTCACATATGTAGATTATATACACACATATAGTATATATACATTGTGTGTATATTAGATAAACATATATAATACACACACATATTTATTGCTTCCTCTAATCACTCTGCTTTCTCTAATTCCCAGGCATATACACACACTTGAGTTCTTACTGTACTTATTTTCTCTGAGATTCTTTTTATTGCTATATATCATTGAAAATATAGCTAGGGGATCATAGAATCAGAGATTGAAGGCTGGAACAGACCCTAAAAACTCCCTAGTTCAAGCCTTTAATTGTCTGTATGAGAACCTGAGCTTAAGGGATCTGTCCAAGGTCATAGAGGTATCAGATGGTAGAGCTGAGATTTGAATTCAGGTCTTTTGATTCCAGATTCAGTAATTTCAGGTAATTTCCTCATTGTCACACAACTAAGTCAAGGCCCTGGGATCAGTCTCAGATCTTCTGTTGTGGGCATAGTGCTTTTTTTCATTCTATGACACAACTTGGCCAATGGGCTGGCATTTGAATCATAATCTCTGATCTAGTTCCAAATTAGACAAGTCTATAGGAGAGGACTTTTCTTTTCTTTTCTTTTTGGCTTTTTTTTGAAGAAGTAAGGCAGGGCAATTGGGATTAAGTGACTTCTTGCCCAAGGTCACATGGCTAATAAGCCTTAAGTGTGTGAGGTCACATTTGAACTCAGGTCCTCCTGATTCCAGGGCCAGTGCTTTATTCACTGTGCCACCTAGCCACCTCTGAGATGATTTTTTAAAGTATGAATCTCAGGTCCTCTCTGGGGCCCTCATGGTAGGAAGGAAGGATGGAGATAGAAAGAAACTAGAATCTTTTCTCCTGACTCATTTGTCTATTCCTTGCAGAAGCATGGGCAGGGAACAAGGAGAGTGCTTCTTATAAGGTAAGTGGGTCCACAAGGCAAAACGCAAATGAGTAAACTTTGCTTTGAGCCACCTCCAGTCTTCCAGATCCCTCCCAGCCCTAACCTGTTCTATGCCTTGCATGCTGTGTCCCCATGATTTCATTCCTGTAGGGAATTTCCAGTGTGCAAATGCCCTCCACTGAAGCAGATCAGTAATGCAGATTCCTTGAGAGCTGCCCTTGAGAGGTTACTTTTATCTGCTTTGTGTCTGTTTTATTTATACTTATATACTCAAGTCAATAGGAATTTTTAAAGTGCCTACTATGTGCCAGGCACCAGGCTAAGTGATGGGGATACAAAGAAACCTCAAAACAGTCCCTGCCCTCAAGGAGTTCACAATCTAATAGAGGGGACAGCACACAAAAAGTGAAAGACTTTATAAAAGAGAAATTGGAGATAGCCACAGAGGGAAGGCACCAGAACTACAGGGGATTGAGAAAGATTCTGTAAAAGTTGGGATTTTAGGGGAGAGCCAGGAGGCAGAGGTGAGGTGGGGGAGCATTCCAGCATTGGGGAACAACCAAAGCAAATGTTTGGAGCCAAGAGATGGAGTGCATTGTTTGTGGAACAGCCAGGAGGCCAGGATCACTGGAGCATTTGAGGATGTAGAGGGGAGTGAGATGTAAGAAGGCCACAAAGGCAGGAGGGGGCAGGCTGTGAAGGACTTTGAAATATGTACACGTCATTTCCCTTGTTAGAATTCCAGAGGGCACAGATTTTCACTTTTGTTTTTGTTACTGACCCTCCGGACCATAGCATGGCAAGGCTATCCATGGGTTTTCTTCACAAAGATACTGGAGTGGTTTGCCATTTCCTTCTCCAGTGGATTAAAGCAAACAGAGCTTTGAGATACTTGCCCAGTGACTCATGGCTAGTAAGTGTCTGAGGTGCCTGACTCCAGGCCCAGGGCTCTAGGAGCCACCTAGCTGCCCTGTTAAATGATTGATCCCTGGTTACATAATTAGGATACATCAAGACTGATTTCCTAACTCCAAAGCAAGCCCTTATTCCACTATTCTACTCTTTTGCACACAGTGGGTGATTATTAAATGTTGGATCCAGCTGAGTTGAATCCTACAAGTCTGCTTCTGAAAAACAAGCCAAGTTTCCCTATTATTTCCCTGAGTCATACCTGGGTAATACTTTGGCCCTAAAATAGAACTTGCTTCTTTCTACTTCCATTTTTTTCCTTTGATGATTCTTATGAGACACTTGGAATTTGGTTGCTCTTCCTTTTCCTGTCTTACCCTTTACCTACAACCCATCTCTCTGGAGGAACAGATAGGCTGGTTGGGAGTGCAAGTCTGATAGGTGGGCCACATTCGAATGCCAAGCCTACGCTTGCCAAAAAGACTATTTTATGGAGAACTTACACAGGGCAAGCATTCACATGGTGGTCAGAAGAAGTGATACAAGGACACTCAAGGTCTCCCTTAAGAACTTTGGAATTGATTGTGTGACATGGGAGACACTAGCACAGGACCACCTCGAATGGTGTGCCCTCATCAGAGAAGATGCTATGCTCCACAAGCAAAGCAGAATTGAAACAACTAAAATGAAACATGAGATGCTGTAGCAGCAAGCACCCCAGCATCCCCAGGGTGGCTGCCAACACAGGTTCTTAGATCTGCTTTTCTAAAGGAAAGCAACTCAAAATGGGTTAACAATCTTGCTTTAATCAAACATATGTCATTTACCTAGCTCAGGGGAAAAAGTCAGCACCCTGAACTTCAGAGTATACAGACAGGTTACAAGCAGAAGTTACAAGAAGACAGAGAAACATTTCAGCAGACAGGCTTCCAACTGTCTGACCATTACATCCATACGTAGTCACAGTTACCAGAGAGGGAAGCACCAGTATCTGGGTTTTCAAAGCAGGGGTACTCTCAACAACTGCCCAGAGTCTCATCTGGTCAAATCACATAACACTTCTTAAAATGAGCCCCAAAACAAAACCTCACATCAGGGTTTATATAGCCTTCTCCTGACTCAGATAATGTCACAACCCTCTTGACCCACTGCCCAATCACAAAGTAAAAACAAGCCTCCTGCCACAGGCTCCAGGTGACCACATTCAGCCTATTAGGGGACGGAGTATATTTTCAAATCAAGGAAGGTTCTCAGAGTCACTTAAACCTATCAAAGGGCCTAGAGGCAGGGAAGATCTTAGATTCCCATTCCCATAACAGATGCACAGATTTAGATTATCCACCCCAAATGTTTGAGTGGACTATTTGTGCCTGATCTATGGTAGAGCCTTCTGAGCTCATATTGGTCTGATCAGTCACAATCAGATACACTGTGACTTTACCCTAACATAGTAATGTCATCTTGATCCTGTTAGAGAATTAAGGACAACAACCAACCAAAGAGCCTTATGGGTGTGATTGCAGGGGAATCAGAAAGACCTTTCCTAACCTCCCCTCCCCCTAATATCTCCTCCATCCTCTGCTCCCCCAAACCCTCTCTCAGCCTTGGACTGATGGCTTAATGTTGGGGGGGTGGATAGGAGGTGGGAAGTAAGGTGTGGAGCAGTGGTCTCTAATGCTAAATTATGCCCCCTCCCCCAAACTTTTTATGTTTTGGTGGGAAAGAGTGAGTAGAATAGGCTATATAGGCATGGATGGGTCAGGGTTTCAGTGCCCAGCCCTCTTTGTACTTCCTTTTATTTTTCCTGTGGCGGGTACCCTTCTAGTCTCCTAAGTTTATAGCCTTCTTATTCTTTATTACTTACTCAACCAAAAAGTATCCTCCTCTAAACTATAAGTGATCTCTTAACCAACAAACAGATTGTTCTGGTCTTTTCTCAACTTTCATCCTTATTGGCCCTTATGCAGCATTTGATCCTGTTGACTATTATACATATCCAGAATTCATTCATTCACTTATTCATTCATTTACTTAACTTTTTTTTTTGGAGGGGGAAGGTAGGGCAATTGGGGTTAAGTGACTTGCCCAAGGTCACATGGCTAGTTTTGTGTTAAGTGTCTGAGGCCAGATTTGAACTCAGGTCCTCCTGACTCCAGGGCCAGTGCTCTATTCACTTCACCACCTAGATACCCCCATTTACTTATTTAAATGTACCTATAATTTATAAATGAAGAAGATATTGGAGGTGTGTGCCCCAATATCTTTCACTGATAAGGATTCATAATGAAAAAAGTCTGGTGAGTATAGAGATAGTGATCTTGTATAGAGATATGGGCAGCTAGGTGGTATGATGGATAAGAGCTCTAGACCTGGAGTCAGAAAAATTCATCTTCCTGAGTTCACATCTGCCCTCAGACACTTCCTAGCTGTGTGACCCTGGGCAAGTCACTTAACCCTGTCTGCCTCAGTTTCCTCATGTGTCAAATGAGCTGGAGAAGGAAAATAGCAAACCACTCGAGTATCTTCACTAAGAAAACCCTAAATGGGGTTACAAACAGTCAGACAAGACTGAACAGCAACAACTTTGAGTCAGAAGACCTGGTTTGAGTGGCTGCAACACCTAGTAGCAATGTGAAGGCAAGTATGGGTAAGAAACAGTCTGTGAAATAGAGATTTAACCCTTTTACTGCCTATCTCTTAGGGTTTTTGTAAAGAAAACCCTTTGTAAATAAAACCTTTCTTTGGCAGTCAGGGAGAAAACTTAATTCAGGCTATGAGTTAAGCATTAGCTAGTTAGTGTCAGATTCCAATTGACCTTCCCTCCCTTTTTAGCAAATGCTCAGAATGCAACGAAAATCAGCTTATTTGTATTTGGAGACAAAACCTCTTCTGCCATTCGAGCTAGCAAATAAACAAGGTTTTACTAGAGTGGAGAACCTCCTGAGGGGAGAGATGCCAGCTGGCTAGGCATCAGTGAAGTAGAGGAGAGGAGGGGGAGAAGGGAGAACTTCACCAGTGCTACAAACAGGTCCATGAAGGCAGATAGCCAACGTGTGCAGTCAGAGCACTCCTCAAGTGGGTCAGTGAGTCAGACCAGGCTCTAACAGCTCACGATTATATGGAGTTCAGGCTAGCTCTTTATTGCTTTCACCCACTGCTGCTGCTCATGTGCTTTGTCCTGCTGTCTTCTTTCCTTGAACAGAAGTTCTGAGGTTTTCCCAGTCCAGAAAGGCTTCCGCCTCCCACGATCCTTTAGTCCTTCCTTCTAACTGGAAAAAAAAATATCACACTGCCCATGGTCTCCCTTACTGATAAGGGGCTACATAAAGAAGCTTTAAAGTATTAAAGAAATTAGAGTTATTGCTATCACTCTTCCAGTGTTATTCCTTTGGCTTTATACTGGGAGCCCAATTGGAATGCCAGTCTCCCTTGGAGGGGGTTGTCTGTCCACCATAAACAACTTCTAGGGGGAAGAGATTTTCTTTTTTTTTATTTTTGGAGGGCAATTGGGATTAAGTGACTTGCCCAAGGTCACACGGCTAGGTGTGTGTGTGTGTGTGTGTGTGTGTGTGTGTGTGTGTGTGTGTGTGTGTGAAGTGTCTGAGGCTGGATCTGAACCCAGGTCCTCCTGACTCCCGGGCCAGTGCTCTATTCACTGCGCCACCTAGCCGCCCCTAGGAAGAGATTTTCTAAGAAGTTTTTGACAGAGGAGGAACTAATTGATCTCTGAGTTCCTTCCAGCATAGGATCCTGGATTTAGATCTGGAAGGTCCTCAAGGTCCATCCAGGTGTGGGGAACCTGCTGTCTTGAGGTCACATGTGGCCCTCTAGGTCTTCTAGTGTGGTCCTTTGAATGAATCCAAACTTCACAGAACAAATCCTCTTAATAAAAGGATTTGTTCTGTAAAACTCGAGGCTGCAGGTTCACCACTCCTGAACCATTTCTTTCCTTTTCCAGGTAAGGGAACTGAGACCAGGAGAAGCCAGACAATCATCAGAGGCAAGTTCAGAATCAGTCTGTTTCCACTGTCTCATGATACAGGGATCCAGGCCTGGATGAGGGAAAATGTCTTTGAGGAAGAAGGAAAAGGACCAAATATATGGCAGGAAAACTGGGGAGAAAGGAGACACATATTGGTTGCCTCACCATTTTACTGAGGGCTGCCCTAGATAAGATACTAAGTACTTTATGCTGATAGGACTTTGTTCAAAGGAACCCTCAGACTTCAGTCTAAATGTACAAGGAGTGGAAAATAGTGAGAGGGGTCTGCACCACTGCCCCTTCCCCCAAAGGGAAGAAATGACCCCTCAATGCACAGAGGGGCCCTTTAGACCCAAGTCTGTGAACAGCAAGCACAGAGATGTAGAGCTGTTCATCCCTCATCCCTCACCTCCAAAGGGGAAAGAGTCTCCCCTGCTGCAAAGACTAGACAGTGGCTGTGGTTAAGGAAGAAGAGTAAACAGGTTGTTATGACTATGTTGACAATCTCAGGAAGCTGGGGCAGAGAGAATGCCAGGAGGGCGGGGGCAAGGAGTCAAGCTGCCAGCTCTGGGGGAGCGGGAGGAGGGGAGGATGGACCTACCAAGGACCATCTAACAACAGACAATCTGTCCTCCTGGTCAGCACATCAGCCACCGTGGCTGCTGGGCCAAGGCTCAGCTCTGACTCCTTTTGGAGAATGATGAGGGAGAGAGGCAGTGTGGGATAGTGGACAGGACTCTGAACTTGAACTCATGAGGACCCAGGTTCAAATCCCGTCTCAGATATGTACCAGCTGTGTGACTCTGGGCTAGTCATTTAACCTCCTTTGGCCTTAGTTTTCTCAACCGTAAAATGAAGGTTGGACTTAATCGCCTCTAGAGCTCCTTTGAGTTTGAAATCTATGATTACCTAGGATGGGAACTACCCTTTGAAAATACTACTCCCCCCCCCTCCCTGCCCCCTCTGTCCCCAACCCCCGCAATGACCCTGCTTAATTGTACTTCACTAGCTCTATTTCCCACACGTTTCTTCTAGTCTCTGACATTATCAGGTTTAAGAGCACACAAGTAGCTATTCTCTGAACTCTTGGGCACTCATCTAAAAACCAAAAGGAAAGGAACATTGGAATGTCTGTGGGGGTGTTTGGGTGATGGGGGTAGGGAGGTGATTATTCCCAGGGATTATTTAGTTTCCACCAGCCCAGCCCCTCACCACCACCACCCCCCTCCCCAACCCTAGTTTGTATTTAGCTTAGAGTTTTTCTATAGCTACTTCAATATTCCAAGAAAGGTTTGCTTTTCCCCATTTGTCAAATGAGAGGGTCAGACTTTTTGATCACTGAGTCCCTCCTGGGTTTGACATTCTACGTTCTAAGGTTCCTCCTAATGACAAGTCAACAGGCACTTATTAAGCACTTACTACATACCAGGTACTGTGTTAAGTACTGGGAATACAAATACAAGTAGAAAGACAGTCCCTGTCCTCACAGAGCTCTCATTCTAATGAGAGAAAATAACACAGAAAAGGAGACTGAAAAGTGAGGGAGGGAGGAGGAGGCATCTACATGGGGACATGGTTTCAAGAATCATCCATGGAGGACTGAAGGAATGAACATGGGTAGCTTGGGAACTTCTTCAAAATGGAACTTCTGGAGGGAGCTGTCCAAGGGGAAAGAAGGGAGCTGCAGAGGTAAAGGCATCTTCCAGGGTAAGAAGGTCTCCAGGGTAGTGAATATGGAATGGAGTTAGGAGAGGAGAGAATGATGGCTGACCTGAACACTTTCTCAGAATGGAGGTTTGGGGAGGAACTTTGGGGAGGAGTTAGAACACTGATGGGCGGACGATGCCATTCCAGGATGAGAAGGCAGATGAGGCCTGGCAGCAAAGTCTTGACAGTGAGGAGTGGAATTTGAATGGAGTAGAGCCTGGACAGCCCTGCCATTTTATGTTTGAAGGGCCCTTCCAACGCTGGCGTTCTGGGATACTTTGATATCATTTGTGATCTGGTCCGCATTAGTATTCTTTTAACTCACACTCACCACAGCCCCTTCGAGCCTCACTAGGCTGGATCATGAGTTTCTGTGGGTGAAAAACGCATTCCCCAGCAATCTACTTCCTGATGAGTCTCCTTCACTTTAGCTAGGCTGGTCTTAGACACACAGTGTGTCTCCTGGACTGCACCAGCAGCCTTTTCAGCATGCTAGGACTGAGGAAAGCCCACAATCTGCTGGCATAGCCTGAGAACCCCACATCACTTTCACAATCTGGCATCAAAATCCTTGTAGTCAATTAGATGGTTCCACTCAGCCTTTCAGTCAATCAGCATTAACTAAATAAGATCGGACTCTGAGCGGGACATGGTGCTAAGCCCTGGGGATAGAACAAAATAAAGACAAAAACCAGCCCAGCCCTCAAGGAGCTCACACTCTCATGGGAGAGAGAATATGTAAAATGACTAGGAGACCCAAATAAGACTGGTCTACCTTCAACACTACCGTGTTTCCCCGATAATAAGACCTATCCCGAAAATAAGCCCTCCCCTTACTGTGTAAGATTTCTCTAAAATAAGCCCTCCCCCGAAAATAAGCCCTATTGAGATTGCTACTGTAGTGAAGGTGATCCCCTGCGCTACACGCTACATTATGGTACCCTCTGTATGCACCGCCCCCGCCCCCCGTGAAACGCACGCCGCGCTCCGAGCTGCATCCAATCAGAGCTGCAGCAGTGAGCGCGTCATCCTGTTCTTCCCCAGTGATTTGCTTGCTGGCGCCATTGAGAGCAGTGCCGCGGAGGAGAGCTGAGGCAGGACAACATAAGCCCTCCCCTGAAAATAAGCCCTCTGGTGTTTTTCTTTCCAAAAAAAATAATAAGACAGTGTCTTATTATCGGGGAAACATGGTAGCAAGCTGTCTGGAATCCTGACTGGCTTAACCAAAGCAATCAACTCACGCCCTGGGTCCCAGAGAGAGTATCTCTTGGGGCATCTGTCTGAGCCAGATAATTATAAAGTAACATAGCTGGAAGGGGCTTTCAGAGGTTACCGAGTCTGACTTTCTCATTTGGCAGATCAGAAAACTAGGGCCTAGACAGCAATGACTTGCCTAAGGTATTACGTATCAGAGCAAAAATTTGACTGTAGGTCTTCTGATTCAAATCAAGATTCTTTTTCCTATAGCACAGTTCAGTCACTGTGGTACACAATGGAAAAATTGCTGACTCTGAAGTCAGAAGAGGTCTTGGGTTCAAATCCTGCCTTTGAGACTCTCTGTGTGATCTTAGATGAATCACAAGTTCCCTGGAACTCAGTTTCCTCATCTGTAAAATGAAGGGGTTGAACTAGCAGATGATCGCTGTCAGTCCCAATTTGAAATCCAAGCTCTTATCTTGGGAGTTTTCTCCTTCTGAACATCAGAATGAAACCCAGCAGCCAAGGATGTGGTCTTTGGCTATCCCTGCCTTTGGAGGTTTTCTTTAAACCTGCAGGCTCTAAGACTCAGTTCTGAAGTTTGGGTTGAAGAGAAAGCCCCTGCCTCTCCCAAGGGTCCCTCCCCACATCTTGCTTCTTTCATCGTTTGAAGACAAAGTCAGCCAGAGTGAAGGGAGCACAGGGGCAAACCAGGGATTTCTCCTTGAGGGAGAAAGCACATTATGTATATCCAGCCAAATAGGGCAGATAGAAACTAAGAATTCCCTTTGATCTCCATGAAGCCATCAGGAATAATCCTTAAGAGCCTTGATCTGTGATGAAAGGACACTATTCTCTAGCCTTAGAATGTTCTATTGATTTTTTTATTGGAAGCCTGTCTACCAAGGGAGAGGGATGCATTGGTAGCAGCCCACCAGGGCACAGTGCTCACTTACATGGCCTTTAATTAGTCAAGTGACTTTAGGCAGGGAATCTGCATTGTACCTGGGGACAGCCAGATTGGGGCAGGAGGGGCACTGGAGATAGGTTTTTGACTGTCCTGTTGGCCTGAGACCTCTCACCTCACTGCCCAGACTGAGAGATCCTGCATTTCTCATTTGTGTTGGATGCTAGAAAGTGTGCTAGTCTTCAAGTAAAAAACAAAGCAAACCAACTTGAGTGTCCCTTAGAAAAAGCAATGCATGTAGAAGCAGAAGCCAAGGATTCGAGTCTGACTTCTGGCTTTTACTAGGGTTGGGGGCTAATAAGCATTTATTAAGTGATTACTATGTACTAGGAACTATGCTAAGTGATTTATAGATACTAACTCACTTAATCTTTTTTTTTTTTAAGCAATCAGGGTTAAGTAACTTGCTCAAGGTTACACGGCCAGTTATTTCTGGGTGTGGTGCTAAGTATCTGAGCCTGGATTTGATCCCCAGGTCATCCTGACACTGGAGCCGGTACTCTTACTCACTGTGCTACGTGGCCACCCCTCTCACTTAATCTTAATTACTAGTTGTGTGACTTTGGACAAGTCACTTTCCCTCTCTGAACCTCAGTTTGTAAAGTAGCCTATAGTACAGTATATGGATAGCTAGGTGGTGCAGTCGATAGAGTGCCAGTTCTGAAGTCAGAAAGACTCATCTTTGTGAGTTCAAATTTGACCTCAGACACTGACTAGCTGTGTGAACCTGGACAAATCACCTAACTGTGTTTTCCTCCAGTTCCTCATCTGTCAAATGAGCTGGAGGAGGGAATGGCAAAGCATTCTAGTATCTTTGCCAAGAAAACTCCAAATGGGGCCACATAGAGTCAGAAAGGACTGAAAAATGAAGAGCAAATGCCTTCTACAGGATTGCCAGGAGCAAAGTGCTTTTGTAAATGTTGAGTCAATTATGGAAATGACCGTTGTTATTTTTCTGATTTCTGTAAAGACTTCCAGGGAGGCCCAGCTCTGGGCAGCCTCTCTCTGGGAGGCAGCGTGTGCTGGGGTAGGGAGAGGCAGGTTGGCAAACGGGTAGGGATCAGATTACCTACAAAGTACCAGCTGGTGCTGGAGGGAGGATGCAGTGGGCAGCCCCGGCAGCTATTTCAGCCAGATAAAGGGGGTACTTGTGGTTCTGTTAAGCGAATACCTGCTCTTTCCTGTTTATACTGCTCTACTTTTAGGGGGATAGTGGGTGTGGATGTGGGGGATGTTGTATGGGTTGGAGAGGTGGTGGGGAAAGAGTTCTCTGATTTTGAGACTTGGGCAGCAAGGTAGGCTGCAGTTACTAAAAATCCTGAATATAGAGTTGGACTGGGGAGTGTGCCTGGCTACAGGGGGCAGGGAGGGGAAAAAGAAACTGGTCATCTCAGCAGAACCACCATCCATCCAAAAAAAAACAAAACCAAAACACGATGGCTCCGTGCTCAGTGAAACAGACACAGCCTTATGTAGGCAGAAGATTTGTTTGGCCCCAGAACTGACTAGGACCAAGGTTGTATGCTGCAGCGGAAGGAACACTGTTTCTGAAATCCGGGGACTGGGGTTCAAATCCTGCCTCTGATGATTACTATTCATTCAACAGTAAAAGCAGGTCACCTTGCCTCCCTTAGGCTCACTTTCCATCTGGAAAATGAAATGGTTGGACTCAATGGCCTTTGCAGTCCCTTCCTGCCTGAGATTTATGCTCTTATGATCTTCTCTAAAGCCGTGGAGAGGTAGACTTTGGCCTATCGTAAGGGAAAAAAACTCAAAAAACTTCCCAGCAATCTGAGTTGTTCACAAGTGGAATGGGCTGTTTTTTGGAAGCTGTGAGTCTTAAAGGTCTCCAAGCAGACACTTGTTGGGGGAAAGGGAGAGGATGGCTATAGTTCAGCTGAGGATTGGACTGAATGCCCTTAATTTCATCAAACCTTGAGATCTTTTGATCAGATGCTAGATTTGGAGGCAGAAGCCTGTGGGGCAGGGTTTGAAGGATGCTAGGGAAAGCCTATAGTCAGTGGTAGAATCTTGAGCTCACCTTTGGGGGAAGGGATGGATCCCTGTTAAAATGAAAACACTCCTGGGAGGGGAAGATGGTGGAGTGGTTGGGGGTGGGTGGGGTCAGCCAGAAGGAAAATATTCTAGGCTTCAAGGCTCTTTAATTTTAGTGGACTGAATATTTCTTCTACTCACCCAGACAACAGCCTCTCCATCACTTCTCTGGCAATTTCAATTTCAGGAACTGCCCTGGGCAAAAGCATTTATGATAAGGTAGACAACCTTGGGGAAGTTTGGTGGTACAGTGGATAGAGAGCCAGCCCTGGAGTCAGGAAGACTCATCTTCCTGAGTTCAATCTGGCCTCAGATACTTAGTAGCTGTGTGACTCTGGGTTGGTCACTTCACCCCCTTTGCCTCAAGTTTCCTCAACTGTAAAATGAGTTGGAGAAGGAAATGGCAAACAATTTCAGTATCTTTGCAAAAACAAACAAACAAACAAAAACCCCAAACCCAAATGGGATCACAAAGAGTCAGATCTGACAGAAAATATCCCATGTCATAGTACTCTAATCATAAAGACCTGGCCAGCTACACCGGTCTATGTTTTAAAGGCCCTTTCAATGTTGCCATTTTATGCTCTAAGGTTTCTCCTAGCTCTGACAATCTGTGTGCTGAGGTCCCTCCCAACTCTGATATTCCCTGTTCTAAGGATTCTCCTAATTGTGACAATCTGTATTCAAAGGTCCCTCTCCACTCTGACATCCTGGGTTCTAAGCCCTCCTATCACTGACATTTTCTGCTCTAATGTCCTTCCTTGCTCCAACATTCTCTGTTCTAAGGACCTTGTCAGTTCTGTCAATTCAATGCTCTGAGGCTCCTTCTAGCTCTGACAGTTTATGCTTTAAGCCCCTTCTGCCCCTCGTATTTGATTTTCTAAGGTTACTATGCTCATCATGGGCTCTTGGTTTCATGTCAAACAGACATCCTCTAAAATTGCAGAAATCACAGAGTCTGGCATCCTGGAATTTCTCTGTCTCTGGTTGATTCCTGTAGCTCAGCAACTTGGTGCATGGCACTGTTGATGGGATCAGTTAGTTTTCTAACTGTGGGGACCAATTAGCTTTCTAACACGGAAGAGGAATGTTTTTGGAGGGAGTGAGTTTCCTGTCCCTGGAGGTCTTCAAGTAGAGATTGGATGAAACCTGGCTGGGGGCATGTGTTTAGCAAGGGGTCTAGCTGGAAAGGAGCTGGATCAGGGCAAACATACCAGCACTGGCAAATCCAGTGGAAAGTTCTTTTAAAAAAAAACAGCTGAAAAGAAAGGTGAGTACACAGGGAGGCACCTGGCTTTCATATTGCTTCCTTTGGTGCCAAAGAAAGTTCTAAACCAGCTCATGGTTAGACTTTTTTGTCTCCCTGATAGCAGGGAAAAGTGGAAAGAATGGCAATCCTACATTTTACAAATGGAGAAACTGAGCTGCCATTCTCTTTAGTTAACCAGTCTCTCTGCCTCCAGCCTCTCCACACATCAAATAGCAGACACAGAAATCTTCCAGATGCCCCGGTCTGAAGGCCTTCTATCCCTGCTCAAACTTTTTCCATAGCTCCTTATTTTCCTTAGCAAGAGAGCAGCTTGGGGGCTGTGGATAGAGCCTTGGGTCTGGAGTCAGGAAGTTCTGGTTCAGATCTGACCAGACATGAGCTCTGTGACCTTGGTCAAGTCACTTAAATGTCTGTTTGCTTGGGTTTACTCAAGTGTAAAACAAGGGTAATAGGACACCTATTCTTACAAGGTTGTTGTGAAAATCAAGTGAGATAATATTTATAAGGGACATAGCACATAGTAGGCACTTAATAAATATTTGTCCCCTCTTCCTTAGGATAAAATATAAACCTCTCATTCTAGCATTTAAGACCTTCTATAATCTGATGGCTTTATGAATTATGAAATAATTTCACAATAATGACCTATGAGGACCCTTAGAACAGGATGTCAGAGTAGGGAGGGCCCTTAGAACACAGACTGGCAGAGCTGAGAGGGCCCTTAGAACAGAGAACATCAGAACTGGAAGGGCCCTTAGAACACAGAATGTCAGAACTAGGAGGGCCCTTAGAACACAGACTGGCAGAGCTGGGAGGGTCCTTAGAACACAGGACGTCAGAACTAGGAGGGCCCTAAGAACACAGACATCAGAGCTGGGAGGGCCCTTAGAACACAGGATGTCAGAGCTGGGAGACACCTTAGAACACAGACTATCAGTGCCAACAATTACACCAGTCCCCTTCATGCTCTCTTCTGCCAAGAAGAACACAAATCTCAGCCCCTCTTCTCCTTCCTCCGTATGGCCCTCACCCCCATCCCTGGAAGGCCCTCCCTCCTCATTTCTAACTCAGAATCTCACTCTTCCTACAAGGCCCAGATCAGATGCTGCCTCTTCAATAACAAAAATGACAACAACAACATTTAAGTAATAATAATGGCTGGCCTTTACCTAGTACCTTAGAGTTTACAGAGCACTTTATAAACATCTCATCTGATATTCACCTACAACCCTAGGCATGTGCTGTTATTATTCCCATTTGACAGATGAGATTCCCATTTTATTTACTAAGACAGGCAGAGGTTAAATGATTTGCCTAGGGTCACCCAGTTAGCAAGTGTCTATGACTGAATTTGAACTCAGGTCTTCTGGACTCTAAGTCCAGAGTTCATTTAATTGGATTTATAGTAACCCAGCTGTCTATAGCACTGTACATTTTGCAAAGCACTTGTATCATCACAACCCTGTGAGGCAGATGCTAATATTATCCCCATTTTATAGATTGGGAAACCGAGGCCGAAGGTTAATAATTTGCCCAAAGTCATTTCATGCCTATTAGGGGCAAGGTTTTATTCTAGGCAGCAGGAAGATACAAAGACAAAAACAAAACAGTCCTTGTCCTCATTCTATGGGAGGAAACCTCATGGCCAAAGAGAAGTTAATATAAAATAGATGCAAGGGAATTTTGGGGGGGGCATTATATTGGGAATAACTCAGGGGATTAGGAAAGCCTGTTTCTGTGACTCATAGAACACTGTTGCTTTCTCCCTTTCCCCAAATTTTCCTGGAATATTTTGCCCAGACTCTCTTTGCCTCCAGACTCATCTTCATGTCCTGAAGCAAGGGTGTGTGTGTGTGTGTGTGTGGGAGGGCTTGTGTGTGTGCTCGTGTGTGTGCCTCCGTGTGTGTGTGTGTGGGGGGGGAGGGCTTGTGTGTGTGGGAGGGCTTGTGTGTGTGCTCGTGTGTGTGTGTGTGTGCACCTCTGTGTGAGTGTGTCCATGCGTATGTGTGTATGTCTCAGTGTGCTCATATGTGCTCACATGTGTGCGTATGTATGTGTCTCAGTGTGCTTGTATGTGTGTTGGTGTGTGCTCTCATGCATGTGCCTGTGTGCAGGTATGTGTCTCTGTGTGTGTACGCATGCACGTGTAGGCACATGTGTGCATCTGTATGTGTGAGTGTGCATGTGTGTGGGTGCATATGTGCATGCATCTGTGTGCATGTGTGCATTGCATGTGTGCCTGTGTATGTGTGCGTATGCATGGGATGGGGAGTTATTCATGCTGGAAAACCATCGTCTGGGGGCTCTGAGGACCCAGTGGATCTTTTGGTGATGGACTCTGCAGGCCCACTCAGAACTTCCTCAGAACTCAGAGGCAGCTGAGTTCAGTGAGTGCATGTTGGTGCCAGGAAGAACCAAGGTCAAATCTGGCACAAGACATCCCCTAGGTGTGTGACTCTGGGCAAATCACTTACATGCTGTCTACCTCAGTTTCCTCAATTGTAAAATAAGGATAGTAATAGCTGCCTGCCTCCCACAGTTGTGAGGCTCAAATGAGAAAATAATTGTAACTTAGTATAGTGCCTGGTATATGGTAGGCTCTTAATAAAAGCTTATTTCCTTCCTTCCTTTGCCTAACTCTTAGGCAGCCAGGTAGAGCAGGACTTAGAGGGCTAGATGTGAAGTAAGGAAGACCTGATTCAAATCCTCGCCTGGACAAGTCACTTAAACCTTTCTCAGCCTCAGTTTCCATATCTGTAAAATGTGGCTGATAGCAACACCTAGCTCAGAGGTTGCTGCCATGGTTATTTGAATGCTAGCTATGATTCTTATGGGCTTCCTTTTGCATTTTGCTTTATTTGTGTGGGACACTGGGCTCAAGTATAAGTACCCCCAAGGTTGGTGGTATTTGCCCAGGGGAAGAAGAGTGTAACTGCTGTACTATTAAGTCAGGTGTCCTTAGGAGAGGAAGGCCTACCTTTGGCACAGGAATTCTCTAGCTTATCTTATGTAGCCAGGCTGTGTTTTTAATGTGGGGGCGGTGACCTTGTTTTAAAAATATTTTGACAACTGCATTTTAATATAATTGGTTTCCTTTGCAATCCTGTGCATTTTTTTATGCATTTAAAAACATTACTCTGAGAAGGGGTCTATAGGGTCTAGGACACAGAAAAAGTGAAGACCCCTTTCCATAAAGCTAGTGTCTATATCCCCAGAGAGGAGGCAGTGAGAATGAGTGAGATGAAGAAAGATGGCACCTGGGTTTGCAAAATCCTTGACCTCTTGGCTGGAAAGAGTGGCCAAGGGCACCTATAGGTTCTATAGACAGTTGTCCATTTCCTGAGCAGCTCAAGCACCTGGCTTACTTATGTTTTCCACTCCTTTTGGACTGTGGCAAAACTGTCTCCATCATCACTGAATTAGGGCCAACATTTAAGGCAGATCCTCTTTGGCCCATGCCTTCATTTGCTAATCTGGTTTGAGAAACAGGATTCAATTTACTATTTGCTTGTACTTTGGTTATATTTCTGACCCAACCAATCTTTGTAGTTATGAAGCTTCATTGGCTTCCTTTCCTCTCCCTGAATTTCAGCTCTCCTGTAATTAAGCAGTATAAAGGGCTGAGTTGGGTTCTAGAAATAACTCTAGAGAAGAGACCTAGCCAGGTCTGGAATGTGTGGCAGGAGGAGAAGAGGGGGCATTTAAAAGCATATTTTCCAAATGCTCCAGTCCCAGGGAAAACAGGACACACACAGCCTCCCTCTCCCCACAGGCTTCCCCTGGACCCTGGCGGGAGGCCCAGGGTTATCATTCATGGGGTGCCAGCAAAGTGCTAGGTACTACTCAGAACACAGAAATAGGCACACAGTCTTTTGCCTAGGGAGCTCATCAGCCTGGGAGCCCAGATCAAAACAATGGGGCCTTGGTTCAAAGATGCTGATTTACATTCATGTGCATATATTTAAACACATTTACATTTGGCTAAAGGAAACCAGAAGCATCAAATCTCAATAACAAAAAGTTGACCAGGACATCAGGAAATGCTGACTCATAGGATTGCAGGATCATTGATTTAAAGTTCAATTCACTCCTCTCCTTTTTACAGTTGAGGAAACTGAGGCACAGAGGTGAGGTGACCTGCCCAGGATCACACAGCTAGTACTCCAAGTATCTAAGGCAGGATTTGAACCCAGTTGGGCTCTTGTCCTGACTCCACATCTAGTACCTGTCCACACTGATCCTCTCAGGGCCTCAGTTTCCCTATTTGCAATAATGAAAACAATAAAAGCTCTCATTATGACCCAATAAGGTCAGCATTGTCACGGCAATTATCTGCAAAATGAAGGCATTGTATGAGTTCTGGTGTCCCTTCCATTCCCAGATTCTATGAATTCATGAAGCTATGAAATTCTCAAGAGGGGGCAGCTAGGTGGCACAGTGAATAGAGCACTGGCCCTGAAGTCAGGAGGACCTGAGTTCAAATCCGGTCTCACTTAAACACTTAACACTTACTAGCCATGTGTGTGACCTTGGGCAAGTCACTTAACCCCATTTGCCCTGCTTTCCTCTCCAAAAAGCAAAAAAAAAGAAAAAAAGTTCTCAAGAGGAAATTAAAAATGACTTTTTGTGTTTGTTTTTTTTTTCCTTGAGGAGAGAGCGGGCAGCAGGAGGTAGCTAGGTGGTACAGAATGCTAGGCTTAGAGTCAAGAAGACCTGAGTTCAAATCTAGCCTCAGACACTTACCAGCTGTGTGACCCTGGGCAAGTCACTTCACCTCAGATGACCTTATTTTCCCCTTCTATAAAATGGGGATAATAATAACATCTACCTCCCAGGGTTGCTGTTAGGATCAGAATGAAATAATATCTGCAAAGTGCTTAGCACAGTGTTTGGCACATTGGTTGCCATATAAATCCTTGCTGTTATTATTGCTATGGAAAACTTTGTAGAAGTTATGTCTGAATCTCAGAATTCCAGACCTTAGAGAGAAGGAGGAGGTCACTCCATCCACCCCTCTGTCTCAAAGCAGGCCTACTTTTCAATCAATCACTCAACCGATGGACATTTATTGAGCACTTGATACTTTCTAGTCACCGTTCTAAGTGCTGAGGACAGACTTCCCTTGGCAGAATGGGAAGGTGAAAACAATTTGTTTCAATGGCCACAAAGGAGGCTGAAGCAGCCACTGTGGAGTCTTAGAGTTTGGTCAGACATGGAAGACACCAAGGTCGTCCACTGCATCCCAGCCCATTGCCAATCATCCTGACTTTTGTCCTGCCACAGGATTTCTGTGATTTGGGAACAGAGAGTGAGACTGAGGACTGCACAGTTCTGCCTCCCTTATATCCAATTCTCAAACTAGTAGTGACTTCATCCCATCATGTCATTGGTCTTCTTTGAAAGTGAAGGATGAATAACAAGAAAAAGAGACAATAGTCCCTGCTCTCAGGAAGCTGACAAGGTAACCTTAAAAGCAGATGTTGGAGGTGGAGGAAGACTGGGAAAGTTGTCAGCCTTTCCTCTGAGATTCCAGGATAACAGATGTAGAGCTGGAAGAGGTTTCAAGAAATCTTCTAATCCAACCCCATCATGGGATAGATGAGGAAACTGAGGATCAAATTCACATGGATATCAACTGTTTTATCCTTTGACACTTGAGGAAAGAAGGTGCATTCTCAGTCCACCCTGAGTGAAAGAAGTGAAAACTTCTCAGACTATATTCTAAAATCCAGTAGGGCTTTTCATGGGAAACAGGCCCAAGTTTCCCTTCACTGGAAATCACACGATTTACAAGGACTCAAAACTCAGAGCAGTAGGGAGTCACCCCTCTCCTCAGTGACACCTCAGCACAAGATATGACAAATAAGGACAGAAGTGCTTTCTCAAATGTACATTGGATGGTCTACTGTTTCCTTGTTCTGGTACTTGAGGTAGATTGGCGTGCTTAGATTGTGCACCTGACTTCTAGCCAATGGAAGTAAAGGGTCAGAAGGAGGGTGGGAGAGAATTCCATGTTAGGGCTTTATAACTTTGCCATTTCCTTTTGTAAATTGCTTCTCCTCCCTGACCATTTGTCAGAAGGGTGGACCTTTCTTGAGATTGTAATAAACCATTCTTTTCTGCTTCCTACCTTGAGAAGCCTCTGTGTATTATTTGGGTAAGGATCTCTGTTGCACACAGTCTTGGGGTGCACACAATCCCTTGGCTGGAAGTCTCATAGTCTGACAGAGAGAGCTAGAAGGAACTCTAGGGGCCATCTGGTCCAACTCTTTGATATTGCAGAAGAAGATATTGAGTCCTGAAGAAGAAACCTCTCTGGGACTCAGCAAGTGACTTGCTTAGGGGTCACCAGGCTAGTGACTAATAGGACCAGGGCTATTCTGACTTCAGTCTAACTCCCAACCCCTGCTACTGAAGCTTTTGCAAAGTCTGGACCTGCCTTCAGCTGCTGAGGATGGGAACTCATCCTCAGGACTCAGGAACACAAGGGGATGAGGCGGGGTTTCTTGGTTTCCTTTGCCAGGGACTTTGCAGTCATACAGTCTGGGACTAACAATGAGCTCGGGTATGCTTATGGTGATTTATCAGAAATGGCACATTCCCTTTGATGTTAAATTCATTCTCTTTGTTGGGTTGCAAAGAGAAAAGCAAGATGCTCTTGGAATGGACTTGTTTGTATTTGATCTGAATACAGAATTGTTCTCTCAGCACTATTAGTGATTATGCAGAGGCAAATCCTAAAATAATATTGAATTTCCTCTCATAATTTGGAGGGAAAACACTTATCCAGAATTAAGCAGGGATGGGGGTGGGAGACTTTCATCTCTGGTCCTGGGGAGGCCCAGGCCGACCTCCTGGGGCAGAGGAGAAGAATGTGGGTCTCTGTGTTTGTGGTTCAGTCGGCACTGCTGGTGGCCCTGTCTTTGGTAGCTCACCAGCATGAAGGGTCAGCTCTGTAGAGTGTTACTGTTTTAAAGAAAGCCTTTGAAAAATGGTGCCCTTGATAGAAGGCTTCCACACGTGGATTGGGGCTGAGATGAGGGCACACGGTGGTCACACCTATAAAAGGGCTGATGGCCAGATGGTCAGGTGAGGGGTTTCAGGACACCATTAATATTGCTTATAAAACAAAAGCAGCAGCTCATGTTCTATGGCAGTTTCCTTTCATGGCCTCTTCTGATCCTCACAGTTTTGGGATGTTGGTAGCCAAAATACCAGCCCTGGGAGGGAGAAAGAGGGAAGAGTACATGGCTTGGAGGGAGAACACCTGGCTATGTGTCCGAGACAGACACTTGATCTCTGAGTCAGTTTCCTCACCTGTAAAAAGGGAATTGTCATCTCAACTACACCTTATTGAGCCGTTAGGAAGAAAGTGCTTTGTTACTCTCAAAAGAGCTGCAGAAAGGTAAGCTGTCATTGTCATCTGCATTGTACAGAACAGGAAACTGAGGCTTTGAGAGGTGAAGGACCTTGGTTTAGCTAATGTGGCTAAGAGGGGTCTCAAAGGCCCTTTCTGGCTCAGACATTCTATTTTTAGATTCCTTTTTCATGGCTGACCTCCTCTTTTCGAAGAGCCCTCTAAGCTCTAACATCCTGTTTATTTATTCTATTGCTATTACCTTGTTAAATTCACAAGATCTTTCTCATATGTTTCCTTTTCTCAGTTTATCCTGTCACAATTCTAATTTAGGCCCTTATCACCTTTCTCTTGGACTACTATAATAACCTTTTTATTTTATTTTAAAAGAATTAACAAGCCTTTATTCTCTCTCTTAAACTCAGGTCTTCCTGACCTACTCTATTGACTATTGTACCTACCTGACCTAGGTATGAGTTAGGGAATACTACAGCAGCTGAAGAATTAGAAATAGGTATCACCCAGAGTGGGACAGCTAGGTGGCTTGGTGGATAGATTGCTGGGCCTGGAGTCAGGAAGATTCATCTTCTTGAGTTCAAATGTGGCCTCTGACACTTACTAAACTGTGTGACCCTGGGCAAGTCGCTTAACCCTGTTTGCCTCAGTTTCCACATCTGTCAAGTGATCTGGAGAAGAAAATGGCAAACCAATCCAGTATCTCTGCCAAATGGGGTCACGAAGAGTTGGACAGGATGGAAACAAATGAACACAACCAAAATCACTCAAAAGGAACTGGAGAGGCATGTCATGGGTACGACCTTGATGTAGCACTTGGCAAACGAGGGTTCTATCATGAACTAGAGCAAAGGATGCTATCAAATGAAAGTATGATTGAAAAAGAAGATGCGGGCGCTAGGTGGCGCAGTGAATAGAGCACTGGCTCTGGAATCAGGAGGACCTGGGTTCAGATCCGGCCTCAGACACTTAACACAAAAAAATAGCCGTGTGACCTTGGGCAAGTCACCCAATTGCCCTCCAAAAAGCAAAAAAAAAAAAAAAAAAAAGAAGATGATGAATGGAAGGAAGAAAAGAAGGAAAAAAGGAAAGAGTGAGAGAAGGAAGGGAAGAAAAAACAAATAAACAAGTATTCATTTACTATATACCAGACACTGTGCTAAGGGCTTTGATTTATTATCTCATTTAATCCTCTCAGCTCTGGGAGGTAGGTGGTATTGTTATTCCCAACTGAGGAAACTGAGAGAGACAGATTGAGTGAATTCCTCGAGGTCATATAGCCAATAAGTGGGATTTGAACTGTGGTATTCCTGAATCCAGGCTTGGCATGCTATGAGGAATAATCAATGAATAGTCTATATGCTTCATTATTGTCCTTGAGAAACCAGAAGAAAATGAAGAGGGTCCCCAGAATGCCAGGGGGATTTATGGGAGGATGTGGTCAAGAGTCACCAAGGTTGGGAAGCCATAGATTAGTTTTCCATCTGCATTGATGAGACCATAGTTGCACTTGGCTATGTGAGTGTCCAAAGTACCTTAATAAATCTTTGGTGAATTGAATTCTTCCAGTCAGGGGTGGGGAACCTGTGGCTTAGAGGTCACATGTAGTCCTCTAGGTCCTCAAGTGCGACCCTCTGACTGAACTGAAACTAATTGTTCTGTGAAGTTTGGATTCAGGCAAAAGGTTGCACTTGAGGACCTAGAGGGTCATATGTGGCCTTGAGGACTAAGGTTCCTCATTCCTGTTCCAGACTATTCAAAACACCTTTTACATCCATTATTTTATAGAGCTTCCTAGTATCTTTGCAAAGTAGAAAGGGGAAAAGTACTAATTCATACCTTTTTGTAAGTGAAAAGAATTATGAATAGAAGGATTAAGTAATTTCCTCCTGAGTGGAAAGCAAGTGACCTCAGCTCCCCTCCCCCCCAAAAAAGGATGTATACCTGTCACCATCAACCTAGAAATCCAAGTCTAGCCATATTGAAGATGACAAATGAGGATGGGGGGCGGATTATAAAGCGTAACTGACACATTGCCCAAGGTGAACCAAGCAAAACATCTGGTTGTAAAGAAAATTGGAAACAGATCTCCTTCAGTCCAGTAATCCAAGGTATCAGTGACAGAAAATGTCACCATCTGGAATGGAAGAGTGAGAGGAAGACATGGCGTGTCTCCAGCAGTGGGGCAATGCAAGCTGTCCTATTTTATTATCCTGAGGAACGCCACTTACAATCGCTCAATTATAGCAATTAAGTCGCTTTGCATTTCCAGCTCCTGTTCCATAAGGAGGCAACAGGTGATTCGAAGGCAGATGACAAAGGGCCTGAGTAGTTAGCTGGAATTGCCTGCTGAGCTCAGCTGGTGTCCCCTGAGCTGAGATTATACCTGACCTTTTCAGGAAGTGTCTCTCTGAGCAAGATCAAGGGGAGAAAATGAAAAGTCAACTCAGGCACATTTCTAGGGTGTTGGAAGAAAGGGGCCAGTTATCGACATTGCATCTTGACAATGGAACAATGGAATCCTGAGGATCCGTTTGACAATGGAACCAGCATCTCCTCAGAGCTATTCCCAAGCCTGGTCCCACAGAGTAGGATGGAGCATTCTTCTGTTACCTCAGAGGGAAACTGTGCACTTCTGATTTGTGTGCCCCGAGATTGGAAGGGATTCACCAGTCATTGTCTCCGAAGCTCATATGTCTGGCTGTGCTCTTGGTCAGGGGCAGAACTGTATAAACTAGAAGTGACTTTTTTTGATTAAAACCTCGTTGGTACCTTAGTTGTGAGAAGAAAATGCAGGCATTTGTGCCTGTGTGTGTGTGTGTGTGTGCATCACATGGCCATTTAGAAAAGAAGGAATAAGATGTGAGTCACTGCTATAGCTGAGGATGGGGTGTGGAGAAAAGGAAAGGGGAAGGAGGAAGAAAATCGTCACTTTAATTAAAGAAGAAATTCAGTAAAACTGATATAGACCTAAAATCGATCTTGGCTTTCATAACTCATAATAATAACAATTGTTATTTTCATAGCATTGTGTATATGTTATCTCATTAGATCTTCACAATAACTCTGACAAGTGGTCATTACTTTACACATGAGGAAACTGAGGCTCAGGAAATTTGAGTTCCCATAATTAGCTATGTTTGAAAAGCTCTACCAGGGTTCTGATTTTCCACAACTGATTTTTATGAGGAGATATACCTCATGCCAGCACCCTTTTTTCCTGCTGGCTGTTCTGTGTTTTTGAATGAATTTCAACCCATATTTATGCTAATTAAGCATCTCCATGAGTAGAAAGTCTGTACAGCATATTCAGAGGTATAGCAGAAGTGGGATTTGAACTCAGAATCCTAGAAATTCAAAGTCCAGTGTTTTGTTTTTTCTCTCTACTGAGTGATACTGCCAGAAAATCTTAGGGGGTCATTTCATCCAGCTCCTTTATTTTACAGAGGAGGAAACTGAGGCCTAGAGAGATGACTTAGTGAACACAGTCCAAGATTTGGAATCAGGGGATTTGGATTCAAATCCTAATTTTGCTACTTTCCTGTGTAGCTTTGGGCAAATCACTTTCCCTCTCTGGGTCTCAGTACTTGGTCTGTAAAATGAAGTAATTGGACTAGATGGGATCCAGGACTCTTCCCAGCTCTAAGTCTAAGGATGAAATGACTTAGCCAGGATCACACAGCCAGGAAGTAGCAAATCCTCACAGCAGATCCAGGGCCCTCTAAACAAAATATGTCAGCTTGTCTTTTAAGGGTCTGGATGGTCCTGTGTCTTTGCTTTTGGGTTTTGGGTCAGGATGGAAGAGGGAAAACTTAACTTAGGTGGACTTTATATTCAAAATGGCCAAGTGAATGAAGTGTGAGTTAGCTGTTTTGCCACACACCCCTAGGTCCTCATCTTCATTCCAACCTAAGGCACTATTTATGTGTAAAAAAGGCTTGATTTTCAACTATTTATCTTCATTAGCAGTGATAGTCCAGGTCTATGCAGACTCATACCAGCAACCCCTCTCCCCATTTTTTCCCCTCTTGGCTGATTGATGTCTCTGAATTAATTTCATTTCAATTCCTATGAAGTGCCCTCTGTGATCATAAGTTTCTGGGTGTTCAGAACTCTTGCCTTCTTCCTGTCCCTTCTGTCACCTTTGCGTGAGCTCTTCAGGGCATTCTTTTCTGTGTCCCTCCTAAATGTCACCAAACAGTCATCACCAATCCCTAACAGTCACTGAGGGCCTGGCGGCTTGAGGTAGAGGGGCTCATTAAGGTGACAAAAAAAGCAAGTGGAACTTGGAGATGGAGAAGGGGGCTTCCCAGAGCATTGGGCATTATTGATCTGCTGCCCTTTGCTACGTCTACCTTTACCCTCAGGCCTTACATCCTTCAACTCTCCAATGTCCTCGCTCTTCCCAATTGACCTTTATACAGCTAAAGGTTTGTTTCTATACATTATCTCATTTGGTCCTCACAACTATTATTATCTCCATTTTACAGATGAGGAAATGGAGACTGTGAGAGATTATGTGATTTGCCAGGGCCACACTTTCAGTAAAGGTCTGAGGCAGAATGGGAAGTCCTCTAATGCCCAGCTGTCATTTTGCATTGTGGTATTGGCCCTTCGATGGGACACTTATTGTGTTGTTTGCTCTGATTTTCTTCCTGTTTATCCATTACACAGTTTCCTGCCCCCTGGATTTTTGTATCCAGACAAGACATTCTAAATAAGATTTCAAAGTGAATTATTATTATTTTTTAAGCAATTGGGGTTAAGTAACTTGCTCAAGGTTACACAGCTAGTTATTTCTGAGTGTGGTGGTAGGTATCTGAGCCCAGATTCGATCCCAGGTCATCCTGACTCTGGGGCCAGTGCTCTTACTCACTGTGCCACCTGGCCGCCCCTACAAAGCGAATTATTTTTAAACCCATATATTTGGTCCCTTGAAATCTGCTTCCATTCCCAAATCTTTGACTTAGACGGTCCCCTCCAGGGACGGTAGAGATTGTATATTCATTTTCTATGCACGCTTTTTCCCATGTACATGTTGTTTACTCTTTGTGCTCCTGGTGCTTGGCACAGTGCCTGGTACACATAAGACTTAATAAATTCTTATTGATTTGTTCTGGTTTAAAGAACGTTATGTGCTATTGGGTATTAGAGCCATTCGTTTTTGTTGCCTTGTTCTCTAATTACTAGAATGTAAGCTCCCCGAGGGCAGTGTAGCATAGAAAGTAGAGCACTGGACTTGGAATCGGAAGACCTGGTTTTGAAGCCAAACTCAGACATTTCTTAACTATGTGATCATGGGCCCTTTAACCATGTGACTCTTCAGTTTCTTCTTCCATAACATCGTGAACAATATTTGTATTATCTCCTTCAGAAGGTTTTTGTAAGGAAAGTGCTTTGCAAACCTTAGAGTATTATACAAATGCAAATTATGATCTAAACTCTGTATAATACCTGCCATAGTGTTCTGCTTGGAATAGGTCCTCCATAATTTGTATTAATTAATTTCTATTTGTCCATAATGATTGTTGCGAGTCACACAAGAGGGGTCAGCCTAACACTTTTTGCCTGAGATCTAAAAAATGTGAGCTACATCATGGTGTCCAGGAAAAAAACATTAGATTTGGAATCAAAGGGCATGCATTAAATTCCTGGCTCTGTTATTTTGTTATTCTAGACAACCCATTCCCTCTTCCCCTTGTGCCTCAGTTTCCTCATCTGTAAAATAGGACTGATATGGACTAGAGTGTCACCTTTCAATTTCTAAATCTATGATCCCTTCCCCAGTGAGTCCTGTGTGCATTCTTCTTGGGGGGGGGGGGGGGGGAGCATATATCAACTTGTACCACTCCCTTCTCTGGCCTCTGTAAGTGACTGAGACTCAGTTCATCCAAGTTTATCAGTTTATTCATCAGTTAGCATTCTTAATGTATACTATGTACCAGGCAGTAGTGCTAGGATACAGAGAAAGGCAAAAACACAAACATTGTCTATGCTCTCAAAACCCTTGCTTACTAATGGGGAGATATAACATGTAAATAAACAGGCACATACAGAAGGAAGGTCACCTCAGTGCTCATGACCAGATTCATTAACAGGGAAAAAATCTTTACAGCCAATTTGTGTTTCAACTTGGGAAAGGGCCTTCAGGGACCCAGACTATAATTCCATCTGGCCTGGGGACAGTCTGGGAGGGTGGGTTCATTCTGAAAAATGGCTCACAGAGACTGCATCACTGAACCAGGAGAAGCCATCATGACCTCTTGGACCCCTTGTAGCACTAAAATCTGTGATGAGATTCGGGTAAAGGAAAATGCAATAACCACATTCATGTCTAGGATATCTTACTCACAATAAAAAGCTGTTTTCTTCCCTTCCTTTTATCAAGACAGAACAATGAAAATAATCATATATTTATGTAATCATATAAGCTATGTTAATATAACATATAACTATATTTACATGTTATATAAATATATATTGTGTTCATAATACATAAATGTATATTATAATTATAATGCTTTAAGGCTTACAAAGGGCTTTTTTTTTTACAACACTGTAAAGTAGGTAGTATAAATATTATAATCTCTGCTTCATAGATGGAGAAAACTGTGGTTTTGAAAAATTTCTTTGCTAAATTAATACTAATAATAGCTAGCATTTATATAGTGCTTTCAGGTTTGCAAAACATTTTACAAATACCTGATTTTATGCTTACAACAATCCTAGGAGATAAGTACTATTATTGTTTGATCATTTCAGTCATGTTCCAACTCTCTGTGACCCCATTTGGAGTTTTCTTGGCAAATATACTAAAGTGGTTTGCCATTTCCTTCTCCAGTTCATTTTACAGGTGGAGAAACTGAGGCAAACAGGGGTAAGTGACTTAGCCAGGGTCACACAGCTAGTAAACATCTAGACCAGTTCTGAACTCAGGTCTTCCTGACTCCAGGCTCCACACTCTATCCACTGTACCCCCAGCTGCCCTCAAGTTCTATTATCATCCCCATTTTACAGATGAGGAAACTGGGGCAGAGAAAGGTTAAGTGACTTGCCCAGAGTCACACAGGTGTCCCGGGTGGGATTTGAACCTGGGTCTTACTGATTCTGACCTAGGAACCCATCCTATCTCTCCGGCTTCTACTATTGTCCATAATCACCACTGGCTTATCATGGGAAAATGGCTCAGGATCTCAAGGAATGAACAATGTGCAAAGGGTAAACCTAGGCACCTTGGAAGGCAGAAGGCAATTAGAGAAAGAGAGAGGAAATCATTAAAAAGAAGCCAGACTCCCGGTGAGACCTACTATTCCCAAAGAAAGGGAAAAAAGAGCCTGCACCTGGAACTAGATTGGGGCAATTGAGGAGGCAGAGAAGTCAGAGGCAGTCAGGGAAGGGAGTAGTGTGGGAGATAAGAAGGAAAAAGAGAAGGCAGAAGAGAGAATCTTAGTTCCTTGGAGAGTGAGAGCCAAACCCGGGCCTGTCATTGATGGGACAGCCCCGAAATCTGAAAATCTTTCTGTCAGGGAGGGGAGTATTTCAGCAGCTGCTGGTCCTCAGCTGACCTGGTCAGCCTTGAAGATCCATTGGCCAGGCTTCAAGAAGGGACTCCTGCTGCATACACTATAAACAGTAGCCAAAGGGAGCCAGGACATCAGCTCCAGGTCCAGTTTACCAGCAGGAGTCTGGGGCCTGCACTTCCCCTGAGTGTTCTGGGGAAGAGAAGGGAAGAGAAAACTTCACATTTCATTTGCAATGGGAAAGGAATGAGGAGGAAACAGGAATAGAAATTTGATAAGAGAAGGGCTGAGCCAGCAGAGAGGGCCTCATGGGGGAGAGCACTGGGAGATGGTGTTTGTGTCTATCTTAGAGGGGATTAGGGGAAGCCCTGGGTGATCTGATGGGGCCCTGTCTACCTGATGAGACTATAGGGCATAGACCTTGTTTAGACTGGAACACCTCCCATGGAGATGGATGTGTTTACTTGGCCCCTTGCTGGGGGACATGCTCCTGATAGGGAGGCCATGGTGAGCCCCACTGATTGGAAACTGTCTCCTAATAATTGTTTGGTTGAAGCCAAGGAAGACAGACTCTCATCAGAAGAACCTCCCTTTTCCTGTCCTATAAGACCTCCAAGGAGAACTGCCTACACTCATCGCTTTTGGACACTTCTCAAGTGTAGCCCCTCCTTTGTACTTCCAGATGGGGGATGAGGGGGATACGTGTGGGGATATATGAGGGGATTTCTCCTCTCCAATCCTACCCCCTCAGAAAATGCTAATTAATTTTTGGCAGAAACACATGGCTGTGGGAGACATATTTATGCCCAGTCTGGGATGGGAAATTCCTAGACTTCCCATTGGTGGGTAGCTTCTCCAGCCTTTCAGTTTCCTCATCTGACCACGTCCATGACTTGAAATCCCCATTGCTACAAAATCCTCTGCTTGTTGTTAAAAACCCTTTACTCCATCAGCAGAGGGGAAAGATATGAAGGCAAGAAAAAATAGTTCTCAGAAGGAGAACTGTGAACTATTAACCACCATATGAATGAAAGGTCCAAAGCACTAATAATAAAAGATGCAAACCCAAAAGACCTTGCAATTTCTCTGTAAATTGGCAAAGATGGCAATAATTTTGAAGGGGGTGCAGAAAGGCCCACTAATGCATTGTGAGTGAATTGGTATAACCATTCTGGAAAGCAATTTGGAATTATGCAAATAATGTTATTAAAATGTCCAAAGATTCTACTGGTAGGCACATATTCCCCCAAGGAGGTCACTGGAAAAAGAAAGGCTCCACATCTATTAAAATATTTGTGGCAACACCTTTGCGGTAGCAAAGAACTAGAAACAAAGTAGCTGCCTATTGATGGGTACCTAGCTAAACACACTGTGATCATGAATGTCATGTAATGTTACTTTGTTGCAATAAATGGTGAATGTGATGAAGCCAGAAAAGTCTGAAAAGATTTACATGAATGGAGGTAAAAAGAAGTAATTGCATCCTGTAAGACATGTGTACCATGAACTACAACAATGTAAAAGGAAAGAACAATAGCCACAAAACAATGTAAACTAGCAGTTCCAGAATTAAGAGGAATATGCTTGACCCCAACGAAGAGATAGAAGAAGATATCCCTCTTTGTTTCTTCAGAAAGATCAAAACCATAGTGTGGAACATTGTATATAAAGTTAATTTTTTTTCAATATATTGCTAAGTTTTTCTGTTGTTTTTCCCCCCTCATCTTCCTCCTTTTTCTTCTAATGTTTTCCCACCTCACCTTGGCCTTCTTCAGGACTCAGCTCAAATTCTACCTGCTACAGGAAGTCCTTCCTTCTTGCTAGTGCAGGATTACCTCCCATTGGTATGTCTCTATCTTTCTTGTACATAGTCACTTGCAGGTTGTCTCCTTCATCAGATTGTGAGCTCCTTGAGGGCAGGGACTTGTCCTTTTCCCTTTCTTTGAATTCCCAGCACATTGCCAGATATTTAATAGGTGCTTCCTAAATTGTTGGCTGACAAAAAAAAAAAAAAGGAGGGAAGAGGATGGTTCTCTAAGAAGGGTAGAGGAAGATATCTATGTGTTATAAAAACAAAAGATATTAATAAAATCTATTAAGTTAAAAAACTAACACTCTACCTTCTGTCTGTAACTTGTGGTGCCTGGCACATAGTAGGTACTACATAAATACTAGATATTATTATTTTTTCTTATTCTTATTCTTATTATTTTCCTTAGATGACATATATAAAGGTCGTTGCTAGATCCATACTCAAAGTCTTCTAGCTTGGTTAATTAACTACTTTGTATATATTTGCTCTTATTAACTGTATATTTATGCTATATTTGTATATGCATATGTGCACACACATGTATATGTATATGTGCATAGGCACATAGGCAGAATGTTTACATATAGATTGTGTATATATACACATGTGCACGATGAACACACAGGCACATATATGCACATATGTTCATTTATACAAAGAATACATATGTGTATATAAGTGTGTATGTATATGCATGTGCATGTACACACATACATACACATATTTGTTTACTCTCTAGTTCAAATGTAAGTCACAAGTAAGGCTTGTTTCATTCTTTGTGTTTGCAGACCAAGCACTCAGCTCAGTTCCTGGCACATAGTAGGTGCTTGGCAAATATTTAGTGGTTCATTGATTGATTGTGTTTTGTTGTTGTGGTCTTCAGGAGCCCAGGGTCACTACCAAGGCACAATGAGGTCCTGGCTAAGGAGGTTTGGAGTTTATAGAACTGTCAAATCATCAAGCTGGAAGGAATCTTAGAACATAGATTATCAGAATGGGAAGGACCAACATCATCTAGGGAACTAGTTTCTATGGAGAAGGGGCCTGCCATCCCTACCAAGTGCTCACTAACTGCCACACACCAAACAGGTAAGGAAGCCTAGCTGAAGCAGCAAGGCCTCTTGAGGGAGAGGAAGGAGGCAACATGAGCCAAGCAAGGCAAACCACCCCCACTACCTTGAGCACTATCTCCCCTCAGACCTTGGTGTAGACCCTGCAGGACCCTGAACCCAAAGAGCCTTGGGAATAGAAGACTTCCAGCCCAGTTCCTCATCCTGGGAAGCAAAAGGGGAGATGTAGCTGGCAGCTGCTCCTGCAGGCATTTCAGCCACAGCTACTGAAGAACCCAAAAGGTAGGTTCTTGTCCCCTAAGCCCTTGGTTCTGCCAAGTGGTTCAACATCAGAAACTGATAGAATTTTTTTTAATCAGTGAAAATGACTTCAAGGAAGAAGCATTAACATTTGCTTTGCCACTGTACCCTAAGGACCATAGAACTTTTCCATTTGACTTGCTGCTAAAATCTTCCATATGTGTTATCTCCTGCAGTAGAATGAGAGTTCCTTGTGAGCTGAGACTGCCTCATTTTTCTACCCCCAGTGCTCAGCCTAGAGATGCACGCATAGCACTCCAGAAATGCTTCATTTATTCCATTTATCCATTCAGTGTTGGAGTAGGAAGAGACCTTAGAACAGAAAATGTGAGCACTGAAAGGAGTCTCAAAACAGAATATTGGAGCTGAAAGAGACCTTTAAACACTGGATGTCAGAACTGGAGGAGTCCTTCCATGGTACTACGTGGGAGCTAGATGAGACCTTAAGAAATAGCATCAGAACTGGGAGGAAGCTCAGAATATCCTCTACCAGAGTTAAGAGAGACTTCATGGAATAGAATCTGGGAAGTGAAAGGGGCTTAATTGCCAAGACTGGATGGCTAAGGTGGTATCAGCCAGACAGCTGAATAGGTCCCAGCTTACAGGCCATGGACCTCAAATAAATCTAGGAATAATTGACTTCCTTTGCAGTAGAACTGGGCCCCTCTCAATTACTGACTGTCATTGAGTTCCATTGAGTTTCCATGAGTTCCATTATCTTCCATACACAGATGACTCAAAAATGTCTCCTTCCTCAGTTCTACCTACCGGCTTCCCTGGCTTCCTTTAAGTCCCAACTTCTACAGGATGTCTTTTGACCTCTCCTGATTATTTCCTTTCTTAATTATTTCTTATTTATCCTGTGTATGGTTTCTTTGTTCCTATTTGTTTGCTTGTTGTTTCCCCCATTAGTTGTGAGTTCCTTGAGGGCAGGGACTATCTTTTGCCCCTCTTTTTAACCCCTAGAACTTAGCACAGTGCCTGCCTATAGTAGGCACTTAACTACTGATGCTCATTGAGATCAGGTCCCATGAAATCAAATACCATCCCTACACAGATGACTCATAGATGTCTATAAATAGCTCTAGTTTCTCTTCTGGGCTCTGGTCACATATTACTAACTGTTGGATGTCTACATCTGAGTGTCTCCTAGGACTTTCATACTCTATGTATACAACATGTCTAAAACAAGGGCTTAGTATCTGCCCTCTGAAACTCACACCTTCTCCAAACTTTCCATTTTCTAGTGAAGGCACCATTATCCTCTCAGTGACCTAAGTTCACAACCTCAGAGTCCTTCTTAGCTCTTCTCTTTCTTCCTCATTCTATTTCTTTCTAGGGTGTCTTGATTCTCCCTCTGTGGTATCACTTCCCTATCCCCATGCATAAGACCAGCACCCTGGACCAGGCTGGCATCCCCTCTAACTTAGATTATTGCAACAACCTCCTATTTCAAGTCTTTCCCTTCTCCAGTACATCTCATAATAGATGCCAAAAATCTTCTAACTATACTACTCCCCTGCTCAAGAACTTCCCTGGCTCCCTATGGAGCGCTACTCTAGGACAGACTACAAACTCCTAAACTTGTCATTTAAAATTCTCGACAGTTTCACTCCAGTCTGGGCTGATTTCACATCACTCCTCTTCCTAAGCTCTATATTCCAGACAAATTGGTTTGTCTGCCATTCACCAAATCAACATTCCATCCCCTGTCTATCTGCTTTTGTTCATGCTGTCTCCCATGCCTGGAATGCATTTCTTCCTCAGCTCTACCTCTCTGAATTCCTAGCATCCTTCAAGAATCAGTTCATATCCCATGATATGAACATAATCCCATCCTATGGGAAACCTTTCCTGACTGCCCCTAGTGGTTAGTGCTGTTCCCTCCCTCAAGGTATCATGTATATATTTCCCTGATTCTATGCTGAATACTGGATACTCCTTCCTTCTACCTTCCCCTGTCCCCAAATTGAATATAAAGGCAGAGACTGCTATTGGTTGATTTTTTTTTGTCTTTATATTCCTGGCCCAGTGCCTTGTACATAGTAGGTGCAGGCAAATATATATTAGATTCTAATATCTCAGCTATATCATTTCTATAGAACTGATGAGCTTAATATTATTCGGTTGCCTTCTCTGTACATTTACAAAGGCTCCTTCCACTGCTTGAAGTTTGAGCCCTTCTCACTTCTACCTGCTAATATCCCTTTCTTTCTTCAGGGAACAACTCAAGAGCTGCTTCTTACATGAAGCCTGCCTTGATCCCTGCTTTGATTCCAAAGTTCTTTTGCTCCATCTCAAATGTATGTCCCTAAAGTACTTTGATTGGATCTTTCCTTTGTCCCTAACACAGGAGCTTCACTACAGGTAGCTGGGTAGTGCACTGAAGTTGGAGTCAAGAAGCCTGGAGTTCAAATTTCACCACAGAGACTTACTAGCTGTATCCTTCTGGGCAGGGCACTTAACCTGTCTCACTCAGTTCAGTCATCTGTAAAATAGGGGGTGATAACAGCATCTGCCTCACAGAGCTGCTACTCCTTGATTTGTGAGGATCAAGGACATGAGATTTGGAAAGCCCTGGGAAAGCATTAAGGCCTTATAGAAAGGCTTGTTGTTGTTTATGTTGTTGTTATTATTATAGATAATACAGTAGATGTCAGCAACCTCTGGCCCAAAAACTAAGTATGGCCCACTGCTTGCTCTCTCTCTCTCTCTCTTCCTTCTTTCTTTCTTTCTTTCTTTCTTTCTTTCTTTCTTTCTTTCTTTCTTTCTTTCTTTCTTTCTTTCTTTCTTTCTTTCTTTCTTTCCTTC
>NW_027185771.1:7173555-7180007 GCF_028583685.1 Petaurus breviceps papuanus
TCTCTCCCTCCCTTCCTTTCTTCCTTCCTTTTCTTCTTTCTTTCTTTTCTCAAAGAGAAAAATTTAAACCCATTTCACTCTGGAGCTCATAGATCAGACCACAATAGGTCCCTGTCCAAGCACCACTTAGTGGCTGTATTTTGGGCCCTCCTTACTCAGATTGAGTGTAAATAGTGACAGTTTCCCTCTTGGCCAGCAACCCTGAGGGTCTTCCTCTTCTAGTTTGATTTTTTTCTTTTATTAAAGAGCCCGTCCCTTGACTCACTTCTTAAAGAGGCCTATTCACTGCATGGGCATTACCTCACTCAAAGTGAGAACCTGAAAAGTCCTTAGCCTAAAAGGGCCAGGGTCTCCCATTGCATCCTGAGCCATCTCCAATTGTCCTGCTGAATATCCGGCCACTGGACCCAGATGGTTCTGGAGGAGAAAGTCATGCTGGTGACCTTGCATAGCCTTCCTCACTCAGATCAAAGTCAACTTCAAGTCATGTCATGATCTCCCTGATGTCATGGTCCTCTTTGAGAACCAAGGGCGAAGGTACCACCTGTACCCTTTTTTACATTTTAAAATAAAGTTCTATTTGATTTAAAAATGTAAAAACTATTCTTATCTCAAAAGAAGGCTCCTGGCTTTATTTAGCTATCTGCTGTAGTTTGCTGAACCCTGCTCTGGAGCATTGAGAAGTTAAATGACTCTCCCAGGGTGACACAGTCAGTGTGTCAGATACTCTTAAACTACCTTGTATTCAACTGCTTGGAATGTATTCTTTTTGCTTATTCTGTATAATAGGAACCCCCAAAGTCTTAGCTCAGTTTTAAGTTATTTGCTCAAAGCTCTTTAGCTTTATTTAAGCTATTTTCTTAAGACTGTTATCTTAAAACCATTACTTTTATTTAAGCTATTAGCTCAAGGTTATTAGCTTTATTTAAACTATTGGCTTTATTTAAGCTGTTAGCTGTATTTAAGCTAAAGCTCTTAGCTGCATTTAAACTATTGGCTTAAAGGTCTTAGATATTTTTAAGCTCTTAGCTTAAAACTATTAGCTTTATTTAACCTATTAGCTTAAAACTGTGCTTGTAGTTAAGGTTCCCCCTGTTAGAATGTAAACTCCTTGTGAATAGGAATTGCTGGATTCTTTGCATTTGTACCCTCAGGATTTAGCACAGTGCATGACACACAGTCCAAATTTAATATTTGCTTGTGGATGGATTGATCCCCTAGAATCTGGATCCTGAAACACATGTATGACTAAAGCTGCTTTGGGCATGGTTAACCATGGCTCCCTCCTGCCCTCAGTCAATGGCCCTGGAGTCTTCTTTTAAAGTTATGCTTAGATGGATTTGTGATCTCAGGGATATGGGCACTCCCTCTCACTGGGTGGATCTGGTGCATCACTGCATTGTCATCCTGTGACATTTGCCTGTGGCCTCCTGTAAACCCTCCAAACAATGAGCTGGTGGCCTTCCAGCTTTTAGCTTTCTCTAGGTGAGCCCCAGGATCACACTCAGGCTTGCCCATATGCTACTCCTCACTCTATGGCTGGTGCATGAGCCTACCTTCTGACCACACATCTCTGGGGTGATGCAGCTTATATCACTTCCCACACATAAGTCACTGCTGGAATATGCTGAAACTCACTTTCCTCTGGCCTCTGCACAGGGATTATTAGAGAAATCACATTATACTTTATTTAATAGTCCTCTAGGATCGTGGCATTAGTTGCCCAGCTTACAAAGCTAGTAAGTGTCTGAGGCAAGATTTGAACTCAGGTCTTTCTAACTCCAAGTTCTTCCACTGTGATGCTTAACCACTCCCAGCACACATTGTTATTCATCCTTCCTTTTACTGTGTTCTGGATAAGGGGAAGAGTGCATTTACAATAGGGCCATCTTATTTCTTTGCTTGGCTACAAAGAGAAATACTGAAAGAATAATCTTAAACATTCCATATGAATGAAGAGAAATGAAAGATCTGATTTCAAAAGACAAGGAAAGTCAGTCACGTGAGGGAAAACCTTTTGATTGCCCTCAGGAGTTTTTGCCACAACTTGTATGCCTTTGGTTTATCTTTTTGCTTCTGGCTACACAAGGGAAACATGGAAGCATCATGACTGCAAGTCAGGATCTGGGGCATTGGATTTTTCCTGGGATAAGCAAAGGACCATCTCAATAGCATTAGGGCAGGGACCTTTTGTTTTTCATCTTTTCTTTGCCTCTCAAGCACTTTGAAAGATGCCTGGCAAACAGGAAAGGCTTAAGAAATGCTTGGTTAATGATTGGCTGATTGATGAATGGAAGAGAGATACTGTCTTGTAATATTTTCTCCTTGACCTGGTAACTCTGGAATTTGGCTATTCTTAGGAGTTTTCTTTTTGGGATCTTTTCCAAGAGGCAATTGGTAGATTATTTCAATTTCTATATTACCCTCTGGTTCTAGAATATCAGGGAAGGTTTCCTTGATAATTTCTTGAAAAATGGTGCCTAGAGTCTTTTTTTTATTATGGCTTTCAGGTAGTTCAACAATTTTTAAGTTATTTTAAAATTATCTCTCCCAGATCTACTTTCCAGGTCAGTGGTTTTTCTGATGAGCTATTTTACACTGTTTTCTATTTTTTTCATTATTTTAGATATGTTTTATAATATCTTGATTTCTCATAAAGCTTCCATTTCTTCATGCTAATTTTGAAGGAATTATTTTCTTCAGTGAGTTTTTGGGCTTCCTTTTCCATTTGGTGAATTCGTCTTTTTAAGGCATTTTTCTCCTCATTGGCTTTTTGGACCTCTTTTGCCATTTGAGTTAGACTTTTAAGGTGTTATTTTCTTGGGTCTCCTTTAGCAAACTGTTAACTCATTTTTCAAGATTTTCTTGCATTACTCTTGTTTCCCTTTCCAATTTTTCCTTTAATTCTCTTACTTGATTTTCAAAATCTTTTTTGAGTTCCTCCATGACCTGTGACCAATTCATATTTTTCTTGGAGGTTTCTGACGTAGGAGGGTTTTTTTTGGTCTTTTTTTGGGGGGAAGGCAGGACAATTGGGGTTAAGTGACTTTCCCAAGGTCACAAAGTTAGTAAGTGTTAATTGACTGAGGCTGGATTTGAACTCAGGTCCTCCTTACTCCAGGGCCGGTGCTCTATTTACTGCATCACCTAGCTTCCCTGACTTGAGAGTTTTAACTTTGTTGTCTTCTTCTGGTTTATGATTTGTTCTTTGTTACCAAAGAAAGATTCTATAGTCTTATTTTTCCCCCTCTGTTTGCTCATTTTCCTAGTCAATTACTTGACCTTTGAGCTCTTTGCCAAAGTAGGACTCTACTTCCAGAGTGGAGCGTGCTCTGTCCTAAAGTTCTGGGGTTTTACACAGCTGTTGTGAGAGCTACTTCTAGGTATCTGTGAATTTTCAGTTCTTCTAAGGTGATATGATCAAAGGAGAAATGTTTGCTACTCCCACTGTCTGTTCTCTGGTCTGTGAGTGACCACAGGCACTCTTTTCTGCTTCAGAACAGTGAAGAGGATTCCCTCTCCATAGTTGCCACAAGCTCTGCCATGCCAGCACTTCTCTTTACCCCAGGACCACCACACAAAGCTCTGACCCAGATCCAAGCAGGACAAAGCAAGAACAATTGCCCTCTGATCATCTGCTTGATCCCCCCACCATCTGTGGGCCCGGAGCTCCAGAAGCATCCAGTGATTCAATCCCGAGACATGCTCCTGCTCAGTCTGTGCCAGGTGTGGCCCATGTAGGACTGTGCTCTGCTCCCAGACTGGTGCCATAGACCCTTCCTGTTGGCCTGCCAGGCTGTCTTCAGCTGGAGATATGTTTCACTCTGTCATTTTGTGGGTTCTGTAGCTCTAAAATTTGTTTAGAGTAATTTTTTCAGGTATTTATTTGGAGGGGCTTGGGGGGAAGAGCTCAAGAAAGTTCTTGCTTTTATTCCACCATCTTGGCTCTGCCCATTCTCTTGAGAGGTGCTGTCTTGACAAATACTTGTTGGATTGAACTGACTTGAGTTGGCTTGGTTTTTTCTCTAGCAATTAAAATTATAGGAGAAGAAAGACTTCAAGGGTTTCCATATCTGAAAGTATGGGAATGTTACTCCAAGAAAACTCAGGGTGAATTTAAAAGTTATCTTTCTTTCTGGTGCTTTATGTTAGTTATCATTAGTGATGAATGTACCTCAAAGTCCAACCAGAATCCTTTAAAACCTAGCCAACAGCAGGTAGGTTACAAAGTGGTTAGAATGCCAGACCTGAAGTCAGGAAATGTTATCTTTCTGAGTTCAAATTTGACCTCAGACACTTATTAGCTGTGTGACCCTGAGTCACTTAACCCTGTTTGTCTCACTATCCTCATCTGTGAAATGAACTGGAGAAGGAAATGGCAAACCACTCCAGCATCTCTGCCAAGAAACCCCACATGGGTTCAACAACACTGAATAGCCAGGACAAAAAAAAACTCCAGCCAGGACTGGAGGCTGATGTTAGTGACGGATCCATGAATGGAAAAAAGAACAGCACATTGCAAGCTGTATCTCATTCCCAAATTCCTCAAATCACCATATTATAACCCTCTAGGAGACTGAGTGAGAAAAACAAGGGATGACTTAGTGTATGAAAGGGAAAGTTTTGGAGATGTTTGCTAATTGCTGGAGATACTTGAGGCTTTTGATACAGGGTGACTGTGTTCAAGCATCTTTCTATGTTAGGGAACTCTTGGATTTGGAGCATGATATGAAAGGCCAAGCTATCCCTCTACTTCCCCCCATACCCACCATATAGATTAGGCTAGTTATTTTCCTCAGAGGCACAAAAGCTGACCCTGAGACTGGATCCATCAAGAAGGCCAAGGTTCAAAGCTCCTAGCTGCTAATGAAGTTTCTTAGTGGCCTCAGGCCATGTTGATTTAACTTACTGGTTACCTATGGTCAAAGAAGGCTGACCACATGGGCCCTTTAGACTTAGAGGTTGTGCTAAGGCAAGCAATTCACCAAATCTTACCAAGTGACCGTCTTGCCAAACTCCACCGAAATTAAGTGTTGCATTCTTGTGGAGTATCCTTGCTATGTTATAGCTAAGTAAACCTTCTTCTGTTAACTATTGGATGACCTAGCACATCTTGTTTCATTCCAATATGGGATCTAAACTCCTATAGTGGGCTTGACCTGCTATACATGTCTATAAAACTGTTGTCAACCCAGTTCAGGGAGAACTGGACATTGTTTTAATATATTTTGATTGTGTTCATTTTTCTTTGGGGGTAATTCCATTATGCTATATTTAGATGATTTGGTTTTGTAGAAGTCTACGTATAAAGTGAGGTAGGTGGGGGCTCAATCCAACATTCAAATTAGATCAAGTGACAGTGGCTATAACCCTAGAATTTACATAAGAGAACACTGTCACCCAGAAGGGGGCAGAGCTAAGGGGGAGAGGTAGCAGTTCTCTGAGAAACAGAGAGAACTTATTATTTCTCCCAAATACTCCTTAATGCTGGGTGGAATGCATAACCTTCCCAGGTGAGTGTAGCCTCAGTCTTAAAGATGAGACTGTTGGCCAGCAGCATCTCTCTGGGGCTAAACCTATATTGTGATGAAATCTGCCGCCCTGTAATTCTTACTCATTGGTCCCAGCTCTGCCCTATGGGACCAAAGAAAATGAGATAAATTCTCTTTCATTTGACAATTGTTAGTGACCTTGGGGAAGAGTTTGAAACCGTAGACCCAAGTGAGGCTTGGAATACAGATGTGGCTCTTTCTTATTCTCTCTGCATTCCCCGTTGTTGCACATGACCAAGTAAGCCATGCTTTTATTAGTCTGTAACACAAAGGAAAAACTCCTTCATGGCTCTCTCCTCTCTTTCCTCAGGTTGTGTTTTTCAACCTCTTCAGCAGGATTCTGGAACCACCTTTTATTCTTCTGTATAGAAATTACCCAGGGTCTTGCTTTTCTGAAATAGTTTCTCATCTCTATTAGGATCTTGTGGTTATAGACTAGAGCTGGAAAACTCTGAAATCATCAATTTCGACTTACTCATTTTATAGATGAGGAGACTGAGACCGGGGAGGTTAAATTCTCTCAGAATTATACAGATGGTAAACATAAATGGTAGGATTTGAACCCTGATCCTTTAACTGCAGAGTCATTGTTATTTCCACTGTATCCTGCAAGCTTTAGGAATCTGTTCTCTGGTATGTCCTGTGCCTGCTGATTTTATCCTTTCCAGGTGGGGGACAGATGCAACCTCTAACATCTCCCTTGGTCTTGAACAGGATGACAATGGACAAGGAAGATCAGTGAGTCAGGTCCATGGGGTCTCTAGAGCTCCTTCCTGATAGTACGACCTCTTACTAGGCTCCAGGAAACACATTCCTCTCTTCGGTGACCCAGGAGTGGAAATGTGCAAGTATTTCAGCTGTTCTAAATAAAGCCAGCCTGCCTCGAGTCCTCTCGTGTCC
>NW_027185771.1:7180017-7222902 GCF_028583685.1 Petaurus breviceps papuanus
AAGGCTGCGATTGTTTGAGGAAGAGATGAGGGGGCCAAGACTTGATGAATTACGGGCTGCCCAGCGGCTGCCAAAGGATGCATCTGAGTGGCGGCTCCTGCTCCAGGCATGCAACTCACTGGGCCCCGGCCCCAGCGCTCGGAGTGACGTTGCATGGGGGGTGAAGCATGTGCTGGGGAAAAGGTTTCGCAAACAGCTGGTAAGTGTTTGCTTTTATGTTGCTCCATGACACCCTCCCCCATCCATGCCTCCTCCAATATTCTGATATGCGTTTCAGGGAATCAGAAAAAGCACATGGCCAACCACCCCAGCCTGAGGGATCCACAGCCCTTTGTATGCCTTGCCACCCAGGAAACACTCTTGTTCATTCTTAGGGGGCTCGCCTATCATGAAAACATTTCACTGCCTCTCTGACCAAGAGCAGAACTCTGACAGCTGCCGGATGACAGATATCAGCATCCTTGAAGGAGACAAAGGCAGCCAATATTGGGAGTCTGCCTTTAAATTTCTTATAGCTATATGCCAAAGCTCCTTCCAAATTCTGACTCGGTGCTCTGGAGCAGAGCACCAAGAGATACCTCTGAACCAAGAATCTCTGACAGTGGGACTCTGGGGGATATGCTGAAGGGGCAATCTTCTCTTGGGCAGACAACAATAACAAGAGCACGCAGACTGGAGGGCAGTGACAGAAGGCTCCCTGTTGACTCACCAGTGAGAGATGCTGGGAATCAGCTGAAAGGCCCCTGTTTTCACAATTCCACTATTCTATTTGCTTAAGGTTGTTGGTAACTGTTGCTTAGCAGAGGGGCAAGGCCCTTGAACTTGTGCATGCTCTCTCCCAGACCTCCCCCACCCCAACCCCCCTTCTCAGAAAGCAAGGCTGAGGATATTTAAGGCTGCAGTGAAGGACCCAGGACTCTTTCCCCTGCTCAACATCTGGCCTGCTGAATGATACGTTCCCCACAGTCAACACTATAATCAGGGTGGCACATCCCAAAGGCTACAGTTTGCAACAGAGAAACCTGTTATTGGCAAATCTGGCTGAGGAGGAGAATAATCCAACCGGCCAATTATGATGTGATTCCAGCTGAAATGAGGCTCTCATGACTAATAAAAATCAATCCCTTAGTGGGACAAGATCCATTCCTGCTTGGAAAAGTCCATCATTCGTCCTCATAAAGGGGTGACCCCCAGGTGGACTAAAGGTCTGTCTCTGGACAGATGTGACTATGCCCCACCCAGCCCTCTAGCACGGGGATTCTGAACCTGAACTTGGGTTTTTTTTAAAAGAAATATTTTCATGACTATATTTCAATATAATTGGTTTCCTTTATGATTCAATGTCTTTTACTTTGTGCATTTCAAGGCATTTTTCTAAGACGGGCTCCCTCCATAGTTTCACCAGTTTGCCCAAGGGGCCCATGACACAAAGAAGGTTAGATGCTCCAGGGGCTCATGTGAGCTAAGCTCTGTCTGCTTGGTTAAACAGAATCAATAAGCATTGTGAATTTTACTGAGACCTACTACAGATGCAACTTTGTTGGCGTCTAGTTTGGGGGAAAGGAAGGAATCCAGAAGAGGTCAGAAATTTCAAGGATTCAGACATCTCTGAAACAGCCTAGTAAAGACAAGCACTGGTCACTTGTAATTTCATTCACATAGAAAGTTTTATCAATGCAGATTAGTATCTACTCAGCAAATTGCTTAGAGCACAGAAAAGTGAAATGACTTGCTCAGGGTCATGCAGTCAGTATGTGGAAGATAAGGGCTGTAAATTCAGATCTTGCTGGCTTTGAGGCTATATTTCTTTCCAGTGTATTATAGCTACCTATTGTAAGTATCTTAGTATAAATACTTTTCTGTCTAGCCAATGACATCTTCCAGATCTGAGGTGCCCTGGATTTGGAGCCTGAGTATATGAGGTTGAGTCCTAACTCAGCTACTTGCTATCATTGTGACCCTGGGCAAATCCCTTCCTGTGGTTGACCCTAACATTTTCCCTCTGTAAAATGAATAGGTTGGGCTAGCTGACATTAAAAGTATGTTCCAGCTCTAAATTCTTTGATCCCAGGATTCTTGACAGGCCAGCTGCTCCCTCTTGGCCCCTCCCTCCCCCATCTTCCCCCCCCCCCCCCATTGACAGTCACAGCTGTATCAGCTTCTGCTCTGTGCAGGAAGAATAAATACAGGCTTCTAGGGAGGTACCAGGTCAGAATGACTGGTCATTGGAACTATGGGGAGTGCACTTTGAAGATGACCTTTTGCCAAGAAGACCTCAAAGGACATTCTTGGCCCTAAAGCTGATTTCTTGGACGGTCCACTCTACTCAAAGTTGTGTGTACTTTCAGAGCCAACAAGAGGGTCACCTCCCTCCACCTCCATATAGCAAAAGTCAAATTGGGGCTTTGTCACCTGTTGAAATGCAAACCTACCTAGTATAAGTAACACTTTAAACTGTTATCAGTCAAGGATACCTTGTTTGGGATGAATTTATCAGAGATTTCCTAGAGCTCATTCTATAGGTGGGAGAAGATTAGCAGCTAACATTTATATAACTTTAAGGTTTACAAAGCACCTTACGTGCATTATTTCATCTGACCCTCAAAATAATCTTTTTTTTTTTTAAGCAATTGGGGTTAAGTAACTTGCTCAAGGTTACACGGCCAGTTATGTCTGGGTGTGGTGCTAAGTATCAGAGCCCGGATTTGATCCCAGGTCATCCTGACACTGGGGCCGGCGCTCTTACTCGCTGAGCCACCTGGCCACCCCTCCCTCCACATAATCTTGTGAGATAGAGGCTGCTATTCATATTTTACAGATGAGGGAAACCAAGGCTCAGAGAGGCTAAGTTTTTGTCTGAGACAGGATTTGAATTTCCTGACTCCTCATCCAGGATTCTGTACAACTACTCCATAGAGGAGACACCAGAGAGCTGGAAAGGACCAGAGATAAATTTTACCTCTTTTAGCTAGGTGAAGGGCTATTTCTGGCCACTTTTAGAACATAATCAGAGAGGAGCCATAAGATTTAGACCTAGAAGATTACTAAGAGACCATCTAGTCTAATCTCCTTATTTTATAGATGTGGAAACTAAGCCTTGGAGATGGGAAGTGATGTGCCCAAGGTCACACATTGTGTGAGTGTCAAGAACCATGTCTAGATCCCAGGCCTCCTGAATGCCATTACAGCATTCTTCCTACTACACTACACTACCCTGGTCATCTTTTCATCCCTTGCTTAAAAGAGAACTTTCTGGATGTTATGAATAATGCACTGAATTCCCTATGTACCAAAAAAATAAGTGAATTTCACTTGGGTTGGTTCTCTGACTAGTTGTAAGACATCCAATGATGGGCTTCTTTGAAGATGAAGTTTGAAATGAGTAAGGAATCAGACAGCCAGGGAACTAGGTCTTAGTCCACAGCCTTGCCACATCCTCTGAAGATCAGAAAGCATGACTAATGAAAAAAGTTACACATTTCCATGGTTCTAGAGTGAGTAATCTGGAGCAGGAATTTTCTGGACTGATTATCAACAGGATAGGCAGTCATAAAAGAAGCAAACGTTTGAGGTCATTTAGACTAATTCCCAGCCACCCATTTTACATAGAAAAAAACAAGTTCAGAAAAAGGAAATGACTTTCCTAAGGTCACAAAGTTATTGGCAAAACTGAACTGAGTCACATTCTCCCAGTCCAATGGTCTTTCCACTAGGTTACAATGTCTTCTCTTAAGAGAGCTCTGTTAGGCCTAGTTCATCTGGAGAGCAAACTATCCTCTAATGGAGAGAGTACTGGACCCTGGGAGTGGGAAGATCAGGGTTCTAGTCTTGACTCTGCTATTAATCCCCTATGTGACCTTGGGGGGAAAATCATTTCTCTAATTTATGCCCCAGGTTCCCCATCTGTAAAAAGACAGGTTGGATTAGGCTCAGGAATCTATCTGGTTGGAAGCAGAAAATGATAAAGAGGGAAGAGATCTTTGAGAGCTTCTATCTCAACCCCCATATTTTAAAAAGGAGGAAACGGAGGCGATAAAGGTTGACATAGTGATTGGTAGAACCAGTGTCTAAACTCAGGGGTTCTGGACCCTGGTGATCTAAAATATTGCCACTTCTAAAATTTGGATGCCTTAAAGGAATGATGAATTCTCTCCACGACCTCCAATGCCAAAGCTATCTTCTTAGTGGACCAACACATTTCTGAGTAGAAGGAACTTCTAAGACATCCATTGATTTTTATGAACGACTAAGTTGTCGTTTTGGAATTTCTGACCCTCAATTCAATACTTTCAATTCTATAAGTATTCATTCAGTACCTTCTAAGAGCAAGGCACGTGCTAGGCTCTGGGGATACAAAGAGAGTCAAACTCGGCCTCCTCGGCTCACTAAGCTGAGGCTGAAAAGAATGACTGGGGAGAAAAAGGATGGCTTCTCGTCGCTGGGGCTAGCTCGAGGCAACTCAGCTAGGGAAAGCTGCCGCTGGCTGCCATAAACTGTCCGCACGGGGGCAGGAGACGAGAACCGGTGCGGGAATCCCCTGTCTCGCCCCCGTCTGTCCCCCGCAGCCTCAGGAGCTGACCAGCCCCTCCCTGTCAGGAGGCTGAGTAGCTGGCTATCTGCCCGCCTGCTGGAGCTAGCTTGCAGACACCCATCCGTCAACCAGCTCTACTGAGGACCAAGGAGAGGGGCAAGGAAGTGTCAGCCCACGCGGAGCCCCAAAAACTTTCCCCTTTCCTGCCAAGCCCTGGAGCGGAGGGCAGCCACCCACTCCTCCCACCCCCGACCCCGGCCCCAGCTCCTCACCTGGGCCCCAGGCGGATTCCCAAGCGCGCAGCGGCCCGCTGCCTTCCAAACCCGCGGGCTCCCTCTCGGACCTCCAGCGCAGCGCCAGCAGCAGCGGCCTCCTCTACGGACAGAAACATCCAGGGGCTCCGATCAGCTGGCGGGGGCGCGGCCCCAGCCCCACGAGCCCGAAGCGGCTGCGCGGCCGGCCAGGCTGGCGGTGGGGGGCTCTCGGAGCGGAGCCCGGGGGCGCATAACCGCGTGCTGGCTTACTGGGGAGCGGGGGGTCCTCGCCGCTGCTTGGAGCCCGGCGCAGCCCAGCCCAGCCCAGGAGTCCAGTGCAGCCTGGAGCAGCCCGGCACAGCCCAGCCCAGCCCAGCGCAGCCTTGCCCAGCCTTGCCCAGCCTTGCCCAGCCCAGCCCAGCCGAGCGCAGCGCAGCGCGGCTCCAGCCCGGCCCGGCTCGGCTCCGCACACACCTGCGCTCACGTAGTGGCAGCGGGGGCAGCTCGGTGGGGACCGAAGCACGCTGCTGGAGGAGCCTCCCGCTGCTGGAGAGGATGACATCACTTCATTTGCATGTTCCTGAGAGTTCCCTCTGCTTGTCTTTTTGGCCAACTTGAAGTTTCTTCCTAATCAAAGTTCCCCATTGCTTAACCATTTATTAACTCCAGGAGCGACGCGACCCCCCCCCCTTCCCCCCACCTTCCGGGTCCCGGTGCAGTGTTAAGAGACCTGGGTTTTAATTCATTTCAATTCAGTTCAATTCAGATCAGTTCAGTTCAGTTCAATACACATTTATTAAAGCAACCAGGGTTATGACTGGAAAACCGACTTGAGAGTCAGAAAGATCTGGGTTCGAGTTTTACCACTGATGTGCTCTAAAACTTCCAGAGTCTCTCAGTGGCTAATGGGAAGTTCCTTATCTGGAACTTTGGTACAAGAAAAAGAATGTGTAAGGCACTGTGCTAAGTGCTGGGGAATTCAAAGATTAAAAAAGTGCCCTGCCCTCATGGAGCTTACATTCTGCTGGTGTGGATACAGACTTCTTCATACACCGTCATTCACTCCGATCATCAACAATACCATTATGTACTAAGTGATGACATTAACCATTCAGGATACAAAGTAAGTCAAAAATAGAGTCCCTGCCCTCAAGGCACTCACATTCTGTTGGCGGAGAGGACGTGTCAATGACTAGGCATAAATAACATATAGATATAGTACAATACATGAAAGGTAATGACAGAAGGGAAAGTATTAGCAGCTGGAGAGCCTGCAGAAGGGAGGATTTGAGCTGTCTTGAAGACAGGAGGCAGAGGTAAGGAGAGAAGGGCATTCCAGGAGCAGGGGACAAACAGTGCAAATATGTGGAGTGTCTTGTTCAAGGAACAGCAAAGACCCCCGTGTATCTGGTTCAAAGAGTGAGGGTAGGAGAGTAAAGCTTAAACAGCCTGGAAAGGGATCAGCCAAACAGTGGATTTTATGTTTGATCTCCCCGGTACTAGGTAACAAATAGAATTTATGAAAAGTATGTGAGTCTGGGGGACAAATTGCTCAGAAATGTGCTTAAAGTAAATCACTTTGGTAATTAAATGGAGGATGGATTGGAAGGGAGAGTCTAGAGACCAACCAGAAGGCTAGTGTAATAGTCCAGGTGAGAGGGGATAAGGACCTGCCCCAGGGTGGAGACTGTGTGGATAGGTAGAAGGTAACACATACAAGAGATGATGTGAGGATGGGGGTGATGTTTTAACATTTGGATATGGACATATCCAAATATATGGATATGATGGTGAGTGAGTTTGGGGGAAAAAAAACCAGAATGATGCTGATGTTTGGAGCTTGACTGACTGGGAGGGTTCTCAGCAGTAATAGGGAAGTTTGAAAGAGGGAAGGAAGAGTTGGGGTAGGGGGTGAGGGAGGGAAGAGTTAGTGAGCTCAGTTTTAGAGATGCCGAGTTTCATTTATAGCAGCTCTTTTTTTTTTGCTTTTTTTTTTGGAGGGGGAAGGGCAGAGAAATTGGAGTTAAGTGACTTGCCCAAGGTCACAGGGCTAGTAAGTGTTAAGTGTTTGAGGTATTTGAAGTCAGGTTCTCCTGACTCCAGGGCTGGTGCTCTATTCACTGTGCCACCTAGCCACCCCTATAGCAGCTCTTCTTGTGGTGGTAAAGAATTGGAGATTGAGGGGATGCCCATCAATTGGGGAATGGCTGAACAAGTTGTGGTATATGAATGTAATGGGATGCGATTGTGCTATAAGAAAGGATGAGCAGGTGGACTTCAGAAAAACCTGGAAAGACTTACATGATTTGATGCTGAGTGAAGTGAGCAGAACCAGGAGAACACTGTACACTGTAACAGCAATACTATGTGATGATAAACTATAACTGACTTAACTTTTCTCAGTAATACAATGATCCAAGACAATTCTGAAAGACTCATGATGGAAAATGCTATCCACATCCAGAGAAAGAACTATGGGATCTGAACACAGATCAAAGCATACTATTTTCACTTGTTTTTTCTTGTGGTTTTCCCTTTTGTTCTAATTTTTCTTTCACAACACTATTAATGTGGAAATATGTTTAACACAATTGCACATGTATAACCTATATCAAATTGCTTTCTGTCTTGGGGAGGAAGGAAGGGAAGGATGGAAGGAAAAAATGTGGAACTCAAAATTTTACAAAAATTAATGCTGAAAACTATCTTTATATCTAATTGGAAAAATACTATCAAGGTGAATAAATAAAGTGCATTTGGTTCAGAAAAGAAATGCTGAGTTTGAGATTCTTGTGAGACATCCACTTTGAGAGGCCCCTAAATTGGGGATGTTTCACTGAAGCTCAGTGGAGATAATGGGACTGGATCAAAATCCATATATATTCAATCATGTCTGACTCTTTGTGACCCCATGGACCATACTGTCCATGGGTTTTCTTGGCAAAGATAATGGAGTGGTTTGCCATTTTCTTCTCCAGTGAATTAAGGCAAACAGGTTAAGTGACTTTCCCAGGGTCGTACTGCTAGTATGTATCTGAGGCAGAATTTAAACTGTCTTCTTGACTCCAGGACCAGTGCTGTATTCACTGAGCCACCTAGCTGCACCCCCCCTCAATATACATACACATATACACATATGTGTGTACACATATACATATATGACTCATCTGCATAAAAACAATTGAATTCATTAGAGATGATGAGGTGAATGAGATAGTTAAGGATGAGGTAGCCTGATACAGAAAAATCCATTGGCTCTGGAGTCAGGGGACTTGGGTTCAAATTCCATCTCTCGTGCTTACTACTTTCTTTTCTGAACTAAATACACTTACTACTTGTGCGACCTTAAGTAATTCAATAAGCCTCTCTTGACCTTAGTTTCCTTAACTGTAAAATGAAAGAGGAGCACTAGATGGCCTCTATGAGTCTGTAAAACAAGGTAATGGGGGGCAGCGAGGTGGTGCAGTGAATAGAGCACCGGCCCTGGAGTCAGGAGGATCTGAGTTCAAATCTGGCCCCAGACGCTTGACACATTTACTAGCCATGTGACTTCGGGGCAAGTCACTTAACCCCAATAGCCCTCCAAAAAAAAAAGCAAAAAAAAAACCCCAAATAAACAGGGTAATGAGACAAAAGAGAGATCTAGATGAAGGACTCTAGGAAAACTTGAGGAAGGAGCAAACCCTTTCAGGGAGAGGCTAGAGGAGATGAAGGAATAGGGAGAAGAGATGGCCAGGGGAGGCTTCATGCAGGAGGTAAAGGCAGCTGAGCCTTGAAGGAAGCAGATTTTAATAGGCAGAGATGAGAAAAGATTATAGCAGGGATGGGGGAGTGACTGAGTGAATGCACAGAGGCCAGAGAGAGGAGAGATTCCAGAGAGTTGGGGGAATAATAGTTGATTTTGGCTCCAACCTGATATTTACATGTGACCCTCAGCAAGGCAAGTCGTTTAACCCCTCTGTTTCCTCTTCTGTAAAATGGGGATAATACCTACATCACAGAACTATTGTGGGGAGAGTACTTTGTAATCTTTTAAATGTAATAAAACTCTGAATTCTAATCATCCTCTCCCCTGGGAACAGGGTGGCTAAGGGTGAAAAGAACCAGACAGGCCAGAGGCAGCAAGAGCCAGTCCAAATATTGGTCTGAGTCAGGCTCAAGCTATCTCGTGCTTTCAACAAATCTGTCCCGAGATGGCACCTGGGTGTGTGGGAGCAGATTTTATTAATGTGGGAGAAAGGGCTGGCCAGGATGACAGAGAAACAGGAGCTGTCGGCTGCCATTGGCTCTTCGAAGGCCATTCCTTCAGAGGAGACGAGCCCTCACACTGTTTTGGATGGCCTGGGCCAATGAAAATGGCTTTTGTTTAGTTCCCTGTTTCCTATGGAATTAACGTTTGTTTTCATTTTGACCAAAATACAAATACAGGATCAGGGAAGGGAGCCGGTCAGGGACTGAGACAGATGTTCCCACTGTTCCTAATTAAGGATATTCTGGGAAAGGTTTCTTCATCGCCCTCTCTGGTGGAATGAGTTTGGGGCTCTCAGCCTCTGTGTTCCATAATGAGGCATTGTGCTCTCGTGCACAGAACACAAAACTTGGAGTCTTTAGATGTGGGCTAGATTGGCTGTGATAATAACAGTATTCTTCTTAATAATAATGAGGGCAAAGGGAAAGAACATTATATGCCAGACTCTGCGCTAAGGTGCTTTATAAATATTGGTCCATTTGATCCTCACAATGACTCTGGAAAGTAAGTGCTATCATTGTTCCCATTTTACAGTTGAGAAGACTGAGGCAGTCAGAGGTTAAGTGACTTGTTCAAGGTTAAAGAGCTCGGAAGTAAGATCAGATTTGAGCTCATCTTTCTGATTCCACGACTAGTGCTCTGTCCATAGCACCACCTACCTGCCTTTGATGATGATGATGAGGATCACACTATGATGCCAACACTTGGGAGGGCAACAGCATGGTATAGTAAAGAGCTGACCTTGGAGACAGGAGATGGGTTCAAGTCCTCCCTTTGACCCATAGTGATTGTTATGACTATGAATAAGTCATTTACCCTCTCACTGCTCCAGGCAAAGCTAAGATTGTAAATTCCAGAAAAAATAGTCACCCACATGGGTAGAAGCACCTTCATCATCAGGGGAGTCCTCTATGCCAATAAAATCACAGGTCCAGTTCCTAACCCTGACAATGATAAGAGCTGACATTTATATAGTCCTTTAATATGTGCAAAGTGATATTATACACATGCACACATGTGCACACGCACATACACGCACATATACACACCCCTATCTATCTATAAGAAAGGATATCCATATAGTAATGTTTCATGTAATCTATTTTCTCATCAACCCTGTGAAATAGATACTACAATTTCTGTCACCCCCATTTTACAGATGAAAAAACTAAGGCAGAAAGAAGGTAAGGGATCTGCCCACAGCCACGCAGCTAATGAGTGTCAGGGACTGAATTTGTGCTTGAGTCTTCCTGACTCTCAGTCCAGAATGCCATTTACTACCTCATCTTTCTTCTCAAATGAGCTGTGTGCATTTGACTGACTCACCTTAGCTCACTGGCCTTCAGTTTTTTCATATATAAAAGTATCAGTGTGTGTGTGTGTGTGTGTGTGTGTGTGTAACTGTGGCTAGATCACCTTTAAGGTTCTTTCCAGCGCTGACATTCTTTGATCCTTCCCTAGAGCCCAGGTGACACACTGGCCAGGTGGCTTTTTCTGGCTCTGAGAGATGACTGTTTAACAGCTGACAGCTGACTGGTGTGGGAGGCAGTATTTGGGAGACAGCGTGTAGACAGGGAGAGCTGGATGGAGGAAAATCAGGGAAATCATTAATCTTTCTCTTTCAGCGTGATTTGGTCCCCTGGCCCTCAGTATCTCTAGGCCTTCAAGAGACTGCATTGAAGCTTCTCAGGAAGGAGGATCCCTCCCACCCCCTTCCTCCTTCACTCCCCGGTTGTCATGGCCACAGATCGTGACAGAGCCTCCAGCTCCCAAAGCCTGCTTGGAGCTTGGAGCTCAGAGCTCATCAGCAGCCGAAGCAGCAGCTGTGGGGGCTATCGCCTGATTCATAGCAAAATGAGGTCAGAACCTGCCCAAGTCTCTGAGAGGCCATTTCAGCTGTGCCAGAGGTGACCTGCATTTTTTATGGCTGATTCACCCACTCAGCTGCAAGGAGGACTAGATTGCAGGTCTGGGGCTTCAGAGCCCAAACCATGGCAGGAAGCAGGATGCAGATAGGCCCTGACTTTCTCTCACCCCAGCCCCCATAAAAAATGCTGAATTTAATCTGGAGGTGGGGCTGGGCTTTATTACCCTGTTCTCAGGCTTCTTGGATCTGGCCCCATTTGGATAATGGGACCTGAGCCCAAGATAATGGCTGGGTGCTCTGAGGCATATAGGAAAAGTGAGTTTCTTATGGAGATAGCACTGATCTAGAAGTCAAGTAACATAGGTTCTAGTCTTGGCTTTATCATTTACTTGCTTTATGTCCCTGGGTAAGTCTCTTGTTTTCCTTGTTTGTAAGATATGGACATTGGAGTAGATGGTTTCTAAGGTTCCTTTGAGATCTAACGTTCTATGAATCTGGGATTCCTTAGGTCATTCTCCAAGGAATGATAAAACCTTCAAGCCTGGGAAGATAGATCCCTAACGACGTCTAACACAAACAGGTTTTCCATATACCAAAATATTCAAAGGGGTGCCAAGATCTGGCAACAAAGTAGAGAGTGGAGGCCCAACAATCTGAGGAATGAGCAAATTGTGGCAAGTGAGTGTATTTTCCTGTGCTGTAAGAAACAATGGATGTGAGAATTCAGAGAAGTATGAGAAGATTTATATAAGCTGATGTAGTCTGAAGTGAGTAGAACCAGCAACAATGCATACAATGGCAGAAATAATGTGTGTGACTACAATGTTCCTGGAAAGAACAATAAAGCAAATTAAATACAGTATAATTATAATGACTGAGCTTGACCCTACAGGAGAGTTGAGAAAATGTTTGCTTCATTGCAGGGTTTAGGGACCATGAGTACGGACTATTACCTGTACTGTCAAAGACAGTCATTATATGAGTTGGTTTTGCTGAGATGCTTTTTTTCCCTCTTTCTTTTCAAGTGTTTTTTTCCCCCACAAGGGATGACTCACTTGCTTGAAGTGGGGAGGTATATATTTGGAGATGAATAAAAAAGAAGCATTCCTTATATCCCAAAATATTCATAGTAGCCTGTTTTGTGGTAGCAAAATGTAAACAATCGCAATTACAAATGGCTGGATAAATTGTGGTGTATGAATATAGTGGAATGTTATTGTGTCCTAAGAAATGATGAATAGGAGGAGTTCAGAGAACCATAGGAAGACTTTTACAATACGAAAGGATTCAGGGTCAAGTAAAAATAATAATCACAATATACATGATTGCAATTATATAACTACGTTAAAAGGCTGCTGAATTCTGAGTAGTTGTCATGACCAGTCTCAGAATTGATTTTGAAACAATGTACTCTGACGTCCTTTCAGAGAGGTGGAGACCATGAATGTGGGATGGGGAGTACGCTATCAAATACATTAACTGTGTCAGCTTGCTGTGATAAAATGCTGTATTTTCTCATAAGGGGCAGTCTGACAATGTGGGGTAAGATTAAGGGGGAAATTGATGGTGGCAGAAAAATAAAAAGTAAAAATAAGCTTAAAAAGATCCTAAGGAAAAAAGGTTTTCCTGTTATATATTGTATAAATTTAAAAACATACTGAGAAGGTCTCCATTGATTTCACCAGACTGCCAGAAGGCTCCAGAACCCCAACAAGGTTAAGAACTTTAGCTTTAAATGGTCTCTTTCTTCCCATCTCTAACCACATAGTCAGCCCATGAATATAAAGCACCTACTCTGTGTTAGGCACTGTGCTAAGCACTGAGGATAGTTGTCCCTGCTCTCAAGGAGCTTGAAATCTCATGGGGGTAGATAACATGTAAACAACTATGTGCAAAGAAGATAGAGACTGGACATATTGGACATACCAGAGGGAAGACACTAGCATTAAGGGGGTCTTTCGGTAGAGGTGGGATTCCCCTGGGAATTGAAGGAAGCCAGGGAAACAGCCCCCTGATGTTGGTGGCTTTCTTGGAACCAGACAGCAGAGAGCAGGGGCCAAGGTTGCTCCACCTTTCCCAACTCCTCCTGCCTAATTCCACTGTCTGTCTTCTGTCAATTATTTCCTATTTATCCTGTACTATATATAGCTTGCTTTGTGTATGTGTACATATTTATACAAATATGTATATATACACATATGCATGTGTGTATATATACATATATAAATATATGTACACACACACTTCATTCTGTAGACCTCTACAAAAAGTGATTTGCCCAGGGACTGGAAAAGGGGGAAGGGAGGTGTCATGGGGGCTAAAGACAGAGAAGAAAAAGCAAAAGGCAGAACACGCGGGGCTGCCAGGAAAAAGTGGGGAGGGGGCTGTATGGACATAGACACAGAGAGGTGATATGGGGGTGAGCGGGCTGGGGACAGATGTGCAGTACCCAAGGGCAGACAGATGGAAGACAGACAGGCAGGGCCAGACATGCAGGGGGGTGGGTAGAGTTGGGCATCCGAGGTCTCAAGGTAAGCCCCCAATCTGAGGCCCGGGTGGTCTCTCTGAGTGTATGTTCTTCTGCTTTCACTTGGAGGGGTGGAGGTGAGAGGCAATGGAGTGCCGAGGGGAGGGACAGGAATGGAGACAGAGAGATCATGGTACTGTTCAGTAAAGTTAACATAGGTATTTTTTTGGAATATGGATTTAGAATTCTTTGTGCAAAATTGTATTTGCATGACATGAATTTATGCAATATGAGAATGGTCTATGTGTGGGTAGGCACGTGTGTACACATATACATGTATGTATATAATATGTACGATGTATATACAAGTATGCATGCACACACATGTACATATATGTATGTATAGGTAATAGACAGTCCCTGTCCTTAAGGAGCTCACAAATTAACAGGGGAAACAAAATGGAAATGTGTCTGTGTATTTTTGTATACCTAGAACTTAGCACAAGCAACTTGATGGCCCAGTGGATAAAGCACTGGACCTGGAATCAGGAAGATCTAAGTCCAAATCCAACCCCAGACACTTTCTAGCTGGGTTACCCTGGGCAAGTCACTTTACCCTGTTTGCTTCAGTTTTCTCATCTGTCAAATGAGCTGGAGAAGGAAATGGCAAATCACTCCAGTATCTTTGCCAAGAAAACCTCAAATGGGGTCACAAAGAGTCAGACACGACTGAAATGACTGAACAAGGAAGCATATATCTCAGTGCCTGGCATGTTCTAGCGGCTAAGAAACATCATTGATCTATCGCCTTCCCTGCCCAGTTACGGTGCCAGGAGATTGGAGTCTTTGCTTTTTGGATGACTAGAACCCAGGAATTCTTAGAATATCCCTTAAGAGACCCCCAGGGGTTGAGGGGGATCTAGGTCTGATTGTTTTAGTGTATGCCTTGTATTCTTACTGTTCTGTCATCTGGTAGAAGAAACACTATGGATTCCAAGGAATTGGGTTTGAATGCTACTTGGCTCCCCTACTCCCTGCCTGGAGGACCTTGTTCCGAATTCCGGAAAATAGCCTGGAGCTGGGAGGAGTAGGCTTAGATGATCTCTGAAGTCCATTCCAACTCTCAAACCTAAACCATTTGAATGTAAACATTTTCTAATGTGAACAGGGTAGGAGAAGCACCTACCACTCAGTTTTCTCAGACCAACTGCTTGAGTACTAAAGCAGCTTCTATCACACTTGATGGTAAAATAGTGAGCCTATGATGTGTCAAAAATGGTAGAAACCAGGCCAAACACACATTTGATGAGCTCTGTTCTAGGGGAAGTACTGGGAGATATCCTTACATCCATTAGCTAAATGAGGGGGTAGATGAGGCCAGGAAAGTAGTCCCCTGGGATTTCAGATGTGAATAATGAAGAGGCAGCTGAAGTTTTGGGAGATGAGCTAAGTCCATGGGCGGAGAAGGCTAGGCCTCAAGGATATTAAAGTAGCTTAGCTTCTATTTCACAATGAAAACTTCCCTAACAATGAAGCTGACTAGCCATTCCAATTAAACCTTTCAGCATGGGGCTAGGAACCAGTCATGACCTGTGAATGGCTCCAAAGGGGCCATATTGGATAGGATTCATTTGTAGAGTTTCCAAGATGGTGCCTTCCCACCCTGTAGCAGCTGGGCTTTGAGTGTATCCAGAGAGTCACACAGGCATTGTATGGATTATAATGAGGGCTCAAGTGTAACGTGTATATTTATTCTTGGGTACCCAGTAATCTCTAAGAATTTGTGGGCTCTGATTATGGAGAATGGTCTCTAAGCCAAAGAGAAGCCCTTAATGTGGAGATGGGACCTGGAAAGGAAAGGGAGCTTATTTCCCCAACCCTTGATGAGCCTTGGGAGTCATGGTAGGTTGAGGATACAAGATAAAACCCTCTAAGGGCCAAAGGAATGCCCTGCCTCATTGGTGAGCCTTCAAGCTTAGGATTCCAAACCCATGGGTATATAAAACTCAGGGGCCCTTGTACTTTCAAAATTCAAGGTGGAAACCTTATTTACTTAGTTGGATCTCTTTCACAATGTGCTGTGTTATTCCCCCTTTGCCTCATATCACTGGTTGAGTGATGTATGGAGGTGGTGGCTTCTGGAGACTGGGGGACCACATGAGAGAAAGGAGGAGATGTTCTGTTTAGCATGATAGGGACAGATGTCAGCTTCACGGAAGGAGAAGGAGCCCCTAAATACAGAGCAGAGGGGAAAGAGGAAGCCCCAGAATACAGAAGAGAGGGCAGATCCCAGAATATTGGCAAGAGAGTTAGGAAGTAGACCCCAAATTAATTGAAAAATAAGAGCTCTCAAATACAAAAGAGGGGAAGAGCCATCCTCAAATACAGATCAAGGAAGACTGTAACCCCTAAATACTGAGGAAAGAAGGAGGAACTCCCTAAATACAGAAAAAAGAGAAAAGTGGGCAACCCATGATTGCAGAAGAACATAGGAAGGACCAGTCCCAAAATAAACAAGAGAAGAGGGACTAGCCCCTAAATACAGGCAGTGGAAAGAAGTCAGCCCCCAATAGAAAGGAGAGGAAGGGGATGGCCTCTAAATAAATAGGAGGGGATAGCCCCCAAATATAGAAGACTAGGGAATAGACTCCAACTAGAGATGAGAGGATCATACTAATGCTGGCTGACCCCAGACAACAGAACTACCCCTAAATACAGATGAGAAGAAGGAGGCAGCCCCCAAATAGAGAGGAGGGGACAGTTCCTAAATAAATATAAGGGGATAGCCCCCAAATATAGAAGAGGAGGAAGTAGCCTCTAAAGAGAGAGGAAAGGAAGGTGCAGCTCCCAAATACAGATGAGAAGAAGGAAGTAGCCCCCAAATAGAGAGGAGGGGAGGGGACAGCCTCTAAATAAATAGGAGGGGGCAGCACCCTTTCTACAGACTAAACATAGAAGTGAAATAGCCTTAAAATCAAAGCAGAGATGAGGATGGAGGTGTGGATGGATTTAGCAGGAAAACTAGGCTTTTTTTTTTTTTGACCAAACGTGTCCATCTGTTTTGACAGATATCTGAGTCTTTACTATTCCTCTTGCCAAAAGCCTGCTTTGCTAGACTATACCATCCAATCTGAGTCAACAACTTAATAACTAACACAGTTTGGGAAGCATTTAAAACATGCTGCATATTTTCTCCAACACACAAGCAACAAAGGATTAATTAAATCATGATATTCCATAAATATGGATGGGGAAATAAAATAACTTTGTGTAGGCCTATAATAGGTTTGGTGTGCTTTTAAGTTTCCTGGTAGCTAGCTTGAGCCAAATGTGCCTCTTGTTCCCCTCCCCCCCCCCCCCACACTTACCGCCTTTGTCCGCCCTCCCTCAGCTCTGACACCTCTTCAGGCTGATTTGAGGAGGAGACTCCATCTGGGAATTTGATGATACATGTACTAAATAAAGAGGAGGAAGTAAGGAAGGGTCATAGAACATGGGAACTTGAAACCATGCTCTATGAGGATTGATCCAAAAGCTGGGGGTTGTTTGGTTTAGAGAAAGGAAGGCTTGGGGATGGAGGGGGAAAACAATGTCTGCTTTCGAATATCTGAAGGCCTACCACATGGAAAAGGGATTAGACTGATGCTGGCTGGCCCCAGACAACAGATCTACCCCTGAACTTTCTGCAGGCAGGTTTGAGCTTAATCTAAGGACTCTTCCTAAGAGGTTACTTTCCAAGGTAGTAAGCTCCCTGTCACTGACAGTCTTCAAGCTGAGACTAAAGGACCACTTGGCAGGGATGTTGCAGAGCAAAATAATACTTCAAGAATGGATAAGCCTAGAGGATGCCTAAGGGTGCTCGAAGATTCTCTAATTCTCTAAGTCAGGGTGACCTCAATAAATGGCGTAAGAGGGTCCATGTGGTATGATTTGTAAGGAAAATCATTCCTGCCCCCAAATTTCTGTCCTATCAAAGGTGGAAATTGAATGTCTTTCTTACTCTATTCTTCCTTTTTTTATTTTTGGAGGGGAGAAGGCAAGGCAATTGGGGTTAAGTGACTTGCCCTAGGTCACACAGCTAGTAAGGTGTCAAGTGTCGGAGGTTTGATTTGAATTCAGGACCTCCTGGCTCCAGGGTCGGTGCTCTATTCACTGCACCACCTAGCTGCCAGTTTCTTACCCTATTCTTGATTCTCCCTAAATCTTGTCCTTTAGATCCTGTCATTCATTCCTTCGGGTCTGGATCACAGAATTTCAAGAGCCTAGAATCTCAGAGTTGGGAGGGACCTTGGCATACTTCTAGTTGGACTAGAAGGGTCTAGAGGAGTTTAGAAGAGTCTAGTCCAACTCAACACCCAAGATATCCCCTATAACACACTTCACAGATGCAAGGACCTACCCCCCTCTCCAGGTGCCCCTCCCACTTCTGGACTATTTGGGAGGAAGTTTTTCCCGACATCAAGTCTCATTTTGCCTTTATTCTCCCCTCCCCCGTCACTCCTGTTTATACCCTCTGGTGCCAAGGAAAACAAGTCTTATCTCTTTGTCATACGACAGTCCTTCAAATACTTAAAACCCAGCTCTCACGTTCCCTTGGAATCTTTTCTTCTCCAGGCTGAAAAAACCCAGTTCCTTGGACTAACAAAAGCTAGCATCTATAAGTTACTTGAAGGTTGGCAATTGACTTTTACATACATTATCTCACTTAATCTACATCTGTCTGCATTGATTGCTCTTCCCTGGCCACGGTCCAGTTTTTCAATCTTAAATTGTTGTGCCCAGAAGCAAACCCAACACTCCCGATGAGGTCTGATGAGGGCAGAGTACAGTGGGACCATCGCTTCCCCACTTCCCAGAAGCTATGTCCTCCCTAAGGCTTTTTTTTTTTGGTCTTAGAACAGAAGAATCATAAATGAATGTTAGGTCTGGCAGGACCCTTAGAGATCCTAGTTCTTAACCTTGTGTGTGTGTGATAGAACTTTTTAGCTTTGTGGAGAAGCCCATGGGTCCAATGTTTTTAAATGCATAAAGCATGTAAGATGACAAAGGAAATCAATTATAGGGAAATAGAGTTATCAAAATGTGTTTTTTTTTTTAAGTTCATAGCTCCCAGGTTAAGAACTCCTATTCTAGTCCAACCCCTCCATTGTACAGATAAAGAAATTAAGGTAGGAGCTCCTTCTTCCTGATGGGAGGGAACACCATGAACTACACATTAAATGATACCTCAGACAATTAGCTGTGTGACCTTAGAAAACTTACTTAACTGCTCTCCTCAATTTCCTTATCTATTAAATGGGGCTAATATAGCATCTACTTCACAAGGCTGTTTTGAGGCACAAAAGAGATAATATGTAAAGGGCATGGCAAGCCTTAGGGCACCATAGAAATGCTTAGCTGTTATTATTACAAACACATTGAAAAGTCTGACTTCAGACTCCCATAAAAACTCATTTAAAAAGGAATACTTTAATTTGGATGCATAGAGGATATCCAACTTCCTTCAGGTCCACTGGCTGACCCCTTCAAGGCCCTAGGATAGCACATTTATTGTCATGGCTTCTATACAAATTTTTTTTAGTTCATGGGTCCTGTGGGCTCCAAACATGGTAGCCAGGAAGTAAACGAATAGAAGATTGGCAGGAAAGCAAAGGATTAAATTAATATAGTTCCAGTAAACCATTAACCTTGTAGAATCTTTGAGTGGGAAAGGGCCTCAGAAAGCATCTGGCTTTTCCCTTTTTACAGAGGAGGAAACTGAGGCCTGGATGAGATGACTTCCTCAAAGTCTCACAACTACTCAATTGCCAAACCAAGATTCCAGTGCCATGTTCTTCCCTGTACATCATGTAGCCTTCCATGGCTCCATGATGATTTCAGGATGGAAGTGTCACTTTCTGATTTAATCGTGGGAAGAGGGTAATAAGGGTGGGCAGTAGGAGGGAGGGTAGGTGCATTAGGTTCTTGCCTTTTAGGGACTTGAAATTCAATGACAGATCTCTCCTTTGTCTCCTCTATCAAACTAAAGATAAAAATATTGTTTTAAGTCTTCTGAGTTGGCACAGGAACCTGGGTGACACATAGGTAAAGTTCCTAGAGTCAGGAAGACTAATCTTTGTGAGTTCAAATCTGGTCTCAGATATTTATTAACTGTGTGGCCCTGGGCCAGTCACTTAACCCCTGTTTGCCTCAGTTTCCTCATCTATAAAATGAGTTGGAGAAGGAAATGGCAAACCCCTCCAGTCTCTCTGCCAGAAAAACCCCAAATAAGGTCATGAAGAGTCAGACACAACTGAAAAATGACTGAATAACAAAATCACAAAGTTGACAACCTTTTACTCTGGTGTTCCTGTGCCGGCAACCCCTGTTCCCCTGGCATGGCCCTCCCCTGGCTGTCTTTCCTAGGTGGTGGGGAAAAGTCAGTGGGCCCTGGGGCACATGCCATGCAATATCATTGGCTGCCAACTCCCAGCCATAAACTTTGTTCCATATTAATTCCATTACACTGTACTTAGGTCCCCTGCCTGTTAAAAAAGAAAAAAAAGGAATTCCAACAAAGTTGTTTCCATACTTTTCAGAACTGTAAGCAAGATCAGTGAGTTATGGTTTAAGGAGTAAATGCTTTGAGATCAGTGATGACAAAAACCCTTGAATCCCAGTAGCTAAAACTGCACACACACACACACACACATATGTATGAATGTATACATACACATGTACTCATATATATCTATGTGTACATCAATAGAACATATCTATAGAGCATATCTATGTGTATATATGTATATATATATATTATTTGAAAAGATTTTCAAAGCCCTTTCATACATATTATTTCATTTGACTTTCACATCAACCCCCTAAACTAAGCACCAAAGGCATCATTCCCTCCATTTTACAGAAGAAAAAAACCAAGGTTAAAAGAGGCTTAAATGATTCATCCAGGGCCACATAGCTAGCAAGTATTGGAGATGTGATTTGAACCTAAGATCTTGCCGTAAAATCTGAGCTCAGAGAAGGGAGTGACTCTCCCACATTAGTAGGAGTTAGCAGAAGTGGGTTTTGAACTCAGGACCTCTGACTGGCTCATAATCCCCTCCTCCAGGCCTGTTAGAGTTCTATAGATCAACAGTATCTAGTGCTACTTTTTTTTCCATGGCCATCCCCGGGTTGGCCTTTTGGAAGCTTGTGGCTTCCACAATCCTGATGGAGCTTGATTCACCAGGAAGAGGACTTGGGAGCAAGGAGACCTCTCTAGCAGGGAGGAGGAGCTCTCAGTCTCCAGAGTAGTCTCAGTGGACTCTCAAGGAACTCTTGCACAATAGCCCAGCAATGGGCCCTGTGTGAATGAATCAACCATATGGATTGGATTGGCCCCAGAGATAAAGACAGAAAAACAGAGGGGGAGAGGATTTGGCAACACATTTTGCTGACATTTGAAAAATATGATAAATAACAATTGTTCTCCCCCTCCCCCCTTTGATAGCACCCTCCCCTCTGGGAACAGAGGCAGCCTAACGCCCCATTCTAGCATGCCACGCCTGGAATTGTGCTGAGAGCCAGCAATACCAAAATACTTGGATTAAAAAGTCTATTTGTATCGGGGCAGTATCTCATCCTGGGAAGTGCTTGATTCGGAGTCAGGAAGACCTGAATTCCAATCTCAATTCAGACATTTGCTAGCCATGTGACCTTGGGCAAGTTGCTTATAATTTTTCCTCAGTCTCAGTTTCCTCATCTGTAAAATGGGTTTCTCACAGGTTGTTGTGGGGATCAAATGAAAAGTGCTTTGCAAACATTAATGTTTTATGTAAATGTGAGCCATGACTGTTATATCATGGGGCTGGGCAGAGGTATCAAATATGCATGGAACCCACAACCAGATTAAAATGTAATTGGGAAACATTTAACAGAATAAATACAATAAAATCTAAATAACTGTTCTATTAAAGTAACAAATAATATTGAAACACATATAGACCACAGATATTTTAAAGAGACTAGATAGATAGAATTCTAGCTTGCTGCTTCCTCAAGGTATGCCTGGGGTCTGCTGTTATCGTGCTGGAGGGCACCGAGTGATAGAATATTGGGTTTGGAGTCAGGAAGATTCCTCCTCCTGAGTTCAAATCTGGCCTCACATACTTACTAGCTGTGTGACCCTGGACAAATCATTCTACTCTGTTTGCCTCAGTTTCCTCATTTGCAAAATGAACTGGAGAAGGAAATGGCAAACCACTCCATTATGCTTCCCAAGAAAACCCCAAATGGGGCCACAAAGAATTGGACATGACTGAACCACATGACCGTTACATCTAGAAGAAGTCTGATCCCCTTTTAATATGATAGACATTCAAATACCATATTGATACCACATCCCCTTAAGTCTCTGCTTCTCCAGGCTAAACATTCTTGGCTTTTAATGTCTTTGGATCTCCTTTCCTTTCCCTCCCTGATAAATAATAAATGTCTACCAACCCTACAATTAGGAGGACCTGAGTTCAAATCTGGCCTCAGACACTTACTGTGTGACCCTTGGCAAGTCACTTAACTCCGATTCCCTCAAAAAAAAAAAAAGTGTTGTTTTAAGTTAACATGCAGCTGCAGGTATCCTTATATAGGGTTCATTTGAGTTTGTCACCACTGGTGCTGGGGAGTGTCTACAGTGGGTTAGACAGAATGAGAGAATCACAGAATTTTATTGATAGAAGGGATCTCAGAGGGCATTTTAGTCGGACTTGTTCCTGAACAGGAATCTCTTAGACAATGCCCCTCTCCTCCTGTCATTCAGCCTTTGCTTGGAGACCTCCAACAATGGGTTGGACTCTACCTCCAGGCAGTCCATTCTAATTTTAGACGGCTCTAATTTTCAGGAGATTTTGATTCATATAGAACTAGACTTCCAAGCAAAACTGGGGCATTTTTTTTTTTTGTGCTGCTGAGAACTGGAAAGGAGACGTGACTTCTAATTAGCAGAGAGAATGCTGAGTACAACACTGCATGTCTGCCTTGCGGGTCTTACTCAGTTGGTGCCGGAGTTTCTGGGGAGATGGACACATATGGTTCAGAGATTCCTTGGGAGAGACTCGTGGGGAGGAAGCAGCAGCCGTGCAGTGGAATCCGGCTCCTTAATGCATCCCTGATTTCTAGCTTGCCCCCCTAGAGACTGTTAGAATAGATTTCCTTCAGAGAGATGCAGCCCCCCTTCCTCCCTTTCTTCCTCTCTTTCCCTTCCTCCTCCCTACCCCCCTCCCTCCCTCTCTCTGTCTCTCTCTCTCTTTCCATCTCTCCCTCTCTCTCTTTCTCTCTCTGTCTCTGTCTCTATCCCTCCCTCCCCCCTCTCTTTCTCTGTCTCTCTTCTCTCTGTCTCCCTCTCTGTCTCTCTCTCTGTCTTTCTGTCTCTCTCAGTTTGAGCTGAGATACCATCACACTCCCAGCTGATGAGCTCATTCACTCGTGTGTACCTTCTAGTATATTCTAATCTGTGGAATGTGTCCAATTTCTATTTGCTGCTTTCTTTGGATAAATGGGTTTATTCTTTATCCACTATTTATGATAGTCTTTTGTATAATCTGATTTTGGTGGAAAGGAGCTAAATTGATGAATGTAGGCTAAATACTTATTTAAGGACTCCCCTTAATAGCAAGCAGGGGAGGGGAGGAGGGGAAAGAGGGAGAGAAAGAATTTGGAACTCAAAATCTGAAAATGAATGGTAAAAGTTGTTTTTACATGGACTAAGTGAAAAAAAAATATTAGATTAAAAAAAAGAAGAGTGAGTAGGGAAACAGTTTTTTTTTTCTGAACCCTGAACTACATCCCTAGACTACCTATATTTGAGGGTGACATGCTCCTGTCAGAAACTGGAGAAAAGAGTGCCCACCCTCAAGATACTCCTGGGGTCTGCTGTTAGCATGCTGGTACAAGCCCTGCCTTTGGCTCTCATGTCCTCAGATCTGGACCAGGACTCAGATCATATCTATCCACAAGATTCACAAAACCTGGCTATACATTTCGACGGCTCATGATCCAGTGACACCAGCCTCTTTGCTGTTCTTCACACAAGACACTCTGTCTCCAGACTCTGTGTATTTTCATTGGCTGTTCCTCATGCTTGGAATACTCCTGATTTCTCTGATTCCCTTCAAGTCCCAGATAAAATCCCATCTTTTGCAAGAAACTTTTCCTGATCCCCCTCAATGCTAGCCTCCACCCTCCATTGTTTATCCCCAATTATCCTCTAAGACTCATTGTTTGTACAGTCGTCTTCACGTTTATTTTTGTTGTTGTTGTTCAGATGTGTCTGACTCTTTGTGACCCCATGTACCACAGCATGCCGGGCTCTTCTATCCTTCACTGTCTCTTGGAGTCTGTTCATTGTTTCCATGATATTATCCATCCATCTCATCCTCTGCTGTCCTCCTTTCCTTTTCCCTTCAATCTTTCCCAACATCTGGGTCTTTTTCAAGGGGTCTTATCATTTTCACATTGTCTCCCCCAATCAGACTGTGAGCTCCTTGATAGCCTTTCTCTATAACCCCAGTGGATATTTGATAAATGTTTATTAACTGACTTATATGGAGTAACCTCTCTGCAACTTTTTCCTTTTGCATCTAGAAGTCTCATCCCCTTTTTATATGATAGACATTCAAATACTAGACTGATACCACATCTCCTTAAGTCTCTGCTTCTCCAGGATAAACATTTTTGGCTTTTTCACTCTGTTAATGGCACAGTGAGAAGAGTCAGAGGACATGGGTTCAAATCTCACCTCTGATGATGTTGATGTTCAAATCTCACCTTTGCAACTTTGAGTAATTTATTTTGCTTCCCCGGGACTCAGTTTCCTCATCTGTAAAATGAAAGGGTTAAACTACATGGCCTTTGAGGCTTTTTCTAGATCTAGACTGATTGTTACCTGGACTATCCTCTACTCTCTACACTATCATGGTTGCCTTCTTAACAAATATTAATTTATCAGTTTTGTTCCTAAAATATCTCAAGGTTGCTTATGGTCTAAGACCACAATTCTGACTGTGATCCCCAAGATACTAATGTTATTCCTATTTCATGTTGGTTTTTATGTTGATATTTGCCCAAGGAGATGTATACACATACATATATACATACTTACACACGTGTGTGTGTGTGTGTGTGTGTGTGTTTGTGTGTGGACTGGGGAAGGAGTCAAGAGGACAGAATAATTCTTAAATACTGTCTTACAAGTAAGACAATTGCAGCTCCAAGATGGGAATTATTCAGAGAATCAATGGAGAAGCTGACATAGTTTTGGTCAGGTCAAAAACACAAATCAGCTGGTTCCAAGTAACAATAATTAATAACAATAATAATCATAATGGCTAAGATTAATATAGTGCTTCACACTAAACAAACATTTAAGCACCATATTAATGTTAAGCATTATGATTATTACTATATCAATAATTGATAGATGATCTCTTTTGATCCTTACAACAAGGTTGCAAGTTAGGCACAGTTATTATCCCCATTTTACAGATGAGGAAATGGAGGCTTAGAGAGATAAGTGACTTGCCCAGGGTTACAACAGGGACAGCTAGGTGGTACAGTGATAGAACCCTGGGTCTGGAGTCAGGAACATCTGAATTGAAGTCCAACCTCAGAAACTTACTAGCTGTGTGACCCTGGGAAAGTCACTTCACCCTGTTTGCCTCAGTTTCCTTATCTGTAAAATGAGCTCAAGGAGGGAATGGTAAACTTCTCCAGTATCTTTGCCCCCAAAACCCCAAATGGGGTCATGGAGAGTCAGACACAGTTGAAAAGACTGAACAACCACAACAACAACCAGGTTCACATAGCTAATAAGTGTCTGAGGGGGGTGGCTAGGTGGCACAGTGAATAGAGCACTGGCCCTGGAGTCAGGAGGACCTGAGTTCAAATCCAGTCTCAGACACTTAACACAAAAACTAGCCATGTGACCTTGGGCAAGAGACAACCCCAATTGCCCTACCTTCCCCCTCCAAAAAGCAAATAAATAAATTAAATTAAATTAAAATAATAAGTGTCTGAGGCAGGATTTGAGTCTTCCTCACTTCAAGTCCAACACTCCATCCATTATATCACCTAGCTGCCTTAATTGTAGATCCACTAGGAATAGCTAGTTTATCTGGGACCCCAAAATACTAGGCTTATAGGGAAAAATTAAGCCCCTGCTGTTTGCAGAGCATCGAGTTAGGCACTGAGTGAGGTATGAGGTTTGAATAAGGCACAAGCCTTGTCTTCAAGTGACTGACATTTGAGTAAGGGGGAGAGACACAAGCACATGTTGACTTTAGTACATGATATCACAGGTAGGTGCATTCAAGAGTGATAAAGCAAAATTAGATGTGTAGTGTGTGTGTGTGTGTGTGTGTGTGTGGGGAAAGTCCTTACCTAGCAGGGGGATATGGTGATGCTGATTCTTTCTGCTAAGGCTTCTGGTCATCCCTGAGAATGCTGGGCTATTTTTTTCTTTTCTGGAGCCAAACTGGTCCCTGGCTCTGTCCCTGGGCACCTCTGAGCTCCTGTCCCACTCAGCTGAGCTCACATGGCCTTAGATTGTGACCTTTACCTCAGTTCTCATCCTTCCTGACTTCCCTGCAGCCTTTAACACCCCCATGCACTCCTCCTCTCTGGGTTTTTGTGACTCTGCCTTCCCCTGGTTCTGTACTTATGTCTGCGCTCTCCTCCAAAGTCTCCTTTGCTGGTTCTTCTTCCAGATCATCCCCACTAACTGTGTGTGTCCTCCATGGCCCTATCCTGGGCCCTTTCTGTTCTCACACTATAATCCAATTTGGTTTGGTGATCTCATTAGCTCTTGGGGGCTCAATGATCATCTCCACGCAGGTGATTCCCAGATAACAGATGGAGCCCTAACCTTTCTCCTGACCTCTAGTCTTGCATCATAAACAGCCCTTTCAGACATCTAGAACCCGACAATCTTAATTTCAATATGTCCATAGCACAACTCATTATCTTTCCCCTAAATCTTCCCCTCTTCCCAACTTCCCTATTACTGTTGAGGGCACCACCATCCTCCTGGGTCCCCAGGCTCAGAACCTAAGTGCCATCCGCAGCTCTTCCCTTGCACTCAGGCCTGGTGTCATTTCTACATATAAAATATCTCTCCTATATGTTCCCTTCTCTCCATGTATACAACTATCACCCCAGTATATCTTCTCCTCACCTCATGTGAGGCTGTTTTAACAGCCTTTGAATTGATCTTTCTGCCTCAAATTTCTTCCTGTTCTAATCCAGTCTCCACCAGCTGCCAGGGGGATTTTTTACAAAGTATAGATCTGACCATCCCTACCCATCCAACTCCAGGATTCCATGTGGCCAGGTCCTCTGACCCTGGTTTTTGGTCTGTGATCACATCCCCATATCACCTTTGCCTTAGAGAAATCTAGCTGGCATCGTAGAAAGAGCTTTGGGTCTAGAATCAGGAAGACCTGAGTTCAAATTCAACTTCAGACACTTACCTGATGTATGAACCTGGGTAAGTCACTTACCCTTAGTCTACCTCAGTTTCCTCCTTCCTCTGGAAATGGATCAACAAAGAAGACTCTGGAATCTCCCTATGAGATCCCAGGATTTAAAGCTGAAGGGAACGTTAGACATTAACTAGTTGTTCTCCCTCTTTTTGAACATGTAGAAACCTAGACCCAGAAAATATCACAGAGATATTCAGTAACAAAGGCAGGATTGTAATCCAGGTCATCTGCTTCCAAGATTCAGTGAGGCCCATAAAAACAGGGGAGAATTGCTTTGGCTTAGTATAGCCTAAATTGATTCTGCACAAAGGCAAGGACTGACGATTTCTCAAGGTCCCTGCCAGTGTTGTGATCCTCTGACTTTGGGGACAAGTTAGCTGAACTGGCTCCCATCTATCACAAATCACGTAAGTGAAGAATGGCTGTGGTCCTCGCCTATAATCTCAGTGTAACTGAAGACACAGAGCGTGTGGAGATAAGCAGGGTTGGAACCACATGAGCAAAAGCCAAATTCCATTCCCTGTGGGTCCTTCTGCTCTGGGTGTCCTAGGCTCATTTCACCATTTGACTCATCTCCAAGCCTTTTTTCCCCCTTTTTTCCTATTAAGCTTATTGGAATCTACTGCCTATCAAACTTTGGAACACTCCTAAGCCTTTAATGGTGAAAGAGGTGGTTTTAGGGCAAAAGGAAGAACCGCTTTCTGAACAATTAGCTAAAAACAAATTCAAGGGGATTGTGTAAAGAAAGGTAAGAAGGGTCCTGAATGTTATTAACATGGAAGACAATAACATAAATATCCTTCCCTTTATAAAGCCCTTTAGATATATTATATCATTCCTTCTTCAGAACAGCCCTATTAGATAGGTGAGGAATGACTACTCTCAGTTCCAGTGACCTCTTCTTTCTCTGCCTCTGCTCCATAATATTCCCAGTGCCTGGAAATACTCTCTTACACTTCTTAGCCTGTTGACATCCAACTCATCCTTTTGGACTTGGTTTCATGAATCTTTCCTCAGTTCCCCAGGGCAGTAACAACCTTCTTCCTCTGACCTCACATGGCACTTCATGTTTGAACTCTCTAGTATACATACTGAAAGTGTGGTGCATAGAAAGCTAACCTTGGAGTCAGCTGTTTCATATCCCACTTCTGACCCGTATGGGATGTGTGACCCTGGCCAAGTCCCTTCACCCCTCAATGACCCAGCCAAGTCTCTAATACTAAGTTTTAGGGAAGTTGATGATTGGCATTGAGGGAGGGAATTTTCTCCCAGGAAGTTTCCTATATCAATGAAATAACAGATCCAGATCAAAATAGCTCTTAGTTAATAGGTTTAGTGCTTAGCACATAGTAGGTGCTTAATAAATGTTTACTGATTGATTATTGATTGACTGAATATTTAAAAACAATTTGTGTGCCATACATGTGGTATTTTATCCTCTAATCAGACTACTTTTAGGCTTCCTCGTGTCTTATTTAAGCCTTGTTTAGTGCAATACAGTGGATAGAATTCTGGACTTGGAAACAATATGTTTAAGTCAGTTTATCTGCTTTGGATATTTCCTTAGCTATGTGACCCTGGATAAGTCACTCGTCCTCAGTGAACCTTAGTTTCCTCATCTATAAAACAGGGATAAGAACACCTGTAGAACTTAGTTCATAGAAGGTATTTTGAGGGTCAAATAAAAAATTGTCTGTCCACTATATAAAGGTCAGCTATAATAATGATTTCCCAGAGAGTCTAGTATAGGTCTCCACACACAGTACAAACTTCGTAAGCATTTGTTGAATAAATGAATCAAGTTTTCTGACACTAATCTAGTTCTCTTTTTACTACAGGATGCTTGCCAATCTTTCGAGTCTGACATAAAGGAGGTCAGTCTCGGCCTCCCACAAGCCATCCGTCAATGCCCTTATTGGGAGACAGAATCCTGGCCTAGAGCGAGCAGGGGCCTGACCCAGGAGGACATATCCAAAGTTATTATGTTCTTATTGTGTTGAGTGCTCACCCAGAAATTCAGCATGGTCAGCAGAATTCACTACAGCTCTGCACTGTGTCAGGCATCCTGGCAAGAGGCCCCCTCACTCTCTTGCCAGCCCCATCCACCAATTCCCAGAGGGGAGTAGGCTAGCCAAGGCTTTCTTTTGCCGCTCCAGGGTGCAATGTCCACCAGGTTCCAGCCACATGCTAGCCATGGGATGCCTGATGCGTGAGAGCCAACATGTGACCACCATTGGGCCGGACCATGACACTCTGAAATGTTCCCTGGCAGGCTTCGAGCTTGGCCCTCAGGCAGCTGAAGCTGAAATAGAGAAAAGGGCTGAGGCCGTTGATGAGTTTGGTGAATGGCCAAGGGCTCCACCAACAATAGGTCGGTGTGATCCGGCAGGAGCAGAGAAGGCTTCTTCAAGGCTGTCAGAGTGATGAAGGCTGAGACAAAGTGGGAACAGACTTGGAAAAGGCTTGTGCTGTGTACATGTGGCTTCTCTGGGAGAGAGAAGAAGAACAGAGCCACAGTGGAGAGGGACCTGGTATTCTGTGGGAAATCTTTGGGATCACCCAAGTCATTTTCCCATTTGCTCTGTGTGCTGTTTAAGCTTAGGCGATGAAGAAACTGCCAAAAACTGCACCTGGGGCCAGCTGGGTGTGGAATTACCTTTGTTCAAAGATCTGCGAACTCTGAGTCCTGAAAAGCAACAACTGACCTATTGCCTGGGCTCCATAAAATCACAGTTTCACATGCAAAGCCTCTACCCAATATATAACTGATTGCCTCATGGATGTTAGCACTGAGAGGGACCTTAGCGACTACTGAGTCCAGCTTGTGGTATGATTGGATTGGGAGTCACAAGCTCTGGGTTGAGATCTTGCTGTTGAGATTTGTGTGACATTGTCTAAGTCACTCAACTTTACTGAGTCCAGCTTTTTTGTCCGCAAGTTGAGTGGGTTAGATTGGATGACCTTTGGATTGACCCTTAGGTTTATGATGCTATATAATGATTCCCCATTTTACAGATGAGGAAACTAAAGCCCAGATGGGGAGAGTGATGTCCAGGCCCACTGACTTCTGACTGTTTCCCAGCTGCTGCTGTTCTCTGAAATTTAACATCTTGGAGAGATTTCCATTCGGGTTCCTGACAACTCTGTGAGAAATATGCATGCAGAAGAAAAATACTAATTCCTGAAAAGCAGGCTCTGACAGGGCCTGATGGCTCAGCCTGTGGGCAAGCACCCACCCACATGTGGCCCAAGGATTTGCTCCCCAAATTCACATCACAGTTGCATCCTGTGGACTAAAAAGAGCCATCGAGGCACCAAACTGTGTTTCATAAATAATTCCTCTGAACAGTACTCAGGAACCAGCATGCATCTTTGACCTTAGTCAGGGGATGTAACTGACATCAAAAGATACAATCGACTCCTTCTGGACGGGCAGGGAAGCTGTGGAGCCCAGCATGGGAGGCCAGGACCTTTCTGATGCTGTGTCCTTTTGATTTAAGCTTTGTTGACACCAACACCCCAGAGGGGACAACATGAAAGGGAAGAAGCTAGTTGTCACTGGGTATCAAGGTTACTAGGTACAGATTCTGTAATAAGCTGCCTGGGAAGATTCCAAGTTGGAGAAGTGAAATCTCACTGCATTTCCTTGCTGGCATCGAGGTAGTAAAGCAAATAAGGAGAGAGAACTGTCTGGATTTCTCAGACCCTGTATTGGGGCCCTGTATCTGAGCAGATAAGGAAGGAATCTATCAATAAATCCCTTTGTTTATAAAGCACATAAACAAATAATAAGGATATCATTATTGATAATATACTGATCTGCAACCTTATTCATGGGGATATTCCTCCAGTGGTGCAGATAACAGCCTGTAATCATACTATAGTTTGGGTGTGGAATTAGCCCACCCACTCAGAAAGTGTATGCCAAGTACCACCATCCCCCAGTCCTACCCAGGCTCACTCTCTCTTTCCCTGACCTGGGGCTGGCCTATCCACTCTACTTGTAAACACTTCGGATAGGTCAGAGTGGTCCCCCATGGAAGTGGCCATAACCAGTGGCAGAAGTGTAATCTGACCCCTCACACCCCCCTGCAGATACCAGGGATACTCCTAGGATGCTGAGAGATTGGTTGCTTCTCATCTACATGAAACCAATCAGTCATAGCATCACTGATGCTTAAACTTGAAACATTTACTGAACAAAAAAAGCAAGAATTATAATAATAATATAATATAATACAATTATAATATTAATTATAGCATTACTCAGTAGAAAATAAGAGGGATAATGATTACATTTGCTAAATAGACAACACAAACAGAAGTAAGAAAAATTTATTTATCTACCCATAAATCTGTATCAAACTCTCCTACCAAGGAACACAGTATTTGTGGGAGAGAGTGGACATACACAGAAAACTAGCAGGAAGGCATATAAGCAGGAAGACCCATGGACCTGGGGCAACTCATTGCTCTGGACAACTGGCTTTAACATCCTGAGTCTCTTTAGAGAACAACCTGCATTTGTTGTCAAAGTCAGCTCCCCTGCCATCTGCCTTCCTTATGGTTTCTAATAATAGTTCCTAACTATTCTCAATAGTTTCCCTGGTAGACAAAACCATTTCTCTTCTACTCTTAGACCACTGAACCAATGTTTTTAGCACACAGCCACCATTGGCAGGGTGCTGAGAAAGTGTTACACTCTTTCAGTGACAATCAGTTTTTTTTTTAAGTTGAAAAACTGGCATGGTCTCTCGAATCTGCTCTGGTATTCTGAGGAGTTTCTTATTCTGCAGCTGTTTCCCATAAGTAACCCTTCAAAAAGCAGGGAATTCTGTTTTATTCAATCAGCTCTCAGCAGAGTCAAACTTCTTCTCATAGTACAGCAGATGAATGCCTTTCCCCTTCTGTTTCCTCTTTTAAACCAGAGACGGAAGGAAAGGGTAATAAAGGTAGCCTCTGTGAAGTTTCCTGTACCTCAGGTTGTAGATGGTACTAAAGGCAGTAAGCTCAGACAGCTTTCTGCACAGCTGCAGAATTCACCTCACTTCTAATTAGATTCCAACAGTTACAGAGCCTGCTGAGTTATGGTCAATTCTCTCAGCTGACTAAGCCTTTCCCCAGCCAATTAGCTCTCAGCAAAGCATTGCCTCTCTTCCAATCAGCACAGTCCCCAAGAAGACAGCTGCAAAGCCTTCCTGTCGGTTTCTTTACTCTGTCTTCTGTTTTTTGTTGTATTTTTTTTGGGGGGGGGACTGGCCAATTGAGGCCCAGTTCTTTGAGCATACTTCAGTATTATGCCTGCTATATAGTCATGTAGAGCCTTAGGGAGACTGTTTCTGGAAATGTGTATAAATGATGTATAACGGAAAGACTCTGTTCTCTGCCTGAGAGAATGTGTGGGTATTCTATGACTCTCCATTTACTATGTGTCAAAGAAAAGGTTTTTTTAGATCAGCTATAGAGAGGGGACGGAGTGTGTATACAAAAGGCATGAACTGGTCAGATTGTTCTCTTTCTTTGTGGTGACCAAAGAAAGGACTATTGTAAACATCTGGAGGTAGGGAGAGAGAGAGAGAGACAGAGAGAGAGAGAGAGAGAGAGAGAGAGAGAGAGAGAGAGAGAGAGACAGAGACAGAGACAGACAGAGACAGAGAGAGAGAGACAGAGAGATTGGTACCAGTGGCCTCCCTCCCCTTTCTCTCACCTTCAAAGACCGACATGAAGCTATGAGGTCCTGGTGAATCTGTATTTCTGCCTGGTTATGTTTAATTCATTCCTACTCATAAAGAAGAGCAAGCGATGGAAAAGAGTGGACTATGACCTTGAGAGTTTCTAAAGGTTGGAGGAGGTACCAGAGGTTCAGAAGCTGGAGTCTATCCCAGAGTCTATGAGCAGTTGAGCCCAGTGGGGTCCAGCTAAGCAGTGGATTGACCTGGCAGCAGGGATGCCATGTCTGGGATTCAGTTTCACAGGCAAGAATGAGATGCAATGTTGGGGCCATTGGCAGGGGGAGGGAGGTAAAGTCAGGGAATGTTAAGCAGTAGGTTATGGAGAGGACTCAGTGCACCTTGAGGTAGCTGCGAAGGCCTTGTAGGAATTGTAAAATGATTGCTTATTTGGTTCTGGTGATATGATTGATTCATTTAGCAACCCTTCCTCTGCCATGTCGCTGAAAAATTGATGGAATGGCATAGGGTTGAAGGTTCACCCTACTGAACACTATTTTGATGATCAATTTGATACAGAAGACAGTGGATCAAAGGGTGCTCTTGTGTGGTCTGGAAGTAATATTTATTTATTTTATTATGCTTTTAATTTATATGTATATATATATTTATATTTAATTATATCACATTTATATTATACTTTAAGGATGATAAAGTGCTTTATATGCATTCTCTCAATTGATCCTCACCTCACAAGAACCCAATGAGGCTGTTCTATTATTACTCCCATTTTACAGATGAAGAAATTGAGGCTTAGAGATGTTAAATAATTTATCCAGGCCCATACACCCAGGAAGAGTTGAAACTGGGATTTGAACCAAGGACTTCTTGACTCCAAGTCCATAATTACATTTATTACAGAGGCATCAAATTGGGGCCCACTGGAGCAAGCTGTTCACAAAATGAATACAGTCTGAACAAGATTAAATGTAAACGAGAAATGTTTAACAATACAAATACAATTCAACACAGATAATGTTATTTTGCTGTTGTCTAAGTCACTAAGTGACCCTCAGGGATCTGTTTCTTTTTGAGTTTAACACTATTGCCCATAATGTGATGGGCAGCTATGTGGCACAGGGGATAGAGGACTATCCTGGAGTCAGGAAGATATGAGTTCAAATCTGACCTCAGACACTGTGTGAACCTGGGCAAGTCACTTAACACTGTTTACCTCAGAATCCTCATCTATAAAATCAGCTGGAGAAGGAAATGGCAAACCACTCCAGTCTTTCTGCCAAGAAAACCTCAAATGGGGTCATGAAGAGTTGGACATGACTGCAAAAGTGATTGAACAACAATACTATACCATGATGTCACTTGAATAACACCAGAAGGCAAGATATACTGGAACAAAACAGATGTGTCCTTGCTCTGCATACTAGAAATGCTTTGGAGTAGGTCATACTGACTATACTAAGTATATGGTCAGGTGACAAATGCTTATTAAATAGATAAAGGATCATATTATGCACAATTCTGTATCACAGCAAAAGCAGAAACAAATCATACCAACTATGAGTAGGGACTTCATCCTGTGTGTGCTTTTTCAGTGATATGCTCATCTCCAAGTTATACAATATATACCTGATCAGTGCAAGGCAATCATAAAAATAAATTTATTGGGGTGGCCAGGTAGCACAGCGAGTAAGAGCACCAGCCCCAGAGTCGGGATGACCTGGGATCAAATCCGGGCTCAGACACTTAACACCCACCCAGAAACACCTGGCCATGTAACCGTGAACAAGTTACTTAACCCCAATTGCTTAGGGGTGGCCAGGTGGCTCAGCGAGTAAGAGCACCAGCCCCAGTGTCGGGATGATCTGGGATCGAATCCGGGCTCTGATACTTAGCACCACACCCAGAAATAACTGGCCGTGTAACCTTGAGCAAGTTACTTAACCCCAATTGCTTTAAAAAAAAAAAGAAAGAAATTTATTCCTAAATTCAGATTGGATGAAGTATAAGCAGAAACTGAGGAGGCTATATATGATTGTGATGGAACACTACTGTGCTTTAAGAAATGATGAACTGGTGGAAAGATGGAAAGACTCATTATATGAAATAATGGAGAGCTAAATGAACAGGACCAATTACACACTGCACACAGTAACACCAACATTGTTCTAAGAACAACTTTGAATGACTAAGTCATTTGGAGTATTAGAAGTACTCAAATGGGTTCCTGCATACAAAAGTATATCACAAATTCTTGATACCCATGATCAGCAGTAACAACTGAAGTCAAAGGATTGAAATGATATGAGTCAAATCAGTACAAAGGACAAAAATAAACGATTTGACATTTACCAAATATTCTATTATAAAGACTTGGAAAAGTAAATAAATTAGAGAAGAAAGAGAACATCTAAAGAAAGGGGATGTCAGAAATTTCTGGTTATCTAGAAAGTTGAAAGAGAGCTGACACAATTAAGCACAAGTTGTATCGAAAAGGAAAGAGGAATGTTGTCTGCTATTGACATAATGAATGATAGAGTGGTCACTTTCAGTGAACTGACTAAAACTAGTTTCTTGGCAAAACTGGAAAACATGGTCCAAATAAGATCCATAACTACTGGCTCAGACACTTCATGGTAGCAGACAGATTACTAGATAAGCACTTTACCAGCTTCCTTTTTGAAGTAATCCTGATTTTATATTTCTTTATAGATGACATCATATATTTTTTATTACCAAAAGATGAGAATACCAGTGACTCCTCTAAATATAGGCCAATTACGTGTTTATGTTTTTCCTACCAAGCATTCACAGCTTGTATCACTCAAAAAAGATTATAAACATTTACAAGAAGTAATAATATACTAGCTGAGGAGCATAAAGGGCAAGCTAAAAATGGCATCTCATCATCTATATGATGATTATTATACAAGCCACCCAAAAGTACTGTAACATTTATGGTGCCTTTATTGGTTATTGATTATCAAAGCCTTTGATTCAGTTCCACACTCATGGCTTAGTCACATACTCCAAAGATACAAAATAGATGCAGGATAATGAGAAAGTGAAAGTATTTGATATCCACACAGGAAACTATTTTCTAGTAATAATATGCCACTGATATAATAATGACAAAAACAATTAGTATAAAATATATGGCACTTTCCAGGGAGACAGTCTAAACCTGCTATAGTTTTGACTAGACCTACATCCATTATCATGACTTCTAAGTTATAAAACCTAGTATTACTTTCAAGTCAAAGAGGAAATCATACCAGACATTTTATTAATCACTTAATGTACTCGGATAACATGAAATTATATTTCTTTACTGAAAAATATACTAAGCAGCTATTTCATCTGGAGGAAATTTTTTCCAACAATATTAAATATCTTTTGGACTTGATGGGTGTAGAATTCTTAATATTTGCCAAGGAAAAATAGAGATGGAATTCTTTGAGCTTGAATCCAGAGGCCAGCTTGAACCAGTGGATGAAGGCAATACTTACAAATACCTTGTTCTTCTCTAGTCAAGACATATTGAACATTAGACTATCACGGAGAAAGCTTAGGCTATGTATGTTAAGACAATACCTGGCATCCTGAAGTCAAAGCTTAGTGGGAGGAACAAATTTAAAGCAATTCACAACTATATATATTTTTGGCAGGTAAAATGCACAATAATATACAAGGAAGATGTCTTTAAGGACCTATACATTGTTAAGAAAAAATAAGACCCATCACTCCAAGGCAGTTGTGTTATAGAAAGATGAAGAATTCCTTATCCAAAAGGAAGAGAATTGATCAATGTTTTTTGAACACATGATAACCTGTTGGGACAAATAGATCTCATTTTACAAAGCTGAAGTAATGTTTGACAATTGTTAAACACCACTAAACTCATTAAATGTAATGGTAATTGGAGATGATTTGACCCCTAGTCTACAGGAGTTGAACTTATATCCTATATACACATATGTATGTCTGAATACACACATATTCAGTCACAAATGGAATAATTTTACTCACATGTACAATTTTCTGCACAACTTTAAATAAAAGGGGATAATAATAGTTACATTTATATGATACTTTGAGGTTTGGAAAATACTTTTCATATGTCAATTCATTTGATTTGAGGAGGTACTATTATTATCACCATTTTACAGATGAGGAAAATGAAACAGGCAGATGTTAAGTGACTTGCCCAGGGTCACACAGCTAGTAAATGTCTAAGACAGTATTTGAACTCAGGTCTTCCTGATTTCAAGTCCAGTTCTCTGTCAAGTCTTTTCCCAAGACTGATTTTCTTTGAATCCAATAAAAAAATGAGAACAAGAAAACAGAGGTGACAATAATAACAAGAAATGCCATTTGTATAGCATTTTAAAATTTTACAAAATGCTTTCCCTACTACAGTCCTCAGAAATAAATAGCCTATTATTACCCCCATTTTACAGAAGAGACAACAAAGGCTCACACAACTAGCAAGCACTTACAAATAGGACCAATTCTCTCCTGGCTAGCACTCTAATTTAGGGGAGACAACATAAGAGAGATGTTTGCCCCTTTGTTACTTTGTATTTGCCAACTATAACTATTTAGGGAAAAGTTGCCCTACACCTCAATGTTACAAAGAAGGTCTTGAACGCAGTGGGGCTGCCTCTGCTAAGGAAAAAAGGATGACCCAGTGACTCACAGATCATTGTCTGATTGCTTGGGTCTGTGACTCATCAATACACATCTGCCTCAGCTGCCATTTGTGTAAGCAGTAACTGCTACACTCAACATCACTGTGCATTACCCACCATTACCATCTGAGGAAAAAAATCATATCATAGCCTCCCTTCACCATCTCGGTCCCAAGTGGAAAGGAAGAGGAGGACCGTCACCAGTGCTTCTCCCCACAATACCTGCACCCAGTTATAGCCCAGGACTAGAAGGAGTCACCTGAACCACCCAACTTTCATCGCTACCATTACCATCAACCCTTCTCATTCCTCTCAAGGACTGCGATGGGAAACAGGGGACAGACGGGGCAGGAACAGAAGTTTCAAGTGACTATCTTACTGGAGAATGGAATAGGATTAGTGATCTCTTTTTCCAGATGACTTTCAAAACTGTCATTACTATTAATTCCTAGAACCCTGGGGGAGAGATGTAGCTGCTCTTGCTCTGGAAAAAATGAGTTCAGAGACTAGGTACCCAAAGAACAAGTTAGAATGTGACAGATACATAGAAGAAGTCAAAGAGAGAGTCATGAGAGATTGGAAGTGGGAGGGCTAACTTCCAACTATGAAGATCAAAAAAGGCCTGTTAAAATGTGACATCCAGAACTGACCACAATACTGTACATGGGGTCTGACCAATGGAAGATATGACAGAACATCCCTTTCTTTGGATACTTGACTTGTAACGATGTAGTCAAAAGTTGATTTAATTATTGGGTGGCTATGTCACATTGTTGGGTCTTGTCAAAAAACTTAAAGTCAAGTAAAACGCTAAGGAATTTCATAAGAATTCCAGATTGACTTCATTCTGTACAGTTGGTCTTTTGAACTTTGTTCAAGACTTTCCATCAATCTGTTTGTCACTGTGTTCATTTTTGTCATTCTAGCTTGTGGACATCTTTTTGGATCTTAATTTTGCCACCCCCAATATTAGCTAACCGTGTCATCTACAATCTGTCCCTTCACTCAAGTTTCTGACTAAAATGTTGAAAAGGATAAGGCAAAAGACAGTCTTGTAGCAATACTCTTTGGGTACAGTTTTTTAACCTGGATAGCGTTATTTCCATGCATTCCACTCCTCTATGGTTTCACTCACCATGCCCTGAGTTTTCAAACCAAAGTCTGGTAAATGTTTAACATCTAGTTCTCTGAAAAAAAATTGTATGTAGGACAGACTTTATTTTAATCTGCATTATTTATTAACATTTTCTCCATCACTTTCTTAAGTTTAGACAATCAACAAAACAATAAATCAAGCCCTGATTTGTAGTTTGCTGATTTCTAAGCTATAAATGATACCATGAAAATTTAACAAATCACCTCTTATGAGCAGATCCAGTTTTCACAAACAGGTTAATTGGGTTCCCACTGGCTCCAGTATGAAAATGCCCCTCATTGGTTATGCCCCTCAACCCAAAGTATTGTTTCCCTCTATAAGAATAAAAGCTCATAGAAGGCAGAGACTGTCTCTGCTTTTGTATTTTTAGACCCTGTGCTTGGCACACTGTTGTTGTTCTTTCTAGTCATGGCTGAATCTCCATGACCTCTTTTTGGGTTTTCTTGGCAAAGATCCTGTAGTAGTTTGCCATTTCCTCTTCTAGGTCATTTTACAGATGAGGAAACTGAGGTAGACAAGGTAATCTGACTTGCCCAGCATCACACATCTATTAAGTGTCTGGGGACAGATTTGAACTCAGGCAGATGAGTCTTCCTGACTCCATGCTTGGCTCTCTATCTATTATGGCACCACCTAGGTGCCCCCTGGCACATAGTAAGTGCTTAATGTTTTTTACTTCATTCAATCTAGTGGTCTTATCATCTATCCCTCATTCTCCCACATTCACGTGTCCTCACAAGTACCTTAACTTAATCAAATCCTCTGCTGAATTCCACCTATAAGAGCACCATAGCATTCCCTTGATGCATTGCTCTAGTAACCCCATCAGAAAAGGAAGTGGGCTTGGTTTGGCATGATTTGTTTTGGGTGAATCCATCAGAAATCATTAGTTCCTTTTTCAAGGGCTCACAGACCATCTGTTTAATCATTTGCTCTAGAATTTTACTGTTGATTAAAATCAGGTTCTCTGGATTATAATTTCTGGAAATTACCTTTTCACCCTTTTTGGGAATTGAGAAAACATTTGCCTGCCTCCTGTCTTTGGGCCCTTCTCAGATTCCCTGGGATTCCTTGAAGAGCACTAATGTGATCACATCTGCCAGGTCTCTTTCAGGAGGCTGGAATGTCGTTCAGCTGAGCCTGGAAACTTGAGCTTATTTGAAGCAGTTAGGTGTACTCCATTTCCTCATCAATCTTGGATATTAATTCCTGATTAATCATGTTTATTCTACTCCTTCCAGTTCGAGTGTCATCCTCTCTGAGAGAGAAAACAGAAGGAAAATTGATGTTGGGTCAGTCTGGCTGCTTTTTCTGTCTACATTGGGATGAATCTGCAGGACTCTTATTAGAGCTTCCTTCTCCCAAATATCTTACCCATTCTCTATCACAGTGCTGAAGGTTTCATTACTTAAAGATTCATTCCTATAACTTCTCTGCTTTTCAAGACATTAAAAAAAATCAAAATCAAGTATCATTGGGGTAGGGAGGGACACTTTGTACCTATGGGGAAGCGAATGAGTGTTATTATTATTAATAATAATTGCTAACACTCAAAGTGCTTTTTATATTATCTCATATATATTATTTCATTTTATCCTCATGAAACCTGGGAGATGGCTGATAGTATTATCCCTATTTAACAGATGAGGGAATTTAGGGCTTCCTAAAAGGAAAGAGCAGCAGGAATAGGACCCAGGGTAGGTGCCAGGGGGAGTCAATAAGGGAGTCATTGAAAAGGAGATGGAGAAAAACTTCTCCCACTTCCCAATTTTGCTAGCTCATGCAGGGAAAAGTGCTTACTTCACTACTAATACAGCTTTTAGAGCAAAAATAACCTCACCCCTCACTGCTTTTGTGGCCTGATCATGGCATTGGAGAACTTTAGAAGGAACTGAGTGGCATTGCGGATAGAGAACTAGCTATGGAGCCAAAAAGATTTGGGTATGAGTTCCAATTCAGACACATGCTGACCACATGATTCTGGGCAAGTCAACCTTTAAAGGGCTTTAGGCAATTTTCTAACATAACCGCCAGATAAGGCACCAATGTGCATTCATTGGGAGAGTTTCCCCTGCTAGGAATTACCTCTACTAATGAAATTAGAGATCCAGACCCTATATTAAAAGGAACCATAAAGATCATCTGACCCAACCTTCTTATTTTACAGATGAAGAAACTTATGTCCGTTGAGGAGAAATGACTTGCTTGTGGTTATATAGGTAGTAAAAAGCAGATCTGTGTCCTGGATATGGGTCCTGGACACCTAATCTTTGTATGAACCAAAGAACCGTTTCAGAACTTGGGCTATTTCTGGTCTTCAGGATGCGGACACAAGACTCCATTTCCGAGCTGTGTTTGCCTCTTCATTGGGTTGTTTTTCTAGGGCTGCTCTTGGCTGTTTGCTCCAGGGGAGTCTCAGAGGGTTGGGCTCCACATGCCAACATGTTATCACTGGGGAGCTTGTGAGTGCCGGCTCCTGGCACCCAGTGCTGGTTTATGAGAGAGAGTATTAAAACAGATGTTTGGGTTTTTCCTCAGCCACACATGTCTAGAATTACATGGATTCTGCAAGCAGATAGCAGAGGGGAATAAAAGGGAAGTCTGAAATTGGACTGAGCTTCTGGACCAGGTCCTGCCCCCACTTTGAAAGCCGGCAGCCTTGAGAAATGGCTAGAGCCAAGCCTGGCAGGGAAGCTGCTGCCCAGTGATGCTGGGGCCTTTGAAAATGATTACATAGATCAGATTTACAGGTGCCTTTTTTTTAAGTGTGGAAAATATTTGTGATTTGGTAATTGAAACAGAGCCGAGTTTATATTATCAGCCACTAATGTGGGGAAAATGAAATCCAATCGTCTCGGGAATTCACTATGGAGAGTTTTGCTAAGTGTAGTCTCTCCAAATACTCCTGGCTAACCCTTATACCACGGGGCAGATGTTGGATCCCAGTTACTGGTTATTATTCTGTAGTGGTAAACTGAGGCAAGGGATGGTGAATGACCCAAGTTCCAGTAGTGAGGAAGGTTCCTCAGTACTTTTAAAACATAGTTAGGGAGGGGAAATGGAGAAGATGAAGTAGGATGCCATCTTTATATGATACTTAATAGCATATAGTACTTAATAAATACTTATTTGACAAAAAAGACATAGGGTGGTTTCCCTATGATTCCAATTGAAGAAAATAAATGAAAAGGGAGGGTTTGTGAGGGATGTTGGTTGAGAAAAAAAAAGAAGAGGAAAGGTCTTATCTTCTTGTATAACCATTTTAGGATAAAGTCAGAAACCAGAAATCTGCTCAAAGAAAACTGAGCAGATTTACTAAAGTAAATAATATACATTATATAATACTTATATTTTGTACTAAAAGACATAGAATTAAATAACATTATATAAAAGAATAATAATGACAACAATCATAATAGTGATAGCTAGTGTTTATATGGTGCTTTGAAATTTTCAAAGTGCTTCAACATATCATTTCATCTGATCCTAAAATGACCACACAAGCAGATTTTATTGTTCACTCATTTCAGTTGTGTCTGACTCTGTGACCCCATTTGACGTTTTCTTGGCAGAAGTACTGCAATGGTTTGCAATTTCCTTCTCCAGTTCCTTTTACATATAAGGAGACTGAGGCAGACAGCAGTTTAAGAGATTTACCCAAGGTCATACAACTCGGGGAGTGTCTGAGGCTGGATTTGAACTCAGGTTTTCCTGACTCCAGACCTGGAGCTCCATCCACTGTGCCACCTAGCTTCTCCTTTTTTGTTTTTTTTTTCCAGTCAAAATCCCTCACAAACCCTCCCTCATTTTCTTTTCTTAAATTGGAATAATAGGCAAATCATTCTATTTCTTTTTTTTGTTGATCAATTAACAAGTATTTTTCAGTACCGGCTTGGGGTACAAGTACAGAGTGAAGAGATCTCTACATTTGAGAAACTTAGATTCTAGCAAAGGAGACCAGTACACACAAAGCATATGAGGTGAATTGAGACAAGGTCGTTCAATCCATGGTAGTTTGGGATGCACTTGAAATCCCATCTGAACCACTCCTTTTATTTTCCCTCCAACTGAAATCACACATAAGCCATCCTGCTGCTTTTCCTCACTCAGTCAACTTGGTACAGCAAGTAGAGCTCTGAGCTTTGCTTCAAGAGCAGGATGCGAATCCTGCATGGAACGCCCAATAGCTAGGTAACTAGGTAAGTTGATTAGTGTCTTTGAGCCTTAGGTAACCCTCTAAGCCTTCCATGCTAAGTTTACGAAAGGTTGTGCTCTGTGTTAATCAGTGCAGGGAATTCCCCAGCCTAAAGAAATCATCTAGTAAGACTATAGCTGGGGTGGCCAGGTAGCACAGTGAGTAAGAGCACTGGCTCCAGTGTTTGAGATAGACCTGGAGATCGAATCCCGGGCTCAGACACTTAGCACCCCCCCAGAAATAATAACTGGCCGTGTAACCTTGAGCAAGTTACTTAACC
>NW_027185771.1:7222912-7254434 GCF_028583685.1 Petaurus breviceps papuanus
CCCAGAAATAATAACTGGCCGTGTAACCTTGAGCAAGTTACTTAACCCCAATTGCTTAAAAAAAAAAAAAAGACTACAGCCGACTTAATGGCCAGGAGTAGTCCCAGGGAAATGCATGCTTGTCAGCCAACAAGTTAGGGCGCCAGATCTGCTTTTTAGTTTCAATTTGTATACACTACACAGAGCACCACCAGTGATAGCCATGACAGTGCCTTTGCCATGGACCAGATTCAGGTGAAATCAGGACCTCAGAACAGGTTGTATCCGCCTCACTTTTCCAGCCCTGTCTCTGATTTCTGAGCCTCTGCCACTGAGTCCCTCCATCTTTACTGGGTCTTCCCTTCTCATACAGTCATGAGTTCTAGACATTTACTGATGGCCTTGTTCCCCCCCCCCCCAAAAAAAAACAACCCAAACTGACCTGTTTTATGTGCTCTGTCACCTAGGTTAAGAGTGTGTCATCCTAGGATTTAACTAGAGTGACCTTTTATTGATAGTCTAGCCAAACTTTCCATTTTATAGATGCAAAAATTAAGGCTCATGGTCGTGGACTTGGTCAAAGTCACAGAACTGGAATTTCTGCCTCCAAATACAGGCTTTTTTCCCACTATGTCTCTAATATGATAATGTATTCCAAGTTCATGAATTTATTAACATGTGAACTCTCCCAGATAACATATGTACATTTTTAAAAGGGCGTTCAGGAGACAATGACTTAAGCCAAAGGAAAACATTGGAATTAGAGCAACTGTCCCGGGTCACTAAGGGGATCTCTTTTGGGACTTGGGTCAGGAGAACTGGACCAGAGTCTGGGTTCAACCCTGGGGTGGTCTTGGAAAGTTATTTATCTTTTGTGGATATCACTCTTCTCAGCCACAGTAACCTCACAGGATTTTTGTAATATTAATAATAGCTAGCATTTCTGTAGCACTTTAGGGTTTGTAAAGAGCTTTATGACTATTATTTCATGCAGCCCTGAGGAATAGCAGCTTTTATTATCCCCATTTTACATATAAGGAAATTGGGGTAACAGAAGTGGCTTACCTAGGGTCACATTAATGTCTGAGGCTGGATTTGAAGTCAAATCTTCTTCACTCCAGGTCTAAGTTTCTATCTAATGCTTTGGTTTTGTTTGTTTGTTTGTTTTGGAGGGCAATTGGGGTTAAATGACTTGTCCAAGGTCACATGGCTAGTTTTTGTGTTAAGTATCTGAGGTCGGATTTGAACTCAGGTCCTCCTGACTCCAGGGCCAGTGCTCTATTCACTGCACCACCTAGCTGCCCCTCTAATGCCTTGTTGTGAGAGCAAATGGGATTGTGTTACAAAGTACTTTGTAATATAATTGTGTGCAATATAATTGTGTGTAATATAATTTGTGTGAAATTATTCATTTGTCATTCAGTCCTATCCATCATGTCTTACTCTTAGAGGTTTGCCTTTTTCTTCTCCAGATCATTTTATAGATGAGGAAACTGAAGCAAATGGGGTTAAGTGACTTACCCAGGGTCATATGCTTAGTAAGTGTCTGAGGCCAGATTTAAATGCAGGTCTTCCTGACTCCAGGCCTGGTGGTGTATCCACTTTGCCACCTAGGTGCCTATGACGATGAGGATGAGAATGAGTAGGAGCATGGTGGTGGTATTATTATCAAAGTTATGACTGGTTTTATCTTTGCACATCTGTAAGTCAGTTGGTGAATCACTAGTGAAGGCCAGAAGCCTTACCAGGATTTGAGAGCCTTGGATTCTTGCCTTGGCTGTGTGACCTTATGGATTGGATGTTGACCTGGAAGACACCCTGGAGATGATCTACTAACTTGTTTTTTGTTTTGCTTTTTGGAGGGCAATTGGGGTTAAGTGACTTGCCCAAGGTCACATGGCTAGTTTTTGTATTAAGTGTCTGAGGCTGGATTTGAATTCAGGTCTTCCCGATTCCAGGGCCAGTGCTCTATTCACTGAGCCACCTAGCCACCCCATAACTCACTTGTTTTAACCCTGAGGGAACAAACCTATATATGTAATGGTCACCCAAGTCCCTTCTTACTGGACCTCAGTTATCTCCTTTTTAAAATTAAAGATTTGGATTATTTGGTCTCTGCCATTCTATGTTTTAAGGCCCTTCACAGGTCTGACAGTTCTGTAGTTCCTCCCAGCTTCAAATACGGTGTTCACATTCTGTGTGTGTTCCCCTAAGCCTACATGCCTATGAACTAGAGATTCTCCTTGATGGAGATTCTGGAGAAGAGTTATTTTGGTATCTTTGACTGATGGGAACAGATTTTCTGTGTTGTCATCTTTTGGGAAGGCTGCCATGTCTTTTTGAATGCTACCCCAAAAAAACATTGGGGATACCGAGTGCCCAAAGGGTAGAATGACATTAAAGAAACTTGAAGCCTCTGACATAAATTGACAATCATAGTGAGAAAAGCTCCTGTTGCCAAGATGTCAATCATAACCATGCTTATCAGCCCACAGGATGATTTCCAGTCTGCATACAGAGCATTCCAGAGCCTGGGGCTACCTCTCAAAGTCTGCTGGCCCCCAGCCGGACTAGGCTATGATTTAATAATAAAGCAACCACTCTTTGGACCCCTCTTAAACAAGGGGAAAGGGAGAATTTAATATCAGGAGAACATATTTATGCTATGAGTCTATTACCAGAGTAAATGAGAACGACTGCATTCCAAAAGTTTGTATATTCAATCAATCATCGGCCATCCCCCAAAGGGGGCATTTAATTTGTCGAGACTTTTTATTTCAACCACAGAGAAGGTGAAATTGAATGATTTTGGAAATATATATATTTTAGCCTATGTATAGAAACCATGCATACTGGAATTGGAAACTGAGATGTTCATCTCATCTAACCCCCTCATTTTACAGAGAAGAAAACCAAAGTTCAGAGAAGGGAAATGATCAAAGTCACCCAACTAACTTAGCGATGGTGAGGTTGGGGGTGGAGGAGGGAGCAGATCCCAAGCTTCCTAATTCTCATTCCGTGGCTAGTGGAGAAAGAGGTGGATGTGGAGATGGGGAAAGGAGTCAGCTCCTGCCCTCTGTCACGTCGATTTCCTACTTTGAAAGCCAGAATAACAATACCTGTAAGCACCCACCTCACAGTTAGGGTGACTCTTAAACGAGATATGTAAAAGTCATTTGCAAACTTTAGAATCCTATGTAAATGTCAGCTGTGATGATGATTAAGTGCCATATTGCCAGTACAGTCATGGAAAGATCCCTGGGTTTGGAATCAGTATATGTACGTTGCAATCCTGGTTCTGTAATTTCTTATCCTTATGGGATCTTAGCAAACCACCTCAACCTTTCTAGACCTCAATTTCTTTGTCTGTAAAATTAGGAGATTGGATGAGGTCCAGTCCTACTTGGAAAGGCCCATCTTTCCTCCTTATGAAAGGATGAAACCTTGGTGGATCAAAGGTTGCTATCTGACCAAATGAGCTCTGTCTACTCTGCTAGGATAGAAATTCTAAACCTGGGGTCTGTGAACTTTAAACAAAAGATATATTTTGATCATTGTATTTGAATATAATTGATTTACTTTGCTATCTTATATATACATTTTATGTTAGGAATTTGAAAACATTATTATGAGAAGGGGTCCATAGATTTCACCAGACATCCAAAGCGGCCCAGGACACAAAAAGGTTAAGAACTCTTGTCCTACATCATCTCTGGGGTCACATTTAGTTCTAAATTTTATGATTCTATTATCTTTATGAATTATCTATATGTAGGTATTACATGTACACATATGTATTTGTACGCATACTTGTGGATATATATGTATATATGGTATATAACAGAGATAGTATATAACCCAATATGAGATATATATGTCTCACCCCTCATGCATATGCAAATGTAAATACACATATGCAAACATGTGTGTATGTATACACACTACACACATATTTATATTGTCCTTATTTAAGAGGTTCTATTATTTTGGCTAATAAAAGACTTTAATAAATTTGTGACCTTAATGTGGTCTGTCCAAAGAATAATAATGCTTTAAGGGTTGCAAGATGCTTTATAAATATTATCTCATTTTATTCTTGCAACAACCCTGAGAAGTAGGTGCTAATATTATTCCCATTTTTCATTTGGGGAAACTGAGACCAAAAGTAATTACTGACTTGTCCAAGATCCTGCAGCTAGTAAGTGTCTGAGACTGGATTTGAACTCAGGTCTTCCTGATTTTGGTTCTATCCACTATGCCACCAGTTGCCTCTATGAATAGTTTAGTTCTGGGAGGAGAAAAATTTTCTAATTCTCTCACTCCTCTGTAGAAAGAAGGATCTAGGGTTCTGCCTAGATCTGCAGGAAGAGTCATGGACCAGTAGTCAGGAGACCTAGTTCTCATTCTGACTCAGTCATTAACTGACTCTGTGATCTCACTATGAGGAAGGCTTTCCTTCCATTGACCCTAAATCTTTCTCTAACTTTTGCCCTCTGTTTCTTGTTTTGCTCTCTAGGGTTGAGGGGAATAAATCTTGTCCCTCTTCTGTAGGAAAGCCCTTGCTTTGATTTGATTTTGTAAATTGATTTTGTAATTTGTAAATTGATTGAGTAAACTCAAAGACAGTTATTGCAAACCTCTCTTAGCACTTTCTTCTTTGAGTTAAACATTCCCACATCCTTCAACTGATTCTTGTATCCCACAGTTTTGGATTTTTCCAGTTGTCCTCCTTGGAATATTCACCGGCTTGTTAAGATCTTTCTGGAAATCAGTCATGGAGAACTGAATACAGTATCCCAGATGTAGTTTGAAATGGGCAGATGACAGTGGGGCCATCAGCCCCATAGCTCTGACCACTATGAACACAGCTTATGATTGCATTAGTCATATACTGTTCCCTTGACCTGGGAACTACCTGGGGGACCCCATAGTGAAGCATAGCTGGGAGCTGAAAGATCAACAGGAGGCAAGCCTCTGAAAATGAGAACATCTGTTTGCTTTGCTCCAAAGTGGGACTCTTGAAGAGGCAAGAAATGAGGGATGTAGATCCGCTTTGGAAGTTCTCGGCTTCAAGGGAGGTGAATTATTCCAAGTAAAGCACAAGGCATTGGGGGCCCTTTGCCAAACCATTCCTTTCTGGTGTTCTGCCAGAGAGCTCTCTCATCATCCAGGGCCAAAGCTCCACACCCACCCATATCCATGTCCACATGCATCACGCCATTGCCAGAGCGCATGGTTGATCTGGAAGCCCACTGACCGATGCTTGACACATCAGAGAGAGATACACCTTGGCTTGTGGAAATCTTTCAGCTGAGCTTTCTGCTACAAAGTAATTTCGATACCAGTCCCTGATACACATAATAACAACAACTCATTTATACAGTAATTTAAGGTTAGCAAAATGCCTTCCAGCAGTGGGAGACTCTAACTCCACCCAGCTGCTAACTCTATTAGCTGAGTCAGCTAGGCAGCTAGGTGGCACCGTGGACAGAGCTCTGTGCTCTGTTGGGAAGGCCTGAGTTCAAATCCTGCCTCAGACACTTATTAGCTTGAGTCACTTGACCTCTGCCTGCCTCAGTTTCCTCATTTATAAGACAAAAGGAGTGGCCTTGGTGGTTTCTAAGATCTTTTCTAGTTCCAAATCTGTGATTTTATGATGATTTGTTCTTTATAATCACCCTAAGAAGTGGGTGCTATTATTATCCCCATTGTACAGCTGAAGAAAGTGAAATTCACAGTAGTTAAGTGACTTTCTTAGGATTATAAAGTATTTCAAACAGGATTTGAACCCAGGCTTTCCCAATTCCAAGCTCAGTGTTCTGTTAACTGTGCCCGGTCAATCTTACCACATGCCCTAACTTAGTACATGGGTTAATTCCAAAGGTTTCTAAAGCAGTTCACACATTCACACAGGCTTATAGTTTCCTGGCTTAAGTTAAAATTTTGAGGCCTGTTTTTAGGATCTAGAAAGAAACACTTCAAAACTCTACCTTCCAATTCCTGACCAAATTTTTGGAGGTGGGGCACTGGGATAGTAGAGGAGGAAGAAAGGAAGAAACAGAAGAAAAACATGCGATAGCAGAGAATTAGAATAGAGGGGACCAAAAGGTCAGAGATTTAGAATTCAGGAAAGGGCCTTCAGGATCAACAGGCCCTATTCTCTAATTTTGGAGAGATTAGAGGAGAATGAATTTGGGCACAACATTCCTGGGAAAATGAATCAAGATCTGGACTATATGTGACTGAAAGGCATAGTGGTAACGAAGGTGTATGCTTAAGGAGACAAGAGTCTGAGGTTCTAAGTTTCTTAGTCATTTACTAGTTATTTGACCTTGGGTAGGTCATTCATCCTCTGGACTGAAGTTTCCTGAGCTCACAAATAGAATGATGTCTTCTATATAGGCAGCTGTGGTAAAATGAAAAGAGTACTAGATTTGGAATTTTAGAAAAGCAGAGTTCAAATCCAGCCTGTATCATTTACTTCCTACATGTGTGATCCTGGATTTGGATCATCTTGGAATTGTTTCTTCATTGGTAAAATGATACTACTTATCTCATAGGAATGATATGAGGAAGTGTCATTGTGAACCTTAAGGAGTTAAATATTAGGCAGTATTAGGTCAGGAGACTGGGCCAATAGATATAGCCACGTCCTTTCTTTTTTATGATCTATGATCCCATCATTAAGGAGACAAGCTTATTTAAAAAAATAATTAATTTGTTTTTAGTTCTCAGCATTCAGTTCCATAAGATTTTGAGTTTTGAATTTTCTCTAGCCACCCTCCTCCCCCCTGCCCCAAGACAAGCCTATTTCTCTCTCTCTAACTTTTTTTTTTAAAAGCAATTGGGGCTAAGTAACTTACTCAAGGCTACACGGCCATTTATTTTGTGTGGGTATTAAGTATCTGAGGCTGGAACTGATCCCTGGTCCTCCTGACTCTAGGGCCAGCACTCTTACTCACTGCGCCATCGAGCCTCCCCTAAGCCTATTTCTTTTGCACTAATAATTTCCCCAAGTCTCACCACCAGGGAATATATGCCCCTCCTGGGAGTTTTCATAGTACCTACCTGGACCCCTCTTTTGTATAGGGATTATAGGATCTTAGGTCTAGAGGCAGAAGGGACATAAGAATCATCTAGTTCAAACTCCCTCATTTTTGGAGGGAACTCAGTCCTGTAAAGGTATGTGACTTCTCCAAGGTCACACAGGTGGCAGAGGAGGAATTTGTGCCCAGATCTCTTGTCTCCCAATCTCAGTGACCTTCAGCTTGATCATTGGATGGGTTCAATTTTGTATTAATCAGTTAACAAGTATTTACTGGGCACCTCCTGTATACACCAGGAACTGTTCCAGGTAATGGGGACACAAAGAACTGAGTCTCTGCCCTCCAGGAGTTTACATTTTACTGGAGGAAACAACAACCCATATACATGTAATATACATTTTAAGTAGATACAAAAATATAGACAAAGAGAACACATGGCAATTTTCCGGTGTCAGCAGCTGGGGGTGGGAAGGAATCAGGAAAGACCTCAAGTAGGATGTGCCACTTGAGGCCAACTTTGAAGGAAGCATAGTTGCTAATGTAAATAAGCAGAGCCAAGTGGCATGTTGTATAGCATTCTGGACTTGGAGGCAGGAAGAAATGAGTTCCAATCTTACCTGAGATACTAGGTGTATGATCCTGGACAAGTCATTTGACTTGTCAGCCTCCTCTGTAAAATGGGGACAATATAGCACCTAACTCCCAGGGTTTTGCAAATCTTAAAGTGCTATGTAAAAGTTAGCTATGCACATGTCTTATCTCCTTTCCTAGACTATCTCCTAGAGGGCAGGAACAGTGTCTGATTCATCCTCATACACCCAGGCCTTCAGTCCACAAGTATTTATGAAATGCTTGCTATGTGAGAGGCACTATGCTAGTCCAGGGGAGACAAAGCAAGGCAAAAATATGGTGATTCCCTGCTCCCTCCCTCCCCCGTCCCAGACAACCCAGACTCCTTAGCCTCCCCAACAGTGTGATTGTACATACATAGTTAGAGCTGATTTAATGTTAAATTACAATAGATTGAACTGAATCAAAAAGAGGGCTGGATTGTCCAACTGGCCCCTAAGCCAGGCTGAAGGCAGCTGGATGGGTCAGCAGGGGTAAGTTAGCCACTGGACTAAATTTAGTTGGAGGTAGATTTGAGAATTGTGTGAGAAAGGAACAGAGACAGAAAGGACAAAAAGACAGAAAGAGAGAATGGAAGGAGGGAGGAAGAAAGAGAAAGATAGACACAGAGAAAGGAGGGAGAGACACAGAGAAGAGAGTTGGAGAGAGAGATGGGGGGAGACATAGAGACAGAGGGAGGGAGGAAGAGAGAGAGTGGGAGGAAAGAGGGAAGAAGAGAGGCAGGGACAGAGGAGAGAGGAGAGAGAGAGAGAGAGAGAGAGAGAGAGAGAGAGAGAGAGAGAGAGATTGAATAAAAATTCTTTTCTAATGCTCTCGGCTGCTAAATTTGGCTGTTTAGCCAGAAATCTGCATGGAGAGCTCATAGGGATGGCAGTTCCAAACTCCGCCTTTCACACTCTAGTCCCTTCCAAGAATAATGGAAATAGGAGAAGACAGAACTTTCCTATGTTACTTCCAGGTTCACCCCTGGTGCCAGATTACTCTGATGACATTATATTAATGTGCAAATCGAGATCATTCATGAACTAAGAACCCCTCAGACTTGAAGAGGCAAAAGCCTCTGAATCTCCTGGTCCCCTTAGGTAGCTGACCACAGCAGCAAACTGTGGTACTGCATCAGGGCTGCCTGGGGAGGACGATGGGGCTTACAGAGCTGAACATTCTTAAGCACTAGCTCCCTGACCACTCAGCTCTTTGTGCTAACATGCTGACCACTGAGCCAGCTGAAAGTCTGCATACCTTCAAGGGTTGTGGGTTCTAGCGGGGTGTGAACAGTATTAGCTAAAGACTCCTTGAGTCTAACTTTCTGGTAAATGACCCTCTAACTGCTTTCCGGGTAATGGTACTGCACATTAACTTGCTGAATAACTCCAAAAACATCCTTGCCCTTTGTGGCAATTACCAATTCTACCCTCTGTTGGCTCATTAGCTCTTCCAGGACCTGGGATCCATAATTAGGAGCTGGGATTTTGGCAGCATTTTACACTATAAAGTTGAAATCATGCAAAGGGGGAGAGGGGAGAACAGGAAAGGAATGAAGAGGGTAGGAAGGATAGGAAGGTCAGACTGGTCAACTGAAACTCAAGGTCAATGGGAGATTGGTCAACTCCAACTGATGGCTGTGCAATCTTAGGCAAGACCCTTAACCTTTCTGGGTCTCAACTTTCTCTTTTGTAAAATAAAAGAGTTGGATGAAATGATCACTAAACTCTCTTCCAGCTTTGCCCATTCCATGGATTATGGTTATGGGTCCTTGGAGATGGGGCCAGGCAGAAGATATGGTAAGTGGGAACTTCCACACCAGCACTTAGGGAGTAGGGGTAGGAATTATGGGCTTAAGTGGCACCTGGAGCTGAGGGAAGGAAGAGGTGGGCTAAGGAGTCCAGTCCTGCCAAGGGCTCAAAAACCTAGGCCCAGCTTTGCCTGGGACTCTTGCCCAAAGTCTGTGGCTTCTATCCTGCGCCAAGACATGTGATGCCAATTCCCATTTTAACCTCTAGGGGGCGCTTCTGTTTGATTTCAGTAATGGGAAAGGGCGCCATGCCCAGAATCCATAAGAAATCTTTTCCCATGTCACTACTGATGGATTTTCTGATTTTATGAAGAATCACAGACTTCCTCAGAGGAAAATCATTTTGCTGATGGCAATATGTAATTCTACAAATGTTTGTAACTTTGAGTGGCAGAGAGTTGCCTCAAAGCACTGTGAGTTTAAGGGACTTGCTCATAGTGATGAGACTAATAGATGTATAATGCAGGATTTGAACTCACGACTTCCTAACTTTAAAGCTAGCTCTTCCTCTGCCACGCCCATGTTTTCTTTTTGTCACTGATAATAAGCAACATCATAAAAATTAATAATAATAAACTGGCATTTATAAAACTTCTTATTGGGATTGCCTCAGCTGATCTTCACAATAACCTTGGGAGGTAGATATCACACACATACACACACACACACACACACACACACATACCCCTACAGGTTTTATTATCTCAATTTTGAGGCTGAGGGAGGTCAGTTGTCCATGGCCACATAGCTGGTAAGTGTTTGAAATGGGATTTGAATCCAGATATCTACTGATTCTAAGGTCAGCCTTCTTTCCATGAGGCAAAGCTGCCTGAAAACCTTAGAGGTCATTTTATCCAGTCCCTTCTTTTTATAGAGGTGCATTTGGATTTAGGTCTTCTGGACTCTGAAGTCCACCTTGATTCCCACCTTACCTCACATAACTGACAATTACAATAATAACTGACAACTATATAGCATGTTAGATAAATTATTTCAGTTCCTTACAAGTCTTGGGAGGTACATGTGACACACACAGACACACACATACTTAACACATACAGGTATTCTCACTTTGCAGATGAGAAAACCAAGGCTTATGGAGATTCAGGGTCCTTGGCTCTAAGGCCAATCCTCGGGGATAAAATATGAATGCCTCTCTTTAGCTTTTAAAGCCTCTCACGACCTAGCCCCAACCTATCATTCCAGGTACATCCTTTACTCTTTGTTCTGGCCAACGGCCTTCTTTCTGTCCTTCATGCATGGCATTCCACCTCCCACTGTTAAGCCTTTGCATTGGTCCTTCTGACTGGAATGCATTCTCTCCTTACCTCGATCTCTTCCAGATGCAACTCAAACATCCTCTTCTGTATCAACCTTTTCCTGCTCCCCCCCCCAATTGCTAATGCCCCCTCTTGAATTTGTATTTAACAACTTTGAATCTATTTGTATTCATTCACTTTGGATTTTTGCTGAATAGATTGTCTTCTTCTTTATGATATAAGCTCACTACAAGTATGGACTGTTTTGTACCTGGTACTTGTATTTTCAAAGCCTGGCACAGAGTAGGTGCTTAATAATTATTTACTGATTGACACAGGAAGTACTTCATAAATACTTGATTAGTTGATTGATGCCATGCTGCTGGTCTTTTTACATATGAGATACATTGAGGTTAAATGTCTTGTTCAAAGTCACACAATTTAAGAGCAGAGTGGGGACCAGAACCCAGATCTCTTGAATTTCAGTCTGATGTTCTTTTGGCCACGTGTACCATATGCCATCTCCTCATCCCCAGCAGTTGCTAAGGGCCCTTGGGCTCTGTTACAGAGAGTGGGCCTAGAGCCAGAAAGATTTCTCCCTTTGTATGGTTCACGGTTGCATGAGAACTGGGTAAAGGCCACGGGATGGGACCTCAGGAGTGAATGGAAGATGTCACCACTTTCATCTAGTTCTGGGAGTCTGGAGCCACTCAGAAACAGAAGGAAACTGGTCTTTTCTTTCTTTAAATTAAAGTCATTGAATCCTAGGCTCTGCCAAGCTCTCTTCTTTTCCTCACTTGTTAGAGACTCTGCAGCTGTGCCTACCAGGTGCCAAAGAGCCAGATGAAGAGAGGAGCCATGTGACCCAGCATCTGGCCCAGGAATCTAAGTGTCTGGACCCTTGGTGCCGTGTGCCAGGTTGACTTGATTAAAGGGCTCAGGATGTAGGCAAAGCCCAAGCTGGAGATAGGGACGCCCTCTGGGATAAGTGGAATGATGTCAGAGACAAACACCATGAAAGCCTAGCTTCAATGTAGCGAGAAGAGGGGAGGCCCTACTATAGGGCTATAAATAGCTTTACTGACTCATGGTGATCTCTCGGCGAAGGGCTGGTGGACACCAGCCAGAGATGTAGCAGCTGATAATGCAAGGAGACGTTTTTCTAAACAGTTGGGACCATCGCTGCCTCAGGGGAAGATGAAGGCTGTAAGGGGAGCTCAGGGATGCTGCTACTCTTTAGGCAATGGGGTAAAGCATTTTCGGCACTGAAATAAATTTAGAAACACAGAATCTCAGAACTGGAAGGGGTCTTAGAGAGACCTTTCCCTAAGCAGAAATTCCCTCTGAACACTGATATTCATGAAACACAGACCCAGTCAGGTCCCTCCCCAGCTCAAGGAACTTCACTGGATCCCTATTACCTCTAGGATAAAATACAAACTCACATTGGACACTTAAAGCCTTGCACAACCTGACTCCAACCTATTTTTCTAAAGTAGAAGTTACTGACTTTTTTGTGTGGGTTATGGGACACTTGAGGAGTCTGGTGAAGCCTGTAGACCCATTCTTGGAATGATGTTTTCGAGGTATGAGATAAAATACCGAGGGTTACAAAGGAAACCAATTATACTGAAATAGTTACTAAAATAGATTTTTTAAAAAAGTTCGAGAACCCTCGTTCTAGATTGCTTGCATGTACACCCACTAACATTCTTGACATTTCCCATATATTCCATATCCTGCCTCTAATATCTCCACATAGCAATGTTTCTATGTCTGGAATGCTCTCTCTCCTCATTCCCATCTCTTAAATTTCTAGATTCTTTCAAAGTATTGCTCAGCCCCAAACTACAGGTACTATAGGAGCCTTTTCCTGAATTCCCTGACCCCCTCCCCACTTTGTATTTACCATGTACAGATTTTACATTTAATTATCTGTGCGCATATTATGGAACACAAGGATGTAAACTCCTTGGAGTTAGACGCTTGTTTTATTATTTATTTTTCTGGTATCTAGAGCATTGCCAAGCACAAAGTTTGTGGGACTGAATTAAATCCTATGATCTTACAGCATGATCTGATATTTCAAAATGCTTCCCAGAAACTAAGCTCAAGCATGACTTCTTTTGTTAGAGACCTACCATTTATTTATTCTGTGAATTTATGCTGATACATCTTCTTCCCTAAAGGGAATAACAGTAATAATATTGCATTAAGTTAGATTTTCCCTTCAATAATCAAGGCATTTGCTCAGAAAAAGACTAGAAAAGTATTTGTTTAATTAAAATATTTACGTGTAAATGATGTATGTATGAGAATTTTGGGATATCCAATTTTGTTATGTCTTCATTTCCTTTATCATGGCTCAAGGTTTCAAAAGGTAGAAAAGACCCAGTCTCATCTAGACTTTTGGAAGGTCCTCCCCAACTGAACCTAATGAGGCAGGTAGTGGGAGTATTCAGATCGCAGTATGTCAGAACTGGAAGGGACCTCATAGATTATCCAGTCTGAATGATTATACCCATTTTAGAGATGGCAGCCAAGAAGTTACATCAGGAACCTTGGAACAATCCTAAGCAGTTGCTTGGTTGAAGGGTGTGGAAAGGGGGATTGAATCTCCTCCTAGCCTTTGGAATATCCCACTGTCCAGCTATCTGGACAACTGAATCATCTGCTGCTTCCAGCTTTTAAAGTTTAACACATCACTTCAATTTTTCCAAGTGATCAGAAATGGGCTCTTTTTTTCTGTAAGAAAGTATTTAAGAAGCTCTTTTTGGTCCATCCCTACAAGTCAGTATTCCTTGAGACTACATGCAGAGACCTGAAAAGCTTTTTATTAAATACACCTCCCTAGACTTTACCAATGGTTAGAAATGTATCTAAAACAAGAGTAAATAGGAACTGAGTGGTGGACTAAGCTATTAATAAAACTTTAGTGCATGAATTTTGTGACATCTCTTGCTTTTTCATAGACATTTTCCTTCTTGTTTCTCCATTGTGTTTCAAATAGGTGAAGTTCCATCAACGATATCTAGGTCAGTAAAGTATTATTGGACCTAATTTAAACATCTCAGTTACATCAAAAGTACCAAAAAATTCTACCATATTTGTTGGACATTTCTAGCCTCTTTAAAAGATAAAAGTGAAACACTTTGTTTTAGGTTCAAGCCTTCTCAACTAAGTTCAAAACTGCAAGTCATAGTCTGAAACTAATTACAAACATGCAATGATGCTCTCTGGGACATATAAAATCTTCAGAGTAAACAGGAAGCCAGAAGCAAGAAAATGATCTCCTATCAAAAAGCCCATTTCAAAATTTGATCTGGGTGTGGCCCAATGGTAGATGTCAAAGAATAGTGAATATGTGCTAGTAATGCCATTGACCACCTATATGGCTAATTCATTGCTAATTCACTTACTGGCTTGGTTCCTGCTTTGTGGGAGTGACAACATGACCCTTATGGGGAATTGGCACAAATTGATTGAGGGCAACAAAGCCAGCTGCAAATTTAATGGGATAAATGGAATGATAAAGCTGGCCCATGAAAAACAAAGAATGATTGGGTGAATTCCATGTACTATGATTCACACATTAAGTTCTCTGTGATTAGCTAAGAGTCAACAGGTACCCATGAGAAAAGAACCCCTTCTTTCCAGTTCAGAAGAACCAATGATAGTCATATTTTTTGAAATTGTGTCTCACTTTCCTACCCCACTTACTATAAAATGACCAATAATGGAACAAAAATGGAATACTATTATGCTATAAGAAATAAGGAGCAGATGGACTTCATATTTACCTGGAGAGGCTTATACGAACTGATGCTGAGTGAGAAGAGTAGAGCCAGGAGGAATTTGTACACAATTACAGACACAACATATGTGTGACAACCAACTTTGATAAACTGGACTTTTATCAGCAATCCAGAGTCATAAGTCAACCCCAAAAGACTCATGATGGAGAGAGATGTTTACATCCAGAGAAAGAACTGAGTTTGAACCCAGATTGAAGCAAACTACCTGCTCTTTTTCTTTTTGTTTGGTTTTGTTTCCTCTTTCCCATTCTTCATTCCATCTCTTACAATCCTTCTGTATAACCTGACTAATGCCTAATGTGAAAGTATTTGCAGATACTATACTTGATTATATGCTGCCATGGGAGGAGATGGGGGTAGGGAGAGAAAATTTGAAACTCAAGGAATTATGGTAATGAATCTTGTAAACTAAAAATAAACAAATTAATAAAGACCAAAAAAAAAAAAAAAAAGAAATTGTGCTTCTCTTCCCTACCCCACTTATTCTAATATGACCAATAATGGTCTGTCCTTAATTCCTTGCTTTTTTTATTCAGTCACTGGATGGTTTTTCCTGATCACTGTTTGTGAGTCAGAAGTACTCTGGATCTGTCCAGCTCTTAACACAATGCCTGGCACATAGTAGGCATTTAAAAGTGCTTCCACTCCCCAGCTGGTGTTAAAACAAATTTTTTTTTTAAAGATCTCTCATCTATACCATTATACACTCATCATACTCTCTCCCTTCCTCTCACCAAGTTTCTTGTTCTTCATGATGTCCTTCTGAGACTTATTTACTCTTACAAGGCTACTCTTGTTCATGCTAAGGAGGGAGGTGGGACAGAAGAAGGTGTTGATGAACAGGAACATCACATTCAAGGATTGCTGTCCTTGCATTACCACTAATTTGGTGTGTGACCATGGGCAAATCTTTCAATGTCTCCTGGCATCAGTTTCTTCCTTTGTAAAATGAGAAGTTTGGACGACATGATTTCCAAGGTCTTTTTCAGTCCTCAAATATTGTGAATTTCTTCTTTCTCTTCACATCCTTGCAAAGTCCTAAATGAGCTCTTCAACGTTAGGATGCAGCTGCTGGTATTTTGCATGTTCTAAGATCAATGGAATGATGTGAAAACATCTGCTTACTTACGGGGAGATTTATCAGAGGAAACAGAACTTGATTTTGGACTGATTAATGAAAGACTTCCTTCCAACTGAAGTTGTCTCAAACACAAAAACTATTCCTCTTTGCTGATAACTTGCTGATCTACATAGAAAACCTCAGGGAATCAGCTAGGAAACTAATTAAGATAATAAAAAAACTTTGGCAAAAAAGACTAGAAGTCTGAAGTGAACACTGAATGGTTGCTTTCCAATGATGTTGTACATGTAAAGGGTATTTCTGTTCAGGCACATGACAGGATGGACTGAATGATCTCTGGGGTTCCTTCCAACTGTATGATTCTTTGCATCTATGAAGACATTGGCACAGATTTACACAAATAGATATTTCCTATAAAAATCCTAAAAATGGATTGGTGATCTCATCAATTTTGGAGTTCTATCCAATGAAAGATGCAGGAAATATATCACAATTTATTCCTGACTGCCTACCCTGTGAGGCTCTCATTCCCATCTTCCTACAAGTTCACCACAGAGGGATCACACAAAGCCTTCCTTGCTTTCTCTGAATTGGACATTCTGGCTGTCCACCTGCCATCACTAATTCCCATCACATGACCAGCCCATCCTGTCTTTCTGTCATACAATTCTTGGATAAACACCTTGCCTTCTGTCCTTCTTCCTTGCTATATACATGCCATAGCCTGCCCCTGCCCACCATGAGCCTCTCCATTGCTCTCTGGGTGAGAGTCAATCTTTAGTTCTTTTTTAAAAAAATATTTTATTCTTAATTTATGGAATAAAGCAAGCATTTTTATAACATAATATAATGAAAAGATGATTGCACATAAAACTGCAAATCTATTATGTACAACTTGCTACAAATCTTAAATATAAGATAAAATTATCATATAAATTTCCTTTTTCTTCTTTTTTCCTTTTTTTTCTTCTCTCTTCCTCCCCCACCCCCACCGCCCTGGCCATTCCCCATTCTAGAGATGGCTACCATTAGATAAAAAACAAAACAAAAAATTCCAATCTTTAGTTCTTCAGAGGTGGTAACATTTCAGGTCTTGCTTCTGGACACAAAACCAGTAAGATGTTTGTATTAAGCAGCTGGGTTTTTGCTCTTATGTAAGTTACATGGGGGTCAGTAAATGTGCTAACTGTGCAAGCCTGTGTAAGTCACTTAAATGCTATCTGCCTCAGTTTCCTTAACTGTAACATGGGATGATAATAATAGCATCCACCTCCCTGGTTTGTTGTGAGGATCAAATGTGATAAAATTTACAAGGCTTTTAACACAGTGCCTGCCACATAGTAATTTAATTAATAAATGCCTCCCTTTACCCTTTCAATTCTGAACCCCCAGTACATTGTCCATCAGTCTTATATGTCCCAGATACATACAGTACTGGGCAAGTCCATTCAGATCCATTTTGAAATCTGAGCAGTAGACATTGCCCAATAGACATTCTTTATCCATTTGGTCTTGTGTATGTGGTCAGACAAGCCAAATTCCTTTGAGTGATCATGAATTTCTTCCAAGAGCCTTTGCTCTGATCTGAGACTTGACGCAATCAATACTATCTCATTTGCAAATAGAATGTCTGGAGGATCTCACCATCCACAGAGAATCAATTGCTTCTTAACCTGGAGGTCTAGAATTGGAAGGAACCCAAGAGTGGAAATAGTATAAAGTCCTCATTTAACAGATGAGGAAACAGGTCCAGAGAAGGTAGGTGGCCTGCCCAAGGTTGTGCTAAGTGACCTTGACCTTGAACTGCCTTGCTGCCTCAAATGGATATGAATACTTTAAAAATGCATATAAATTGGGCGGCTAGGTGGTGCAGTGAATAGAGCACTGGCCCTGGAGTCAGGAGTACCTGAGTTCAAATCTGGCCTCACACACTTAACACACAAAAAATTAGCCATGTGACCTTGGGCAAGTCACTTAACCCCAATTGCCCTCCAAAAAGCCAAAAAAAATGCATATAAATTGCCTTTTAAGAAACCCCTCAAAATGTTAGGTAATTCCTCAGGTAAGGCTCTTAGAGGTAGATTTTTAACTCAGGTGCAGATCCGCTGGACCTGATTGCAGCCTCATATCCAAGGATTCATTATTGCCAAGCCTCAAGTATAACATTGTTCCTATGAGAAAAATACCATCTGCATCTTCATGCGACTCTAATAAACCCAACAAAGTACAGGTGTTGTCAATGGTGCTGAGAATTGGAATGTAATTCTGTTTCTGGATTAGACCTGTGATATCATTGGCACAGAGAACTTCTCATGGGAAATGTGGATCTGTCCCTTCTCTGCAACATCCAGGCATTGAAAAGTGACTTACCCAAGGTCACCCAACTAGTATGTGTCAGAGGTAGGGCTTGAACACGGTCTTCCTGAGTTCCTGACTCTGAGGCTGCCTCTTCTGCAAAAGGTGTCTCTAAAGTCTTAGTGCAGTTTAAAGCTTTTAATAAGAGCAAAGAGAGGGGGCAGCTAGGTGTTCAGTGAATAGAGCACCCACCCTGGAGTTAGGAGGATCTGAATTCAAATATAGTCTTAGACACTTACTAGCTGTGTGATCCTGGACAAGTCATTTATCCCCAATTGCCCTCATTCCCCCCCCAAAAAAAAACCCCAGAGAAATAACATGACAATAAGACAAAACATCACTCGGGCTTTTGGGATGCCATATATAAGGCAGACAGCTCCCAGTGATTTAACTGAACGCTTCACTGTTATTAGTCAGAAGGCTGTCTTTTCATTTTCTTCTGGCCATTATTTTTCTGCCAAGCTAACTGATTGAGGCAGCCTCCTTGATGAGGTCATCCAAGTCACAGACTTCCTACCACCAAGGACAGGGGGTGAGGAAGAGCAGAGCTGCAGGAACCTTCAGCGTGGGGAAAGAACATTGTGTTCCAAGGACTCATGTTTATCCTTCCAGCCCTCCAGCAGTAGCCAAAGTATCCAGACAGCCAGGCTTCCCACCCACCCACAGCCAAGAGACACGAGGTAGTGGAGAAGAACAAGAGATCGAGGTCTGCATCCCACCTGGGACACCTGTTAGTAGGTGACTGAGTAAATGATTCATTTCTCTGTGCCTTTGTTTCCTTATCTGCAAAACACAGGGTTTTGTGTGCATATATATGTATGTACATAAACACATATAACATATATTATATATTCTACAAAACACACATATACATACATGTGAATATATACACATACACATATATGTACAAACATATACCTGTAGCACTAAGAATTTTGGGACACTCTCTATATTATCTTATATGCTCCTCTTAGCAGCCTGGTGAAGTAGGTGCCATTATCATCCCCATTTCACAGATTAGGAAACTGAGATTGAGAGAGTTTAAATGAATTGCCCATATCACACAGTTAGTAAGTATCTGAGGTAGGATTTGAACTCAGGTCTTCCTAATTCTGTCTATTGAACCACCTCGCTGCCTCGAATGTATATAAATACTTTAAAAATGCATATAAATTGCCTTTTAAGAAACCCCTTAGGTAAGGCAATAAGACAGCAAGTTTCTGAGAAGGTGCCAGTCTCCATTGGCAGAGGGAATCTTCTCAGTTGAGAGTCCCTTATACTGATGAAATCACAGATCTCTCTTTACCCCTATGATCACTGTGAGAAACGATGAAGCCACTAACATGTCAAGTGACTTGTAGTTCAGTAAGTAAAAGCCATGGAGGATGGCAGTGCAGCCCATGGGGAGAGTCCCGGACTCGAAGTCAGGCACACGTGGGTTTGAATGGTGCCTCTGACACTTTCTATGAACTGGTCACTTCACCTCTTCATCTGTAAAATGGGTTCAGGCTCAGGAAACTCTAAGGTTCATTCCAGCTCCTCAACTTCCTTCTCGTAAAATGAATTGGGCAGATAGTGCAGAACTGGAGTCTCTTTTGGTCCTAAATCCTATGATTGGATGTTTGCAGGGGGCAGTTTAGGAAGAGCAGTGGAATACCTGGGGGAGTAACTGTCCTTAACAAGGGCAGCTACAACAGGAAATGTGCCTGTCCATGTTGTCAGTTGGTACCAGTAACACTGACCCAACACCAGGAGATGGTGGAGTAGAGAGCTAAAGAGAGCAGCATCAAGCAAGACCTGGGCTTGAATCTTCACTGATTTTTTAATTAATTTGTGACCCTGGGCAAATCATTTCAGCTCTCTCCAGGCCTCAGTTTTTCCTCTGTAAAATAGGAATTATCATATCGTCCCTGTCCAGTTTTAAGGGCAAGTGTGCTGTTTGCCCCTCCTTGGCACAATGTGAGTATTGGTAAGAGTGCTGATTTGGCATCAGTGAACTTGGTTTCAAATCCTGTATCTGATTTTCTTATTACCTGTGTCACCTCAGGCATGGCATTTCACCTCATTAGGCCTGAATTTCCTCCTCTGTAAAATCATAGGGTTGAGAATTTCTAAATATATAACCTTACAATAGTTTCTTTTATCAAGGCTATCATATAAACTCCTGTCATGCTATACATTCATGCGCTCTCTGTGGCCAGTGAGGTTCTGAACTTTGATTAGAACTCAGGTCTACTGACTCCCAGGCCTATGCTCTTTGTCCTAGCCACAGGGCTTTTGGAACCCCCGGTATCAGGGGGTTCATCAACAGAATTGTTCAGGAACATCAACAGAAACTGAGGAGACTTCTTGGCATGACTCTGTCATCCATGGTTTGACTATAGGGGCCTGCTTGGATTCCCAGAATGAAACAAAAGAGCCACCTTCTCTATGATACATGATGGCAGGGGAGAGAAAAAAGAGAGACAGAGATGCAGACACAGAGAGAGACAGAGAGAAAGAAGGAGTGTGTGTGTGGGGAGACAGAGAGAGATAAAGAGACACAAACATACACAGAGAGAAAGACAGAGAGACAGGGAGACAGAGAGAGAAAGAAGGAACAAGGGAGGGAGAAGGAAAGAAACAAAGACAGAAGGAAGAAAGGAAGGAGGGAGAGATGTAAAAAGAGATAGAGAAAGCAGGAGTGAGAACTGGAGAGAGACAGACACACAGAGAGACAAAAGAGACAGGCAGAGAGAGACAAAGAGAGAAACGGAGAATTAGAGAGAGATGGAGAGACAGACAGACATACACAGAGACAGAGATAGAGAGACACAGAGAAACAGAGACAGAGAGAAAAAGAAGGAACACAGGAGGGAGACAGAGAGAAAGAGGGAGGGTTGGAGGGAGGGAGAGAAATGTACAGAGGAGGCATACACTGAGAATGCACACCTGCTTGTTCTGCAGACCTATCTCTACCAAATGGACAGTTCAGAACAAAGGAAAATCTAGTCTTCTGAGGTGGGAGAGAGTCACAGGATATGAGTTAGGAATAAACCTGAAATGTCACACATCCCATAAACTCACAAAGCCTGGTCTGTGGATAATGTTTTGCACTTCCCAACACAGCACCTTGTCCCTCCAAGCCTAGATCCACCAGCAAAATGAGCTTTTATTTTTTCTTTATTTTTCTGCCAAATTTTAACATTTTTATTTAAAGTTTTAAGTTCCAAATTCTATCCCTCCCTCGCCTCAACCCTTAGAGGTGGTAAGCAATCCAATCTAAGTTACACATGGGCAATTATGCATAACATTTTCACATTACTAATTTTGTACAAGAAGACTCAAATATAAGGAAAAAGTGAAAGTGAAAAATAGTATGCTTCAGTCTGTATTCAATAAATATCAGTTCTTTCTCTGGAGGAAGATAGTATGCTACACCATTAGACCTTTGGAATTTTCCTGGATCATTGTATTACTGAGAATAGCTAAGTCATTCAAAATTCTTCACTGAACAATATTGCTATTACTGTGGACAATGTTCTGGTTCTGTTCACTTTACTATGCATCAGTTCATATAAGTCTTTCCAGATTTTTCTGAAATCATTCTGCTTGTCATTTCCTGTAGCACAACAATATTACAATAATAAACCACAATTTATTTAGTAATCCCCTTGATTTCCAATTCTTAGTTACCACAAAAGAGCTGCTATAAATATTTTTGTACATGTAGGTCCTTCCCCCTTTTTGATGATATCTTTGGGATACAGACCTAGCAATGGTATTGTTGGATCAAAGGGTCTGAACAGTTTGATTGCCCTTTGGACATAGTTCCAAATTGCTCTCCAGAAGGGTTGGATCAGTTCACAATTCTACCACCAATGCATCAGTGTCCCAATTGTCCCACATCTTCTCCAATATTTATCATTTTCCTTTTCTGTAACATTAGCCAATCTGATAAGTATGAGGTAATACTTCAGAGCTGTTTTAGTTTGCATTTCTTTGAACAATAGTGATTTAGAGCATTTTTTCATGTGACTATAGATAGCTTTAATTTCTTTGTCTGAAAACTGCCTGTTCATATCCTTTGACCATTTCTCAATTGGGAATTCTCAACTTGTATTTTAATAAATTTGACTCAGTTCTCTATTTTTTTCAGAAATGAGGGCTTTATCAGAAATACTTGACAAAAAAAGTTCCCCTGCTCCCAGTTTTCTATTTTCCTTATAATTTTGGTTGCATTGGTTTTCTTTGTGCAAAACTTTTTTAGTTTTATATAAGCAAACTTACCTATTTTACATTTTGTAATTCTCTCTGTATCTTCTTTGTTCCTAAATTCTCCTTTTATCCATAAATCTGACAGATAAACAATTCCATGCTTTCTTAATTTGCTTATGGCATCACACTTTATGTGTAAATCATGTACCCATTTTGATCTTAACTTGGTATATGGTGTGAGATGTTGGTCTGTACCTGGTTTCTGCCATACTGTTTTCTAGTTTTCCCAGCAGTTTTAGTCAAATAATGAGTTTTTATTCTAAAAGCTTGATTCTTTGGATTTATCATGAACTAGATTACTATGGTCATTTACTGTAATGTAATTTGAACCTAATCTATTCCACTGATCCACCACTATATTTCTTAGCTAGTACCAGATTATTTTGATAATTACTACTTTATAATACAGTTTGAGATCTGGTACATCTAGACAACCTTCTTTCACATTTTTTTTCATTGACTCCCTTGATATTTTTGACCTTTTGTTCTTCCAGATGCATTTTGTTATTATTTTTTCTAGCTCTATAAAATAATTTTTTGATAGTTTGATTGATTTTGATTTGATTCCAATTATTTAAATCTGACTTTATTTGTGCAAAAAAGTGTTCTATAGTTGTGTTTATATAGTTCCTGGGTTTGTATTGGCAGGCAGACTCCCAAGTAGTTTATATTGTCTAAAGTTATTTTAAATGGAATTTCTCTTTTCATCTCTTCCTGCTGGGCTTTGTTGGTAATATATAGATAGAAATGTTGATGATTTTATGTGAGTTAATTTTGTATCCTGCAACTTCGCTAAAGTTGTTATTAATTTCAAGTAGTTTTTTAGTTGATTCCCTAGGATTTTCTAAGCATCACATAATATCATCTGAAAGAATGATCATTTTGGTATTTCTTTATTGCCTATTCTAATTCCTTTAACTTCCTTTTCTTCTTTTATTGCTATAACTAACATTTCTAGTACAGCAGTAAATAATAGAGGTGATATTGGGCATCCTTGCTTCACTCCTGATTGTATTGAGAAGGCTTCCAGCTTCTTTCCACTACAGATAATACTTACTGATGGTTTTAGATAAATATTACTTATCATTTTAAGGTAAGGTCCATTTATTCCTGTGTTCTCTAGTTTTTTTTTAAAGGGTGCTGTATTTTGTCAAAGGCTCTTTCTGCATCTATTGAAATAATCATATGATTTCTGTTGGTTTTGTTATTGATATGGTCAATTTTGCTGATAGTTTTCCTAATATTGAACTAGCCCTGCATATGATCTTCATGATATATTGCTTAATCTCTTTTCTGTAGAGCCAAGATGTTGGTGTAAAGGCAGGGACTTGTCTGATGTCTCCCCCAAGCCCATTCAAATACTTTTAAATAATGACTCTCAACAAATTCTAGAGTGGCAGAAACCACAAAAATATGGAGTGAAACAATTTTCAAGCCCAAGATAACTTATAAGGTCTCTAGGAAAGATCTGTTGCACCAGAGTGATAGAGGAGCACATTTCAACAGGCCGTACCAGCTCAAATTGAGCCCCAGTAAACCAAGAATAGGCCTTAGGGGCTATGGAATCAGTGACAGCAGTGTCAATTTCCAGACCTCTCAGTCCACAGATGGGAAAGGGATTGGACAATGGGTCAGAAGGAGATGGATAGGGATACCTTTGCTGGCAGCAGGGGCAGGACTCTGTTGCATTGCCTGCACTTTGGTTTGGGTCACATTCCTGGGTATTAGTCCCAGTAAAAGAAGGAACACTAGCACATTAGAGCTTGTGGTCACAGGGGACAGGGACCCTGGTCACAGTTGCAGGGTTGAAAAGAGAGCTTGTGATCACTTACAAACCAGTGCACAGGATAGGAGACCTCTCCCTAGATCATGCCACCTTGAAAGAACTAAAAACTTACAGGTTCCCAGAATTACCTCAGAAAATAGCTGCACATTCATTAGGGAAATTGATCTACAATTTTGTTTCTCTGTTTTGGCTCTTCCTGTTTTGGATATCAGCACCATATTTGTGTCATAAAAGGGATTATGTAGGACTCCTTATTTACCCATGTTCCCAAACAGTTTATATATACTTGGGATTAATTTTTCTTTAAATATTTGATAGAATTAACTTATGAATCTGTTTGGTCTTAGGAATTTTGACTTAGGAAGTTCATTGATGGCTCATTCAATTTCTTTTTCTAAGATTGGGTTAAATATTTTATTTCTTCTTCTGTTAATCTGGGTAATTTATATTTTTGTAGATATTCATCCACAAAATGAGCTTTTAGAAGCAATTGTCCAGAGCCAATAGTGAGTGAAGATGGGCTGGGTTATTGGCTAAAGAGGTGCTAATGGAAATGCTGGGCTAGGCTTGACTAAAGATCATAGTTGCAAAAGCAAATCCATGGGACTGGAAGCTGAGGCTATGACCTATGGCCTTGAGATCATGAGCTGCTGTGTTAATGAATTTTCTGCTGTCTGCTGAGAAGGAGATAAGGGGCTTCCTTGTAAACCCTGGGAGCTAGCCTGCCTGTCTCACACTTCAGGTATTTCACTAACATTGGTATACTTTGGAGGAGAAGTTAACAATGGTGACAGTCAACTTCCCAGAAACTCCATATGCTAAGAGTTAGAGGAAAAGAATTTGAAGACCAAGGACCCATTGCTAGCTATTGGTTTTATTCAAAGGCTTGCAATTCTCTTAAGTTTTCAAGGGTTCCATCATGTGGCCTCTGTATTCCAGAGGTCTGGAGACATGACTTTGAGCATATTAGCTTTCAGGATTCCTATGTGTCTTATTATTCCCCTTCCTTCCTGCGCCAAGGAAAATTAAGTGTGTTTAGAGCACAGTATCATGAGCCTAGAACTTTAATGGGCCTTTGGAGATCTTCTGGTACAGTTCTCTCATCTTGTAGATGAGTGGTTTGTCCAAAGTCACATTGGTAAGTGCAAAGTTTGATACTGGGGTCCTTGACTCTAGAGTCAGTGCTCTTCCTACTGTATGTTCTGGGACCCCAGGGAAGTTTTTGGAGAAGATGTTTTAGGAAATATCAGGGGTATTTATCAACTCAAATCTAACTCTCATGAACTTATAAAGGCACTATTTAAGCCCAGTATTTTGCTTGCCAATTCAACATGAGGCTTGTTGTTTGTTAGATGGCATAACTGTTCTTGAGACCAGCCTCAAGGTCAAAGGTTAGTGATGTCCACTAAATATTCTAGTTTCTATCACAATGCATTGTGGGTTATGTATTAATGTCCTCTCAGTCTTCTGATCTTGTGAGATTGCACTGACTGAAAGTAAGTTCTGATGAAAGTCCTGGAGACATTGATTTAATTTAACCATTCAAGGCTAATTTCCCTCTGAGAAACTTAAGCATTCAGGAAACATGAAGATACTTCTTGACATAGTCTATGCTCCCATAAGTGTAAGAAGAATGACAGAATGGGGTGGGACCAGAGCTATAACCAGCACGTGGCAAATGAGACTTTGCTCCAGGATATCTCCATACAGGGGGAAAAGGTGGTAATGGTATCCTTAATCCCAGGCAGGGAAATGCACTTGTCTCCTGGTGACTGGGCTTCATCTCTATGGTGACTGTCATCCTCTTGCCTCCCCTCTTAGTTCTCTATTGGCTTTTGATGGTTTGCACTATACATGCCCCTAGGGTCATCACCAGGTCATCATCCCAGGGTGCTGTCATGTCCCAACTACCACATTACCCCCTTTCCCTTTCGTCCCCTGCCAAGCCTCTGAACACACTTATGGTCTAACTGGTATCTGGCTACCTCCATCACTCCTTACCTCCTGAACTGTGTCAGCCTTAGATGAAGACATTCATCGTCATGGTTGGGGTTGGGGTGGGGCTTTTGACATAAAGCATCTACAAGTGCCTGGAATGTACTAGCCCTTATGAAAACAGCTGGAAAAATGCCTGCCCGATTCATTTTCACTGCAACCGAGGGGATTTCATTGGGTTGCAATCAGCATGGAGAGAGATGGCATTTCTGCTGAGTCTCCTTTCCAGCCACAACCACAGTTTACAGCTGCTAACCTCAGACTCCATGGAGGACAGAAATGGGACCAGCTTTTCTCTGTGCGTCATATGGAGCCCTCCAGGCCTTGTAAACACAGCATCTCTCAGGAACAAGGGGGTCTTAACTTTGATGCTAAATCATGAGAAAGCAGAAAGGCATGTACTGCAAACTCCTTGAAGTGGTACCCAAGCAGCACCTCCTTCTGGCGCCAAGGGTAATGTGGGAGGAGGGTTGGCAGCTTGAGCAGGATGGGCTCATTAGGACAATGTGGCTAGTTGGCCAAGATGTTTGTCTTGTGGAAGTAGGGTATGCAGGGTATGATCATTTCCTGTCTAGCAACCAGAAGGAGAAAGTCTATAGTCATGGCACAGGGGTTGTGAGGGGAGAAAGCAAGAATGGTCCCTGATGAGACTGGGGTTGAAAAATCACAGGATCTTGGCATTAAAAGGGAACTCAGAGGTCATCCATTCCCACCCAAACCTGAGCAGGAATCAAGTCAGGTTATGTGTGTTCAGTCGTTTTACTCTTGTCTGACTTTTCGTGATCCTCTTTGGGGTTTTCTTGGCAAAGAGTTGTCATTGTCTTCTCCAGCTCATTTTGTAGATAAGGAAACTGAGACAAAGTTAAGGGACTTGCCCAGGGTCACACAGACAGTAAGTGTCTGAAGACAGATTTGAATTCAGGAAAATGAGCCTTCCTGACTCCAGGCTGGCACTCAACACAAGCCAAGTTAGCAAGTGTTTATGAAATGCCTACTATGTGCCAGGCACTGCCTTAAGTGCTAGGAATACAAAGAAAGGCAAAGACAGTCTTGCCCTCAAGGAGCTCACAGTCTAGTAGTGACGACAGCATGCAAACAACTCTGTAGAAACACACACATGTATACATAGGTATATACACATACATACACACACATAGGAAGGTAGATAAATTGGAGCTAATCACACTGGGAAGTGTAATGGGAATGCAAATTTGGAAGATCTTCCCTGCCCCTAGGCTAAAGTGCACCTGGAGCCTGGGGTGGGAGGCTTGTTTTTCAGTAGATACTTCTTGATTGGCCAGTGGGTCAATAAAGTTGTTACATTCTCTGAGCCAGGAGAAGGCTATATAAGCCCTGATGTGCAGCTTTGTTTTGGGACTCACTTTGAGAAGGGTTCTGTGATTTGATATGGATTCTGGGAAGCCGTTGTCCAGGGCCCCCCCGGCTTTGAAAAACCCAGATGTGGAAACCCAGATGTTGACTGGGTATGAATGTAATGGTTGGACAGTTTGGAAATTTGTCTACTTGATCTGTTTCTGTCTTGATAATTCTGCCTGTATACTTTGAAGTTCGAGGTGCTGACCTTTTCCCCTGAACAAGGTAAACGATATATGTCTGACTGATTAAAGTAAGCTTGTTAACCCATTTTGAGTTGCTTTCCTTTAACAAAGCAGATCCAAGAACCTGTGGTGGAAGCAACCCTGAGGACGCTTGGGGTACTTGCCGCTACAGGAAGGTATTACAATTAAGGGGGAATCAGGAAATGTTTCTTGCTGAAAGGATTCTTAATAGAGAATATTATAATATCTCTGACAAGTGGCTGCCTAGCTTCTTCTTGAACACCTCCATGATGGAAATCCCACTACCACCTAAGAAAACCAATTTATTTTTTAGATAAGTCTAACTGTTGGGCAATTTCCCTTATTTTGAGTCTCTTTAAAAAAAATACCTTTTAATTGATATCTTTTTACATTGCTTAAATTTCCCTTTCATCATTTCCTCTTCTCCCTCCCAGAGATTCATTCCACATGATAATATTTTTTAAAAAGAGGAAGAGAAAAAAAATAGCAAAACCAGTTAATGAGAGAGAGAGAGAGAGAGAGAGAGAGAGAGAGAGAGAGAGAGAGAGAATATATGCAATATTCCATGTTCCTGGGTGTCCTTGTACCTCTGTAAAGGAATGGACAGTGACCAGAGTGGATGGGTTTCATTATATATCATCTTGGGCCAAGATTATTATTTGCAATTTCATAACATTCATTTTGTTTTTGAGGACCTCATTTTTATTTGATTTTGTATTTTGATTTTATATTTTATTTTATTTGAGTTTTTTAAGCAACCAATTTAGGGCATCTCAAGAAATTACTGTAACATGTTCCTTAAAAAACCTGTCATCTTCTATGAAAAATGGAATAAATAAATAGGGTTTTAAACATCCAAAAGTTAAGCATAGATTTCTTTTGAAAAATTGAGTTAGAAGAAGTTGTATAGGTCTGGGATATCTATTGAAGTAAAGGTGTCAGTGAGGAAAGGCGCCTCGTTCCATAACAGGAAATAAAGACCACAGCGAAGTTAACAGGCAGGTGAAGCCTCCGATCTTGCACTATCATCTTCTGAAAGTGTTCTGATGGGTGCCTAATGCACATAGATGGCTACTGGGGACATTCACATTCTGGACCCCACCTCAACCTTTTGCTACAAAAGCATTGTTTGTTACCTGGTACAACTAAGAGGCAAATGACTAGAATGCTGAGCCTGGATTCAGAATGGCCTGAGTTCAAATCTGGCCTCAGATATGTATTAGCTCTATGACCCTGGGCAAGTCATTTAACCTTGATTCATCTCAGTTTCCTCATCCATAAAATGAGGGTAATAATAGCACCTACTTCCCAGGGTTGTTGTGAAGGTCAAGGTCAAACAAATAGTTTTTATAAAGTTCTTAGCATAGTGCCCGGCATGTTATAAGCTCTAGATAAGCTAATAACTATTTAGCTGTTGTTTTTATCATTATTATTGAGCAGCTAGGTGGTACAGAATAGAGCATTGATCTGGAGTCAGGAAGACCTGAATTCAAATCTAGCCTCAGACACTCACTAGCTGTATCACCCTGGGTAAGTTACTTAACCCTGTTTGCCTCAGTTTCCTCATTTGTAAAATGAGCTAGAGAAGAAAATGGCAAACCACTCCAGTATTTCTGGATTAAATGACCAAAATGACCCAGATGGGGACATGAAGAGTCAGAAATGACTGAACATAACAACAAAATTATTATTATTATTTCAATAAGAATGGGTGGCTGAGAGCGAGATATTGACTGCAGTATTAATACAAGTAAAAAGTTAACAGTGTACTGTTTGAACTAAATACCAATATGGTTGTGCAGATCCATAAACAAAGCTTCAATTAAATTCTGGATTTTTCACAGCTTTTCTCAAAGACATTTACACGCAGGGCAGTTTTAAAGAATTGCTCACTGACAGTTTTAAAGAGCAGCTTCCTGACCTGTGCCATTGCCCCTGGCAGTTTATGGCAGCTGCAATCTTCATCTGGGCAGCCCATACCAACTGTGATTCATTTTTGTTCAATTTCATAAAGCTTGGAGCCCATGTGAAGACTGCCGGAAGATCGCTGGGCGACAGGTTCTGCACAACAAAAACTAACTCAAAGAAGTTGTGGCAGTCCTTCATTAAAATGAAGGGGAGTCTTTCCAATTGACCATTAATGTTGTCATTTTTCCTTTACTCAGAAGTCTCCTAGAGAGGTAACTGGTAAATACTTTTTACCAGCTTCTCCCTCCAGTGATGCTCTGCCTAAATTTATTCTTGACACACCTACTAAGTGCTCTTTCCCAGACTACCTATAGATCTACATCTGCTTGGGCATCTGATGGGTATAAATTCTGAAAGATTCCCCAATAAATTTAGAATTAATGGTGAAAAAGACAAAATAGTGTAAAGAAATAAGTATTCAGAATGCAATTGTGTCCACAAAGGATAAAAAAAAAACAGGGGAAGGGAGGAAAAAGGTATAATAGACATTAAAAATACTGTAGTATAGCAAATTGTAATTGTAGTTGAAGCTTAACTAAGCCTTCATTGTTGTTGTTGTTGCTGAGTCATATCTGACTCTTTGAGACCCTCTGGACCATTGTCCATGGAGTTTTCTTGGCAAATATACTGGAATGGTTTGTATTTCCTTCTCCAGCTCATTTTACAGATGAGGAAACTGAGGCAAATGCAGTTAAGTTACTTGCTCAGGGTTATAGCTGGTGTCTGAGACTGGATTTGAACTCAGCTCTTCCTGACTTCATCCACTGAGCCACTCAGCTGTCTCCAATGCCTTCATTATGCATATTCTTTTCCACTGGCATGGGCTGCCCAGATGGATTGCAGCAGCTATGAATTGCCAGGGTCACAATGACACAGACTAGGCAGAAGGACCAGTTAAATTTACCCCTTCCTCTGGGAGTGGTGGTTTCTGATGAAATGATTCAATTTTAACTTATTTAACTTATTGAGTATATAGAGTAGCCTACAAGGATACAGTCTCCTGTGCTGGTAGTAGTTAGATAAAGATTTTGAAAGGCATAACCACAAAATTCTGTCAAAGCCCCAACACTCAACAAACTGAGGCTAACAGAAGGTAAGAAAAATTGGGAACATCCAAGGTAGATGTGCATAGTAAGTCAATCTTACTACCAGCATGGTGATTTTCCAGACTCTGTGTACCTCTTCATGAACTGCTCAGATGATGTCAAATGGAAACATTCTGAGATCAAATCATATGACTTTGTCTTGTCTGGAAAGTTAGATCAAGATATGATTTTTGTTAGACACAGTAACATACCATTTCCATTATCTATCAATGCCATTATACTAGAAGAAGAAATAATTGTTAACACTTTTCATCAGACTCACTGTCATAGAAATCTTTGGTTTTATTTAAATCACTGAAATTTTCTGGTATTAGACTTTGATATTTATGCCAGAAATCTTTACCAATTGGTGGTGTCACTTAGATGATAAAAATGAGGCCGAACATTTCCTTTGTTATTCTAAATCTCTTGTTTTTCTGAATGAATATCATTATTTTATCAATTTCGATAAAGTATCCCCTTGGTAATTTGATTGGCATAATATAAATTAATTTGGGTAGTATTGTCATTTTTATTATACTATCATGGCTAAGTCATGAGCACCAAATATTTAATTCTATTACAAGTCAAAATAGCCCTGAGGTTTTACCTCACACACTACAGATTGGTAAAAATGGCAAAAAATGACAACAATGTTGGTGGGGTTATGGAAAGATAGACACACTAATACATTGTTGGTGGAGCAGTGAAATGGAGCAGTGAAATTTTGGAAAGCAATCTGGAATTATGTGAATAAAGATACTCTTTGAACTAGAGACTACATTATTGTGCTTATACCCCAAGGAAGTCATTGTTAAGAAGAAAGTTACTCCAAAATATTTATAGAACACATATATGTATGTATGCATGTATATATATATGTGTGTGTGTGTG
>NW_027185771.1:7254444-7287063 GCF_028583685.1 Petaurus breviceps papuanus
CTATCTATCTATCTATCTATCTATCTATCTATCTATCTATCTATCTATCTATATCACTTTTTGTTATTGCAAAGAATTAGAAACAACGTTGATGCTCATTGATTGAGGAATGATCAAACTGTGGTATGTGAATGAAATGGACTGATGCTGTGCTGTAAGAAATGATGTGGGTGATAAAGGCAGAGAAGCCTGAAAATATCTGTGTGAACTGATGCACAGTGAGGTCAATGGAGCCAAGAAAACAATCTACAAGGTGACTGTAACAATGTAATTGAAAGAACAAGCGCGTGCCAAAAAAGTAACAAAATTATAAAGATCAAACAGGATTCAAATGAAGAGTTGTAAGGGGATGCCCTTTGAGGAGGGGAGAAGCCCACAAGTGTTAAAATGTCGCACAGGTTTTTGGGACTTTTTCAATGTGTCAACTGACCATACTACTTTCTTTTTTTGCTCTCTAAAAATACTTTTTGTCATATGAGATGGTTCTCCAGGAAGGGATACTTGGAATTAGTATGATGATGTAAGAAACAGAAAATATCAGTAAAAATTGATTTTTTTTAAAAGACTTAAACATTCAACTTAGATAACTGAGCTCCTTTCAGTTGCCTGAGTTTTCCTTCGAGGGCCACCAAGTTTGAGATGACACTGACTCCTTGTGGTCTGGACTTTATGCTCTAGGTGATGGAAAGTTAAAGGCTTGAACTTTGGGACACTGGACCAGTCAAAGGCTTTCCTGCCTTTTAGGTGGAGAAAAAAACCAGTCAATGGCATATATTCCTCTCACCACACCACTCATTATCTTATTTATGGCTCCTGAGTTACAGGAAAGCTGGGATGAAGGGAGCTCTGATGTTCTACTAACTGGCAACATCTCTGAACAAAACTGGCTAAAATTCCATCCATGGATGGTCCCAGCTCTGTGGAGGTTACTCAAGGCAGTAACCTTTGTCTTCAGCTTATAGAACCTCAGACAGCACCCATTTCCAGGAACACCAAGGCAAGGTTATAGGAAAGACTTAGTACAAAAGAGATGGTGGGAAAGCCAATGTCTCTCAGGGTTTGTCTTGGCTCTTATCTTTCTAATTATTTTTAAATGTTATAAACTTTTATAGAGCTTAATATGCTCATGAAACAACACCCCCACACCACATAAAAGCCACTTGTGGTGTTTTTTAGAAGTGTGCAAAGATAGCAAGTGCAATGCTGGATGTTTTCAGGAGATGCAATTTATTATTTCTTTTGAGTCCCAAACTATTTTCTTTTGTGGGTTCCTCCTTCCCCTCCCAGAATGAACCACTTTGAATTTATCTCCATGGGCAGTAAGAGACAATTGAAGTGACCCAGATATGCCCACTCCTTTGATGTAAAGTCAAAGATATAATTGTATATATAATTTACATATACTTGACTTCCCCCTTAGAATGGAAACTACTTGGGTGTGGGGATTGGTTTATTCTTTGTATCTGTATCCTCTTGACCCAGCACAGTGCTCGGCACATAAGGTATTTAATAGATACCTACTGATTGGCCATTGATATATTAGTGGCAGCAATTTTTGTGATTGCAAAGACCAAGCAACAAATACAAAAAATAGAACAGCCCCTGCTCCGAAGGAGATTATATTCTAATAAGGGGAAGGGGAGGCAACAAGGACTTACAGAGCCATATACAGAATAAATAGAAAGTTCATTACCAGGTGTTTTGAGAGGGAGGGCCTTAGGGATAGAAGGGACTGGGATAGGGTTCATGTAGATGATGGTGCTTCCATTATATCTTAAAACCAAAAGGATTCTGGGAAGTGGGGGAAGGAACGGGTGTGAATTCAAGGCAAGGGAGCCATCCAGTACAAAGGCATAGAAAAAGAAGGAAGGGAATGAGTATTTATAAAGCACCTACTATGTGCTAGGCACTGTGCTAAGAACTTTACAAAGATTAGGTCATTTGATTCTCAAAATAACCTTGGGTGCTATTATTAATCCTATTTTACAGATGAGAAAACTGAGATAGACAGCAGTTAAGTGACTCACTCAGGGTCACACAGCTAGTATGTGTCTGAGGCTATATTTGAACTCAGGTCCTCTTGACTCCAGGCCAAATGCTCTAACTTTTACCACCTAGCTGCTTTTGAGATGAGAGATGGAACGTCATATATAAATAACAAAGAGAAGGCTGATTCAGTTGGATCTTGGAGTGCAATATGGGGATTAAAGTACAATGAGGCTATGAGGTTGAGGTCAGGTTCTGAAGGATGTAAAAAATGAAAGAGGCATTTCTATTTGAGCTTGGAGTTAATAGGGAGTCACTGGAGTTGACAGAGGAAGCACATGACTTTGTCAGATCTGTGCTTGAGGAAAATCACTTTGGGGGCAAGGTGGAGTATTGGAGACAGAGAGATCCATGAATTCTGAAGTTTGAAAGGTGACCTTTTTTTCTTGCAAACCTCAGCACAGTGTCTGGCAAAGAATAAGTGCCATATAAATGTTAGCTATCACCATCACCATTGTTGTTATTGTGAATAGTTCACATGTATCTAGTGCTTTAAGATTGGAAAAAGACTTTATCATCTCATTTGATCCTCACACCAACCCATTATCCAGATGAGGAAAACAAAGATTAAAGAGGTTAAGTGGCTTGCCCAGAGTCACATAGGGAGTAAATGATAAAAGTTATCATTTAAATCTAGGTTTCCTCCACTCAAGCCTAGCATTGTATTCACCAGTTTTTCTAATTTCATTTATAGCATCTGTGATAGGTGCCCATTCAGCTCCAGCTGGGATACTTCCTATGATGTACTGTTTATAGAAGGCAGTGTGGTGTACTAGAAAGGGGCCAACCTTAGAATCAAGAGCCCTGAGTTCAAACCCTGGCTCTGATGCTAATTAGCTGTTCTGACTGTCTATAGAGGATTTTATGGGGACATAGACTCTCTTAACCATTTTTCTTTTCTTTTTTAAATTAAACTTTTATTTCTGAATATATCCTTTCCTCTCTTGGACCCAAGGAACCATGCCTTATGATAAAGAATAAAAGAAGAGGAGGTAAAAAAAAAACTTCAGTAAAAATTAGCCAACTCAACTCTATCTAGCAGTATAGGCAACATTCCACACTGGGAGTCTCCTGCCTTTTTACTATTTCACAAAGGCTCATGGAGAAGAAGCTAGAACCCTGCTTTCAAAGTCCACCTGCCACTCCGCTCACAGGAATAGAATGCTTAGGACCCTGCTCCGACCTTCCGCAAGAAACCTTTCTTGGTGCTCCTCAGTTTCAGTGTCTTCCCTCTGAGATGACTCCCAGAGTATCCTCTTTGTATCTTATTTGTACATAGTTATTTGAAGGCTGTCTTCCTGCTGCTCCTTGAGAGCAGGGACTTTTCTTTGCTCTCTCTGAATTCCTCAGGACTTAGCACAGTGCCTGGGGTATAGTAGGCTAATCTTAGTAAATGCTTGTGGACTCATTGACAGTTGTGTACTGAACCTGAAGATGCCATTTAAGGTACGAGTACTTGGTAAACTGATGCCTAGATCTCCTGCCATTTGCAGGGAGGAGGGGAAGATAAATATAATATAATCAATGCTTTGGATCTGTAAGAAAAAAGGCAATACCTAAAGTGTTATCCCAGGAATTATTATGAACAAAACTCAGCAACTGTAACCAATACAGTGTGTGAATTGTGGAAAGAATAACTCAGGGAAAATTTCCTGGAGAAAACCTTTATTTCAGGTTTGAATTAAGGTCTTCTTTCTCTTTTTTACTACTTGTTAGGTGTATGATTTAGAGTCCAGGGATTCTTAAACTTTTTCCACTGGTGACCCCTTTTTGTGTTTAGGCAGAATTTGTTGGCACTGCAAGGCCTGATGGTATGCACAGTGCAAAGTGTGCATGCTTTCTGTTCAGAACCAAGTCTGCAGTGAAGTTGCCCCATGCCACATAGGCTGCCAGAAACACCTCAGATTCATTATGCGTTTGATTTTCAATTAATTTTTAGTTACTGTTGCCAAGTTTTTTGACCCATATGGGGTCTTGATCCACTGTTTAAGAAGCATTGAATCATGCCCCTAGTCTAGACCTCAGTTTCCTTAAGTGTGTACTGAGGGGGTTGGCAGCAGGATCTCTCAGGTCCCTTCTAACTCTGAAGACAGTACACTACCTGTTTTCCATTCTGCTTTCCTTCTCATTTTTTCCTGCTTCTTTTCTCTTTCCTCAGATTTCCTTTTAACCTTTTCTCCAAATCTTTCCCCCATTTAAACCCTTCCCCCGTTCATCTCTTTTACCTCCTTTAAAAAAATCTCCCTTACTTAACTTTTCCCTTCCTATTTAAGAGTCAATTTCTTTCTCTCTTTCTCTATGTATCTGTCAGTGTCTGTCTCTCTCTCTTTGGTCTCTTTCTGTCTGTTTCCTGTACTCCTGGGGTACAAGAAGGCAAAGGGAGTATTCAGAAATAAGTAAATTTAGATGCTCAAGATGAGAAAAGAATAATATAGAAATTCGGTGGCCTATCAACAAAATTGTCCCCTAAGAAAAGGCTAATCATGGTCTTGTGCCATTTAACATGATTCTTGAATTATGTAGTATTTGTGACTTTTTAAAAAGTAGCCATTTAGTAATGGTGGTTACTGGTTCACAGCACAATTGGTAGAACCAGCTACCTGAGGAATTTAGGTGATTCTCCAGGCAATTCATATAGAATTAAAGAGCCCATTTGCTTTAGGCATTCATGTTTCCAAGTCAGGCCCTTGTTGTATAATGTGCTCTCCATCATGAGATAACTATTTACAGACCCAACCCATCAACCCACTCATTTATTCCTTTATTCAACAATATTCAATAAAGATTTGCTGCATGCACCATGTGAGGCATGGTATGTGTGTGTGTGTATAGGTGAGCATGTGTGTGTGAGTACATGTACACATATTGGGAAGGAAATAGGCAGATAGATTGATAAATGTAAAATAACTCCTACACACTAAAAAAGCTTATATGATCTGATACCACGTGAAGTAAACAGAACCAGGAAAACAATATACATGTTGACAATGATGGAAATTAAAATAATAACATCAAAAATGAAGTTGAATGCATTGTAATTAATTATAATGACCAAACTTGTCCCTGAAGAAGTGAGATCTATTTAATGGAACTAGCTTGATATAAGAGGACCCTTAAGTACAGATGTGGAATGACAGGATGTAGAGCTAGAAAGGACCATTCAAGATCATCAAGTTCAAACCTGTCATTTGGCAGATGGAGAAACTGAGGCATGCATCAGTCTCCCTCCATGAGACAGGGAGTAGCAGAGTGCAGGAAGAAAGACACTGGATTTGGAGTCCAAGGATCTGCTCTTTAATGGTTTCCTCTCCTTTCTGCCTGTGTGTCTTTGGGCAGGTCACTTCTCATTTCTGAGCCTCCATTTTCTCCTGTCTATAGTGATGAGGGTAAGCTTTATGATTTCTAACATTCTTCTCAGCTCCAAATGCATGATTCTATTATCTTATAACTTTACTCTGTGATTCCATTTTGTTTAATTTGACAAGAAAAAATGAGTTCTATATGTTATGCTTTGCTAATGATGATGAGGATAGCTTAATTTCCATGGTTACAAAGGGTGTGCCTTCTGATGTCTTCTTATGAAAGTGTTATTCTCCTGCATGACTCTCGAGTCTAGCCATACGCATTTATCTGCTGTTCCTGCCATTTCATCTCTTATCTCTGTATCTTTTCACTGACTAACCCTGTGTTAGTGGCAGCTAGGTGGTGCAGTGGATAGAGTGCTGGGGCTGGAGTCAGGAAGATTCCCCTTCCTGAGTTCAAATCTGACCTCAGACACTTACTGCCTGTGTGACCCTGGAAAAGTCACTTAACCAGCTTGCCTCAGTTTTCTTATCTGTAAAATGAGCTGAAGAAGAAAATAACAAACCACTGCAGAATCTCTGTCAAGAAAAAACCCCAAATGGGGTCATGAAGACACAATGCTAAGAGCTGGGGATATGAATACAAATAAGCAAGACCATCTCTGCCCTCTAGAATTCTAACAAGGGAAAACAACAAACACATAGAGAAGAAATGGAAGTGTTATGGGGGTGGAGTCCTGGGTTCAGGTGGGGATGATGGCCTTAGGGGAGGCAGAATGGTGTGAAGATCTGAGGTGGAGGACCTCAGAGTAGGACACTTTTAAGACCTAGCTCTTGGTTCAGGGGATTAAAAACTGAAAAAAGGGCAGCTGAAAACTAATATGAATGATCTTGGTGCAATGCTGGCTGAAGGCAAAGGCAAAGAATAATGGCCTCAAGTCCCTACTTTCTTCACAAGGATAACACCAAGTAACTGCCTTTCCTTTCTCCTAAAGGTTTGACCCTAATGATGATTGCAGGGTAATTGTGTACTGATGGGGTGTGAATTTTAAGGCAGCATGGTGCAATAGAAAAACCATGAGAGTCACTATACCTGAGTTTGATGACTCCAATACTTAGAAGATGAATGAAGTTTGCTGTAAGAAATAATGATTGGGGGGGGGGGGAGGTTTGAGCCAAGATGGTGGAACAGAAGCAGTAACTTTTCTAAGCTCCTCCATGAATCCTGTCACTAAACTTTAAAAAGTGAATCTGAATGGATTTTGGAGTGTCAGAATCCACTGGGAGGCAGAGCGTGGCAGAATCCAGCCCAGGAAAGTGCCAGTGTGGGTCCAGGTAGGGGGAGCACAGAGCACGTGGGCGCTGCAGTAGCTTGGACTAGAGAGCAGACTACAGCAGAGAGAGAAGGAGCCCCAGTCTGCCAACTCACCCACCCCAAGGGCAATTCACAGCTATCTAACCAGCATCTCACCGTGGGCGAGAGGTTCCATTGGAACTGGGTAAGAGAGGGCTCAGGGTCCCCAGAAGAGACAGCAGGTTCTTCTGGGGCTATCAGCCCCCAGCCTGGAAGTTTAGAAACTGCTTGCCTGATTTCCCAGAGCCTAGGATGACAAAGTGAACTCTGGCTGCTCCCATCCCCCCTCCCTGACCTAAAAAACCCAGAGATAAGTGTCCCACCCAGAGTGAAATCCTGGAAATAGACTTGGGCTTGGGAGTCATTGAGAAGGGGTGTAACTGAGGCAGCAAGGAGTCTGAAGAGAAGAGGGGGAGGGGTCTCAACAAGCCCTACCTCACCTGACCAGCAAAAGCCTGCCAGAGAGGTAGCCCAGGGACATAGAGGCAGAAATCTGGAGTGGCCAGATGTAAGGGTCATGGGATTTAAAGATCTTCCATGCCCCATTGGACTTGCTGATGTAGCAGTAAGGGGTGGAGAAAGAGGAAGTGGAAGCCAAGCTAGAGTTTCCTGCAGTGACTGGCGGTGGCGGTGGCAGCAGCAGCAGTAGAGGTAGCGGGCAGCGATAGCGATAGCGGCCAAGGTGGAGGTGGAGGCGCGAACCCTTTTTTGAGTCAGCCAGAATTTCTGCTAAGGACTCCTGCTGAGGACTTCCAGGGCCAGAGCTGCTAGGAGCATGCTTCCTGGACACTGAGTAGTTGCTGTGATTGGGGAGAGGAAGACCTTTGCCTGAGGTAGCCTGTTCTGTTTTAAAGGCTTGAGAATGTGGGTGCTTTCTACTTTATCTACCTGTGCCAATTTCATAACTACTCTGATGGCTTTGACTTTCTGGTTTTGGGACTCAGTTATTTGGTGTTTTAATAAATGTTCTAGCTTAATCCCCCATATAGCAAGCCCGATATATTTTGTGATTAATAATCACATCAGCATATTTTAATTGCCATAGGCATTGTGAATATTGCATTGCTGATATACCAGACCACTCCTCCTCCACAGAGTACTCTGTGAGCATCAACATAACTTAACAGAAACACTGAGAGCCCTTGCCTTGGCCTCAATCTACACACCCAGAGGCTAAAGCACACAAAGCCAAAAACCAAGCACCTAGCTCCCAGCCTGAGAAATTAGGAAATAGGAAGCTATAATGGGAAGGAAGGAAGCTGAGAAGGAGAAGGGGAAGACAAATAAATTGATTAGAGCTTATTATAATGAGCAAGAGCAACTAAATACAGGGGACAACATGGACTCTATACTCACACCTGAGACCACAGAAGGAAATATGAACTGGTCTCAAACCCAAAAAGCACTCTTGGAGGAGCTCAGGAAAGATTTTAAAGGCCTTATTAGGGAGGCAGAAGACAAATTTAAATCTACAGTAACCAAATTGGAAAAAAACTTCACTGAAGAAAACACATCCTTAAAAAGTAAAATTAGTGAAGTAATTGGAGAAAATACCTCCCTAAAAAAGAACCTTCAAAAACTAACCAAAGAGAATAATTCACTAAAACACAGAATCAGTCAAATTGAAGCTCAGGTCTCTATGATCCTCCAAGAGTCAATCAAACAAAACATGAAGATTGAAAAATTGGAAGAAAGTATAAAATATCTCACTGGAAATACAACTGACCTAGAGAACAGATCTAGGAGGGATAACTTAAGAATTATTGATCTACTGGAAAGCCATGATGAAAAAAGCAGCCTGGACAACATCTTCCAAGAGATTGTCAAAGAAAACTGTCCTGAAGTCCTGGAATCAGAAGATAAAATAGTTATCGAAAGAATTCACTGGACTCCCCCTGAAAGAGATCCCAAATTGAAAACGCCAAGAAATATAGTGGCCAAATTCCAGAATTACAAGATTAAGGAGAAAATACTGCAAGCAGCCAAAAAGAAATAATTCAAATATCGTGGAACTATAGTAAGGATCACACAGGACCTAGCAGCTTCTACATTAAAAGATTGGAGGGATTGGAATTTTATATTTCATAGAGCAAAAGAACTAGGACTGCAACCCAGGATTAACTACCCAGCAAAACTGAGCATAATCTTTCAGGCAAGGAGATAGTTATTTAATGAAATAAGGGACTTCCAGACTTTCCTGATGAAAAAGCCAGAGCTCAATGGAAAATTTGATCTCCAATTACAAGACTCAAGAAAGATATAAAAAGGTAAACAAGAAAAACACACACTCACACATACGCATATGCACACACGCACACCCACGCACACATGTACATAACATGGGATGCAATAAGAGCAAAATATTCACATCCCTATATGAGAAGCTGATAACTGTCAATATCGAAATTTATATGATAATCATGACCCTTAAAAGGGTTATACATAGATAGAGGATGTGGGTAAAAATGAACTAACCTGATGATAGAAAAACCTTATAAAGGGGGTCAAAGGGACTGCAATGGGATAAAAGGAAAGGATGAGACAGAAAAAGGTAAATTATATCATACGAAGAGGCATAAAAACACACTATAGTAGAGGGGAAGGAAAGAAGGAGAGGAACTTCATTTGAACATTATTCTTACTGGTTCTGGTTCAAAGAGGGATCAACATAATCAGTTAAGTTTAAGATTCTAACATGAAAAGACACAAAAACTCATTAGAGGGAAAGGAGGGAGGGAGAGGAGCACTGTATGAAATTTACTCTCATTGGTTTGGGGCCAAAGGGGGAATAACATACTCTGATAAGTATAAACATCTATTGTGTCTTATAGGCAGTAGGAGGGTAAAGGAGGGATAAAAGGGGGGGGATTAGAGGGGAGGGAAATAGTAGTAAGGGGAGAGGGTAGGTAAAAAAAGGGGGGGTTACTGGGAGGGAACACTGAGGGAGGTCATGGTCAAAAGGAAAACCATCGAGGAGGGGAAGGGAGAAGGAAGAAACAAAACCATAAGCAGGGGAGGGAATAGGATGGAGGGAAAGGGACAGATAGTCATCATTACTGTGAATGTGAATGGGATGAACTCTCCCATAAAATAGAGGCAGATAGCAGAATAGATTAAAAACCATAATTCTACAATATGCTGTTTACAAGAAACACATTTGAAACAAAGGGATACCCACAGGGTAAAGGTAAAAGGCTGGAGTAGAATATATTATGCCTCAGCTAAAGTGAAAAGGCAGGGATAGCAATCCTTATCTCATATAAAGCAAAAGCAAAAATAGATCTAATTAAAAGAGATAAGGAAGGAAACTATATCCTGCTAAAAGGCACCATCGAGAATGAAGCAATATCATTACTTGCACCAAGTGGTATAGCATCCAAATTCCTAGAGGAGAAGTTAAGGGAATTAGAGGGAGAAATAGATAGCAAAACTATACTAGTGGGGGACCTTAATCTCCTCCTCTCTGAACTTGATAAATCTAACCTCAAAATAAACAAGAAAGAAGTTAAGGAGGCGAATAGAATTTTAGAGAGGCTAGATATGATACATCTCTGGAGAAAACTGAATGGGGATAAAAAGGAAATACTTTCTTCTCAGTGGTTTATGGCACATACTCAAAAATCAACCATGTTCTGGGGCATAAAAACTTCACAATTCTGTGCAGTAAGACAGAAATATTAAATGCATCCTTTTCAGATCATGATGCAATAAAAATTATATGCAATAAAGGGCCATGGAAAGACAGACTAAAAACTAATTGGAAATTAAACAATTTAATCCTAAAGAATGAGTGGGTCAAACAAGAAATTATAGAAACAATCAGTAATTTCATTCAAGAGAATGATAATAATGAGACAACATACCAAAATTTGTGGGATGCATTAAAGGCAGTTCTTAGGGGAAGTTTTATATTCCTGAGTGCATACATGATTAAATTAGAGAAAAAGAAGGTCGATGAATTGGGCATATAATTGGAAAACCTAGAAAAAAAACAAATTCAAAATCCCCAATTAAATACTAAATTAAAAATATTGAAAAGCAAAGGAGAGAATAATAAAATTGAAATTAAGAAAACTATTGAATTAATAAATAAAGCTAAGGGCTGGTTTTATGAAAACAAAAACAATAAAATTGATAGACCCTCAGTCAATATGATAAAAAAAAGAAAGAAGAAAACCAAATTATGAGTATCAAAAATGAAAAGGGTGAATCTACCTCCAATGAAGAGGAAATCAAAACAATTATTAGGAATTATTTTTCCCAATTGTATGCACATAAATTTGACAATCTTAGGGAAATGGATGATTATTTACAAAAATACAAGTTGCCCAGAGTAACTGAAGAGAAAGTAAATTACTTAAATAACCCCATCTCAGAAAAAGAAATTGAACAAGCCATCAATCAACTCCCTAGGAAAAAAATCTCCAGGGCCAGATGGATTTACTAGTGAATTCTATCAAACATTTAAAGAACAATTGATTCCAATACTCTACAAACTATTTAGGAAAATTACTGAAGAAGGAGTCCTACCAAATTCTTTTTATGACACAAATATGGTACTGATACCTAAATCAGGAAGAGATAAAACAGAGAAAGAAAATTATAGACTAATCTCCCTCATGAATATAGATGCAAAAATTTTAAATAAAATATTAGCAACAAGACTATAGCAACTTATCTCAAGAATAATACACTTTGATCATATAGGATTTATTCCAAGAATGCAAGGATGGTTTAATATTAGGAGAACCATCAGTATAATTGATCATATCAACAATAAAACTAGCAAAAACCACATGATTATATCAAGAGATGCAGAAAAGGCTTTTGACAAAATACAACATCCATTCCTATTTAAAACACTAGAAAGTACAGGAATAAATGGAACCTTCCTTAAAATAATAGGTAGCATCTATTTAAAACCATCAGCAAATATTATATGTAATGGGGATAAGCTAGAAGCATTTCCCATAAGATCAGGGGTGAAACAAGGGTATCCACTATCACCCCTATTATTCAATCTGGTACTAGAAATGTTAGCAGTAACAATCAGAAAAGAAAAAGAAATCAAAGGAATCAAATTAGGCAAAGAAGAGACCAAGCTATCACTCTTTGCAGATGATATGATGATATACTTAGAGAATCCTAGAGAATAAAGTAAAAAACTACTTGAGACAATAAATAAATTTGGCAAAGTTGCAGGATATAAAATAAACCCACATAAATCCTTGGCATTCCTATATATTTCCAATGAAATTTAACAGCAAGAGATAGAAAGAGAAATCATAGACATTATAAAATATTTGGGAATCTACCTGCCAAAACAAACCCAGGACCTATATATATGGTCACAACTACAAAACACTTTTCACACAAATAAAGTCAGATCTAACTAATTGGAAAAATATCAATTGCTTGTGGCTGGGTCAAGCTAATATGATAAAAATGACAATTTTACCTAAATTAAATTATATATTTAGTGCCATGCCAATCAATTTACCAAAAAAAACTACTTTATAGAGCTAGAAAAAATAGTAACAAAATTTATTTGGAAGAATAAACAGTCCAGAATATCAAGGTAATTAATGAAAAGAAATGCTAGGGAAGGTGGACTAGCTATACCAGATTTCAATCTGTATTATAAAGCAGCAGTCATCAAAACTACTTGGTACTGGCTGAGGAATATAGTAGTGGATCAATGGAATAGATTAGGCACATGAGATTCAGCAGTCAATGACTATAGTAATCTATTGTCTGATAAAATCAAAGACCCAAGTTTTTGGGATAAGAACTCTCTGACAAAAACTGCTGGGAAAACTGGAATATAGTACGGCAGAAAATGGGTATAGATCAAGTCTAAATGGGCTCATGATCTAGGTATAAAGGTTGATACTGTAAGCCATCTTGGAAAACAAGGAATAGTTTACCTGTCAGATTTGTGGAGAGGGAAAGACTTTACGACTAAACAAGAATTAGAGAGCATTATAAAATGCAAAATGGATAATTTTGATTACATTAAATTGAAAAGCTTCTGTACAAAAAAGCCAATGTAACCAAGATTAAGAAGGAGGTGGGAAACTGTGAAAGAATTTTTACAACTTATGTCTCTGATAAAGGACTCATTTCTAAAATATACAGAGAATTGAGTCAAATCTGTAAGAATACAAGTCATTCCCCAATTGATAAATGGACAAAGGATATGAATAGGCAGTTTTCAGAGAAGGAAATTAAAGATATCTATAAGCACATGAAGAAATGCTCTAAATCACTATTGATTAGAGAAATGCAAATCAAAACAACTCTGAGGTACCACATCTCACCAATCAGATTGGCTAAGATGACAAAACAGGAAAATGACAAATGCTGGAAAGGACGTGGGCAAATCTGAACACTAATGCATTGCTGGTTGAGTTGTGAACTGATTCAGCCTTTCTGGAGAGCAATCTGGAATTATGCCCAAAGGGCTATAAATAGTTTCATACCCTTTCACCCAGCAATACCACTTCTAGGGTTATATCCCAAAGAGATCATAGAAGTGGGAGATAGACTCATACGTACAAAAATATTTATAGCAGCTCTTTTTGTGGTAGCAAAGAATTGGAAATTAAGGGGGTGCCCATGAATTGGGGAATGGCTGAACAAGTTGTGGTACATGCATGTTATGGAATACTATTGTGCTATAAGAAACGAGGAGCAGATGGACTTCATATTTACCTGGAGAAGCTTATACGAACTAATGCTGAGTGAGAAGAGTAGAACCAGGAGAAATTTGTACACAATTATGGACACAACGTATGTGTGATGACCAACTTTGATAAACTGGACTCTTCTCAGCAATGCAGTGATATAAGTCAATCCCAAAAGACTCATGATGGAGAGAGATGTCTACCTCCAGAGAAAGAACTAGAAAGAACTGAGTTTGTATCCAGATTGAAGCAAACTACCTGATCTTTTTCCTTTTCTTGTTTGTTTTATTTCCTCTTTACCATTTTTCATTCCATCTGATACAATCCATCTTTATAACCTGACAAATGTCTAATGTGAAAATATTTACAGATCCTATACTTAACTGTATGCTGCCATGGGGGGGAGGGGCTTGGAAGGGAGGGAATAGAATGTGAAACTCAAGGAATTGTGGGATTGAATCTTGTAAACTAAAGGTAAACAAACAAATTAATAATAATAAAAAAGAAATAATGATTGGTATGATTTCAGAGAAACCTGAGAAAACGTATATGAACTGATGCAAAGTGAGGTGAGAAGAACCAGGAGAACAATTTATAATACTGTGAAGAGAAACAACATTGAAAGAGTTAGGAACTCTGATCAACACAATGGCCATCCCAATTTAAGCAGACTCATGAGGAAACATGTGGGCCATCTACTGATAGAGAAGGGAATGACTCAAAGTACAGGATAAGGCTTTGTGGGGCCATGCCAATATGGGAATTTGTTTTGTTGAACTATACATGCTTGTGACAGAATCTATTTTCTTGCTTTCTCAATAGGGGGTTTGTGTGTGGGAGGGATTTGAGGCAGAGTTGAAAGGGAGAGGATTCAGACCTGAAAATAAAATAAAATCGAATAAAGACCTAGCCCTTGGGTATCTATTTCCCCTACTTCTTGTCAGAGAAGTGATATGCAGGGAGTGGAGGATGGATCAGTCTTCTGTATCCAATGTCTATGACAAATGGGTAACTGATTAATGAATCCCATAGAGACACCTAGGTGGCCCAGTGGATAGAATGCTAGATTGGGAATCAGGAAGATCTGAGTTCAAACCCAGTCTCAAACACTCTTGAGCTGTGTGACCTTGGATAAATTACCTAAACCTCTGTCTGTCTCAGTTTCCTCAATTGTAAAATGAGGATAATGATAGAAATTATCTTCCAGGGTTGTTGTTCAGATCAAGTTAGAATAATATAAGTGAAGTATTTATCACGTTACATGGTGCATAGTAGGTCCTTAGTAAATGCTTGTTTTATCCCATAACAAAACTCCTTGTCCAGGTGAACTGTTTCTTTGCAAATTTAATAGGAATTATTATGGCAGTGAAGGCATCTTCCTGCACAAGGCATAAGCACCTCATCAATGCTGCATTTGAGACTTTGTTCTGAGATTCATGATTCCTGAGTGTCACAGATTTAACTCCTCCTTTAGAGATTGGTAGCTATTTAATTCCTACTTAAAATCTCCTTGCTGTTGAAGTTTCTGTTTAACCATATCCCTGAAATGGACACACACAGAGACTGGGGTTCCCTTGAGGAAGCCCATGAAGTCACGTCAACAAGCATTTCCTAAGAACCTACTATGTGCCAGGCATTCTGCATGTATGCTAAACCCCAGGGATATAAAAAAGGCAGAAAACAGTCCCTGCCTTTGAGAAGCTTGTGGTCTAATTAGACTCGATAATCATATGAAAACAACTATACGTGACCAAGATATGTAGAGGGGACAAATTAGGGATAATTTCAGAGGGAGGTGCTAAGATTAAGGAGGATGGGAAAGGCTTCTTGCAGAAGGTGGGATATTATTTGAGACTTGAAGGAAGCCGGGACATTCGAGGGAAAGAAGAGAAGAGAGAGTGTAATCTATGGGGGACAGCTGGTGAGAATGCCTGGAATCCAAAGATCGCATGTCAGCTGGGAGAAAGGCAAGTAGGCCAGCATCTCTGCATCATGGAACATGGAGGAGAGTGAGGTTCAAAAAGATCTGAAGGTAGGAAGTGTTTTGAAAACCAACAGGATTTTCTGTTTGATCCATTAAGCCCCACTGGCCCCTAAGGGAACCTTGGCCCTGAAGGTGGCGAGGGATATAGACATCAATAGAGTAGAGAGGACATCCTGGGCCAAAATGATGGCTGGAGGCACCATAGAGATGACAATAGCAGAGCAGCAGAGGAAGGAGTCTGGACAATGTCATGGTGCTGCGCCAAGCTTCCTGGACCCAAGAGTACAAGGTTCTGCAGAAAACCAATTTCCTGAACCAAGAAGGAGCCAAAACTATGGACCAGCAAAGGGCAGAGCCACAAGGCTATGGGGGCAAAACACAGATCTCATTTGTTCATTAGAAATGTAGGACCTGAATGGAGGTAGAACCTAGCAGAGGAAATAATTTCAACCCTAATAACCTCTAGTGTCTTCTTCTTACATAAGTCTAGTGGAGGTGAAAGCCCACTTAAAAGGGGAAAAAAAGGAGTTGCTTAGACATTTTAATGGTCTTATGTAAGGACCCTTTGTACTGTGTGTGTACTTTTTTTTTTTGTTCAGTTGAATATTTGTTGGATTGAATATTTAAAGTGTTCATTATCTGATATGTTGCAGCTTGAGTTTTGCATGGGATCTGAGGGTCCTTTTCAATGAAGAATTAGTCATTAGCCAGATTCAGATGCTCCCTGGGGAAACCCTGGGTGGGGACATGAGCCAAAGAGGAAAATTTGTTTGAGATGACTCCAAAACTGAATTCATTCCATGCAAATCCAGAGCTTTGGTTCTGGGCCATGGATTACATAAAGGGTTGCATATATATTATCTCATTTGACCCTCATAATAACCCATGAGTAGTATAGGTAAAAGAACATAGATTTAGAGCTGAAGGGTCCTTAGAGGCCATTGACTCCAGCCTTTCCAACTTAGAGATGAGAAAATGGAGGTTAAGTGATTTTGTGAAGGTCACATGGTCAGAAAGTGGCAGGGCTTGTCATTGAACCCAGGTTCTCTAAACTCCAAACACACCTCCCTTTCCACTACTCCAAATTATTATGCCCATTTTACAGACAAAGAAATTGAGATATAGAGATGTGACGAACCCAAGTTCACATAACTGCCACATGTGAAGGTTTGAACCTCAGGCTTTCCAACTCCAATTTCAACATCTTTTTCATTGTACAGTTTTTTAATTTGGGAAAACTGTCACATGCAATTTTTTTCTCACATGCAATTTTTAAAAAATAAAATAGCACCGACCTCCTAGTGTTTTAGTGGGGATGAAGTGAGATAATACACAGAGTGTTTTGCAAACTTTAAAGTGCTAAGTGATGTGAGCCGTTATTATTGTTATGATTATTGTTATTGTTGTTAGATATAATAAGACAAGTAGGGTGCCCAGCTTGTATGACAGTGAGAGCTGATAGAGAACGGGTTGTGTGATTCCCTTGGTTTGCCCCCACAAGCATCACCCGTCTTGCTGATCCTTAGTCTCTATTCACTGATTCCTTCCACGCAGCCTGGTTGAGGTTTTCACAAATTCTTGATATGATTATTAAAAAAATCCTAACACACAATTCATTCTCCTGTCCAAATTTCATTTGTAGTTGGAGGCTGCACTTTTGTAACCTTTCAAAGACTCTCTGTGTTCAGCAGATGAAGCCAAAAAGACAAGCATGCCAAACTCTCCCTCTGTTCTGGGGTTCTTCTAGAACCTTGGGTCCTGGTTAGTGGGGAGGAATGCATGGTTTGAAGTCTCAAGTTCTCAGGAACCCAGCCTCTGGGGGCGGGGCAGGTGGCCACTTAGGTGAGCGCCAGGGGCAGGTGAATTGCTGAGGTCTTGCTCTCTACCCCGTGACCTTCTCTCTTCTGAATCTTTAACACTAGCACTCCAAGGGAGGACAAAAAAAAAGCAGACTCCATTGAATACTGAGTCACTGGAGAAAAAAGGGACTGAATTGCTTTCACATCTGACTGTTTGCCATTTTCAAACCCTGTTGGTTACTGGCTTCAGACAGGAGCTGGAGCACGGAGACCAGGAGCCCCCAATGGACTCAACTCTCTGCTTTAAGAAAGAGGACCTTGGACAGGGAGACAGAAAATTGAGTGTTAGTCCAAGGTGTCACACTGAGTTTGTTGAGTGACTGGACATTTCTCTTCTCCTCCCCTGAGGACAGTTTCTCTAGTCATAAAATCAGGATGAAGGTTGGCCCCAGGTCATGTGTTTCCACTCTCGAGGGGTGAGTGATGGTGAGCCAGGGTCATAAAACATAGAGAATGACTTGGTTAGAAAACATCCTGGAGAGATGCCGATAATAAGTCCCCCAAAGTGCACGCACTAGAAAAAAAATCTGCACTCTCCTGCTCTTTATTGCACGGTGATAAATCTGCAAGGAGGGCATGAAGTTGCCCTTCTTGAATGTATTAACCTTCTAAGTGTTAGTCTCACAATATCCTCCCCTCAGTCACAAGAGCAGAAGAGAGAGAGAAAGGAAATTATTTTATGGAGGGAGGGGAGAGTAGGCAGAGAGATGTTGTACATCATCACCTGTCTATCATGGCTTCCGTCTGCCTGAGATATGCTGAGATGGGAAACTAAGCATGGGACTAGGCCATCATCTCCCGTGGTCCGTCCTTCCTCTGACTCCCAGGATGGCTGTGAAGGAGATGTGTGGCCCCTCTAAACCATGCCTCTCACATTATCTATGGCACGAGTGGGTTTTGCAAAGGGCTTTCCTACCTCCTTTTGGAGACAGGTTGTGGGAGTATTATTTTCTCCATTTTACAGATGAGGGCAATTGAGGTGAAGGGATAATTGTAGTCAAAAAGCTTGTATGGCAATGTTCCAGACCTAGGATATGAACTCACGTTCTCAGGTGCCAGTGGATTGCCCTCACCCTCTGTCTCTGTCTCTCTCCCTCTTTTTGTTTCTCTTTTCCCTCTCCTCTCTGTCTCTCTCTGTCTTTCTGTGTCTGTGTCTCTGTGTGTCTTTCTCTGTCTCTCTGTCTCTCTGCTTTTCTGTCTCTATCTCTCTATCTGTCTCTCTGTGTTTCTGTCTCTCTCTCTGTCTCCCATTCTGTCTCTCTTTCCTCCCTGTCTCTATTTCTCACTCTCATTCTCAATTTCTCCCTCTCTGCCAATTCTGTCTCTTCTTCCAAGAAATATGCCCAAGTCATCCCCATTCTTAAAATATTCTCACTGGATACTAACATTTCTCTAAGTTATCATTTTCTCTCTCTCCTCCCTTTCACAGCTGAACTCTTTGGGGGGTGGGGTGGGGATGGGAAACCATCTATAATTGTTGTCTTCATTTTTTTCTTTTTTCATTTAGTTCTAAAATCTCTGCAGCCTGCCTTTCAACCACTCTCAAAACCTCTCTCCAGTTACCAATTACCCAATGGTCAAAACTCATGGCCTTTTCTCAGTTCTCAGCTTTCTTGATCTCTTTGTAGTGTGTGACACTATGGGTCAACCTCTTCCCCTGGATACTCTCTCCTCCCCGGTTTTTTATCCTGTTGTGGATTTTCCTTCTACACTGACCACTCCTCAGCTTTCTTTGTTAGATCTTCATCCATGGCACATCCCTTTACCATGGTTACACTCAAGTTTCTTTTGCCTTTCTTTGTGTCCCTGTTGCTTAGTATGATGGCTGGACCGTAAAAGGTGCTTAATAAGTATTTATTGACTGACTGTACCCTTTTATCTTTTCATACCCTATTATCTCACTTGGTGATCTCATCAGTTCTCATAGGTTCAATGATCATTACTATGCACATGACCCCTGGGTCTATGTATCCATCCCTCTGCTCTTTCCTGAGTTCCAATCTTTCATCATCCAACTACCAATTAGACATTTTGAATTGGATGTCTTGTAGACAACTTGAACTCTGTATGTCCAAAGCTGGGCCATCACCAGTCATCTTGACTTGACTCGGATGGCTCTGGAGGAGAGAGTGAGGCTGACAACTTTATGCAGCTCTGGCTCACTTAAATCCAATCCACTTGAGAGTCAAGACTTCATTCCCATAATGTCATTGGTCCTCTTCGAGAAGCACAAACAATAACAACATGTCCAAAACAGGACTCATCACCTTTCCCCCTAAATGTTCTACTTGTCTGAATTTCCTGATTTCTGTCAAGGGCACCACCATCCTTCTAGTAATCCAGGTCTACACCTGGGTTTCATCCTCTACTCCCCATTCACTCTTATCTTACATATCTAGTTGCCGAATTTTGAAACTTCTATCTCCATGACATCTCTTGAAAGTATGCCCTTCTTTCCATTCACACAATGAACACCTTAAGTCAAACTTTTATCTCTTCTTGCCTAGACCATTGCATTAGACTTCTAATTGATTTTCTCCCTCCAAGCTTCTCATTCTATTCCAATCTGGTTTCCACACATCTACCAAAGTGAATTTTACCCAAATACAGGTCTGATATCCAACTGACATCTGATAACCTCACACTCTCTCACACACATACACACACATACACACCCTTACACATTAAACTTCAGTGACTCCCTATCATTTCTAGGCTCTAGTCCAAACTTCTGGTGGGCATTTAAGGTTTTTCACAGCTTGGCTTCATGCTAACTTTCCAGCCTTCTTACATATGACCTTCCCCAACACACACATTCTCTGGTCTGGTTTTCTATGGTCTGTATTTCTGACTATTCTTCACACGCAACATTCCACATTCCATTTCCAGTGGCAGTCCTCCTCACTTCCATATCTGGTTTACTTCAAGACCAAACTCAAGCTCCCCTTTCTACATGAGGCCTTTTCTGGTCTCTCCAGCTATTTGCATTTTTCTCTTCAAGATAACCTTGTATACACACATACATATATACCCACACGTATATATGTGTATATATATATATGTGTGTGTGTGTATACACATATATTCACTGTCTACTTTCCATCTGCAGCTCTGTTTAGTTTGAATTCCAAGGAAGAAAATGTCCCTGGGGTGAGCACCGTTTGACATTCTCCTCCTCCCTCTCCTGCTTTCTTTTGTGTGTTGTCTCCCCCCTGTTAGATTGTAAGTTCTTTATTTGTATCCTCAGCACTTAATACAGTGCCTGCTACATAGTAGGTGCTAAGACATGCTTCCTGAATTGAATTTATTGGATTGAATATGATCTGTATCTACCGATACATGTATCTATACCAGTCTCTCCTTCTGTCAGAGAAAGAACTTACTCAACTCTTCCCAACTATAATAATGATCTGTTGGTTTCTTTTTAAAACAGACTGTAAATGAAATGCTTTTAATTTTTATTTGAAAATGTAAGTTCATCAAAATGGTGTTGAAAACCAACAATTACTTCATGGACAAAGGAGCAGCCACTTGGAAAATGCTTTTGATTGATTGGCCCCGTGTCTGGCCCTTCACCTCCTCAATCAACCACTTTTGCTTCAGGTGACAATCTTCAATTGAGGACATTAGCAGAATAGAACAGTTAGAAATAGTGCTCGGAGATACTCCTTTGTTCATGAAGCTAATTAATCGTTGGCTTTAAATATCATTTTGATGAACTAACATTCTTTAACGAAGACTAAGAGTCTTTTACATAAATGGTCAATAAATACATTCCATACAACCAGAATCAACACATGCATCAATCAATCAACAATCATTTATTAAGTTCTTTTTATGTTCCAGGCACTGTATTAGGTGCTAGGGATACAAAAGGCAAATTGAAATAGGCTCTGCCCTTAAGGACTTCACACTTTATCAGGGGAGATAACATATGTATGTGTGTCACAGACACAATATAAGAAGGTTTGGGGGTTGAAGACACTAGAAACTGGGGAGATCAGGAGACTTCATATGGGATGTGTCACCTGAGCTAAAGCTTGATGGATTCTAAAGTGGAAGTGAGGAAGGAGTGGGCTCCAGGCATGGTGGACAGACAGTGGCAAAGGCATGAGGCAGGAAAACTGATTAGATGTACAATAAGAAGGCCAGTTTGATTGGACATTGGGTGCATGAAGAGGAGTGATGAGTAATGAAGCTAGAATGGGAAGATGGGGACAGGTTGTGAAGGGCTCTAAACAGAAGACACAGGAGTCTGTAGCTGATCCTAGAGGTAATAGGAAGCCACTGGAATTTGTTGAGAAGAGGAATGTCTTAGGCTGATGGTTTTTTAGGGAAATTGTTTTATTAGCTGTGTAGAGGATGGTCTGGAGAGGGGAAGGGAATGGACTCAGGGAGGCCAGTTGGGAAGCTATTACCACGGTTCAGGCTGGGGGTGATGAGGACCTGGATCAGGATAAAACCATGTGGGTGAGGAGAAAAGAATGGATGCAAGGGATGTTGGGGAGATCAAAATGGCAACATTTGGCAGTGGACATGATATGTCATTGGGAGTCTCATTTCTTTTCTTTTCTTTATTTTTTAAAGCAATTGGGGTTAAGTAACTTGCTCAAGGTTACAGGGCCAGTTATTTCTGGGTGTGGTGCTAAGTATCTGAGCCCAGATTTGATCCCCAGGTCATCCCGACACTGGGGTTGGTGATCTTACTCGCTGAGCCACCTGGCCACCCCTAAGCAATTGGGGTTAAGTAACTTGCTCAAGGTTACATGGCCAGGTGTTTCTGGGTGGATGCTAAGTGTCTGAGCCTGGATTTGATCCCCAGGTCATCCTGACACTGGGGCTGGTGCTCTTACTCACTCTGCTACCTGGATGCCCCTGGGAGTCTCATTTCTACAGAGAGGGCCTCCATCCTCCCATTGCCTGGTCTCCAACCATAGAGTCATCTTTCTCTTCTCCCTAAGCTTTACTCTCCAAATACAATCATTGGCAATTCTCTCAATTCCACTTCAACGATGGCAACCACTCCCAGAAATCTCCACTGCTATTGTCACCATCTTAGGTCAGATTCCTATTATCTTGTGCCTGGATGAGTGTAACCTCATTAATCCCCCTGTTTCCAGCCTCTTTCCTTTCCAATCCATCCCTACCACAGTTGCCAAAGTACTCCTCCTAAACAGAGGCCCAACCACTACCATAATAATGTATTATTAATATATTATATTAACGTATTGATATAATATATAATAAAATTAATAACATAATAATAACATTATGGAGATGATTATATATTATAATATATAATGATATAATTAAAATACATTAATATAATATAATTTTAATAATAATAAATGAACAGCTAGGTGACTCAGTGGATAGAGCACCAACCCTAGAGTCAGGAGGACCTTAGTTCTAATCAGACCTCAGACACGTACTAGCTGTGTGACCCTGGATAAGTCACTTAAGTCTGATAGCCTCTTAAAAAAAGTCTTATCAAAAAGCCTTCAGTGGTAGGTCTTAGTATTTTTAAGTGCATACTATGTACTAAGGATTTCGTTAAGCATTTCACAACCCTGTTAGGTAAGTGTTGTTGTTACTCTCATTTTATAGATGAGGAAAACTGAGTCAAACAGAGGTTAAGTGATTTTTCCAAGGTCACATGGCTAGTAAGAGTCTGTGATCAGATTTGAACTCAGGCCTTCTTGATCCCATGTCCAGCACTGCATAGTGGTGTAGTGAATAGAGGACTGGACTTAGAGTCAGGAAGAAGGCCTGAATTCAAAGCATGCTTCCTAGCTGTGTGGCCTGTCATCAAGTTGACTTCACTTTCCACATCTGTAAAATGGGTATAATAACGATGCCTAAATCACAGGGCAGTTGAGAGGATCCTATGACAATCCCATATAAAAGTGCATTGCAAATTTGAAAGTGCCTGCATAAACATTAGCTAATTATCATTAATTGTGCCATGTAGTTGCCTGGATTCTAATGATATGATGAGCCTGGCACCTTCTCCCAAGTGGGAGCATCATTTTAGAACTGTAAACCAAAGGGCAGAGAGTCTGTGACTTTGCCAAGGTCGTCCAGGCGGTGAGAGGCAGAACCAGGATTCAGTCCCAGGCCACGTCCAAATCCAGTCCCATGTCGATTGTAGCAAGGTGCCCACATTTTGATTATATTCTTGGTACCCAGAGGAAAATGAGGATATACTTCAAATTTCACCTGTATGTGTGTGTTATTATCACATTTCCCAGGAGGGCCTCAGGCTCAGTCAATATTTTCACACTAAGAGTTCCAATTAGTCACAACATCTCACTTGAGTTGACTGACAATTACTCTTCCCAATTAGAAATGCAAACAGGAGCCTGATTAATTTTGTTCAAATTGTGGAAAGGGCCAACCCAGTTATCGGTAGATTGAAAGAAGAACTGGGATCTTCGGGCCCCAAGAGCCATGACAATGGCAGAAACTTTGGCATCCAGGCCCAAATTCTGGCCTCTGGAACTCTCAAAGGGAGTTAACAGTAAGGTCTGTTGGCTGCCCATCATTAAGTTCCCTGAACCTCTGTTCTATGATCGTGACTCATTATCCATTTCAACCCCTTCTCTCCCTTCCTCCTTCTCGTGTCTGTAGGCTTTGTATGCCTCTGGGAGCTTCGCCCACACAGAACCCCCATCATCTGTAGCTTTTGGTCATTTAGGTATGTGACCTGGATCAAACTGCTTAATCTCTTTGGGCCTCAGTTTCTTTTAGCTGTAAAAGGAGGGAGTGGAATAAGTAATCCTTCTTCCTCTGACATTTGGGAAGTCCATCATTCTAGTTAAACTGAGGAGACCACCCAGAAGTGTTACTGTAGCAGAGTTAAAGCAGTTCATTTGCTTAAAGATGGAAGACATGAAAAACATCTTGACCAGAGTCATAACTAGGAATTTTAGCGTCCTGAACAAGTACTGCAAACCACCCTTTAGGCAAGAGATGAGGGTGGGCATATGTATGGTAAATATCCCTCTCCCTCCCTCCACTCTATGACACCAACATGAAGCCATTCCAGGGGAGGCCAGTGGAGGAAGAACATGTGGGGTGGGACATGGGGCAAGTTCACCCAAGGCCCCATCCAGTAATTACTGACTTTAACTAATTCTTGATAACTAGATGCTAAGCTCTGTTGTTTCCATGTGATTAAAGGACTTCAAAAACTATCAGCACCCTCTAAATTCAGCACTTGAGGCAAAACTCTGGTCAGCCCAGGCTAGTTATGGTTCTGATCTTAACCATGTTGAATATACATGTCATACCCTTTAACTGGGGAAAGTCACTTCTGGCTCTCAGTTTCCACATATGTAAAATAAAGTTTCAGACTAGGTCCTTTTTTAGTTCTAAATCTTATGATTCTATGATCTTTAGAGCTAACACTTGCCCTGGTGGTTTAAGTAGTGGAGTCTAGTCCTATCTATAAGATTATTTCCTCTTGGGGACAGGTTGCCTCTTGCCTCAAAAGCCTCATGATCATGGCCATGTGTTTCTCCTAGTGGCTGTTATAATCTGTCACTGGGATCTTGGAAATAGCAGAAAAGACAATTCTCTAAGAGCAAGACTCTAGAATCTACAGGAATGGGTGCAGTATAGACTAGTTCTGATGGGGGCGGGGTTCTTTGGAGAGATCATGATGTGAGATGCGGCAGGGACTCTCAGCATCCGGGGGCATGACAAGGGTCCAGGGTTTGGGTTGTTTAGACTGAGAGAGGGGTACTGGAAAGAGAAGGGAGAGAATGCCAAGCTTTACAGCTTAGGCAAAGCAGTCCTGATTTCTAGCCGAGATGAGTGGGAAACCCAAGAGACAGAAGACAGCCAAAAAGTTAACTGCGCTTGGGAAATATGATTTCTAAGTAATCTTTCCTCCTCCCACTCACCTGACCCTCCAGACACATAGCAGGGAAGCCGGTACAGTCATTTCCTGTTGGGTGTCCGGCAGAACGTGGATATATCTCTGGCCTGCAGCTTTATGACAAAAACAAACCCTGCCTTTCAAACAATGGAACTTTTCTTTGCATTCATCTCCGAATGTCTACTCTACTCCTCCCTTGTATGTCTTTCCTCCCACCCAGAGGAAGTGTTTCTTGTCACTTAGGGTTTGGAAGGTGGGTAGGACCAACCAGCAGCTACAGCCTAAGAGATGATGTGGTATTTTCACTTTTAGTCCCTCTGACCCCAAACACAGGACCACATGGTTTGTTTGTTTTGAAGAAAAGGAAAGCGAGGAGCTCAGTTCCCAGCTCCTGGAGAGGAGCTGGAAGGGAGCCTGGACAAATGCAGAGAGGGGAGGGAATACAGATTTAGTTCATGGAAGAGCTCATAGTCTGAGTGGACTGAATCAGAGGATGTGTGAATTGGAAGACTATGAAGAAAGGCTGGAATCACACCCAAGCTACCTCCCTCACCAGGGTGGCGTGATGATACAATTTAATAAAGGACATAAAATAGCATCTTTTCTGCAGATTTCTTCCTCTTCCCAAATTCTCTATTACTGTCAAGCACCGCCCCCATCCTCTCAGGTAAGCAAGCCCCCAACCAAGGTGTCCCCCAACTGACTGCTCTCACTCCACACTGCCAATCTACTGCCAAATCTTGTTATATTCATCTCCAGAACATCCCTCAAAAATGTCCCCTTATCACTACTCACATAGCCATGACTCACGTTCAGCCCTTTAGCATCTCTTGCCTGGACCATTACAATTGGTCTGATGGTTCTTCCTGACTCACGTCCCTCCTTACTCTACTCAGATGCCAAAATGACTGTCCTAAATCCCAGGGCTGACAGTGTCATCTGTGCTCGGTAAACGTCAGTGGCTTGGGGCGACCAGGTAGCACAACGAGTAAGAGCACCGGCTCCAATGTCAGGATGACCTGGAGATCGAATCCCGGGCTCAGACACTTAGCACCCACCCAGAAAAACCTGGCGGTGTAACCTTGAGCAAGTTACTTAACCCCAATTGCTTAGGGGTGGCCGAGTGGCTCAGCGAGTAAGAGCACCGGCTCCAGTGTTGGGATGACCTGGAGATCGAAACCTGGGCTCAGACACTCAGCACCACACCCAGAAATAACTGGCCATGTAACCTTGAGCAAGTTACTTAACCCCGATTGCTAAAAAAAAAAAAAAACAAAAAGAAAAACGTCAGTGGTTTCCTACCGCCTTTAGGATCAAACGGAAATCCTCTGTCTGGCACTGAAAGCCTTTCCCATCCTGGCTGTAGTCTGCCTTTCCAGTCTTTTGACGCTGGACTTCCCTCCACGAATTCTATGATCTGACCAAACTGGCCCAACTGTTCTTCCTCCCACACAATTCTCCATCTCCTGACCCTATGCTCTATGCTTCGGCACTGGCCACTCTCCACACTTGGAATATTCTCTCTCTGTCTGACCTTCTGGTTTTCCTGGCTTCCACCTTTTGTGGTCTCCCAGGGCCATGTCCTTTCATTCTCATAGACAGTCATATCTATATCTATCTCTTTCAACCTCTATATATATACCTACCTATAAATAGCTAGATATAACCATGCAATATATGTACATATATCGTTATATACGTATATGCATGTATGCATATATGTACATACATGTGCATATGTGCATATATGTGTCTATATAATTTCTCTATATCTATGTATCTATAGGTATCTCTCTGGACATAGTTATAACTATGGACATATATTACATATATCATTATATAGGTATATACTTATATGTGCATGTTCATTGTTCATTCATTGTTTGTCCTTTATTCTCAAAGGGGACCATGACATCAGGAAGGTGATGTCATGACTTGCAAGTGAATTGGATTTAAGTGAGGCAGGGCTGAGCATAGTCACCTGCCTCACTCTCTCCTCTGAAGCCCTCTGGGTCTAGTGGCAAGACATGGAGACAGCCCCAGATGCACTGGGAGACCTTGGTCTTTTTAAGGTAAGGTCTTTCCCAGGTCTCAGTCTGACTGATGCAACAGTGATTAAGGCTAGGTAAGAAATGAGGCAAGGAATGGCCTCTTTTATTAGCTAAAAAATAAAAATGAAATTAATCTGGCAGGGAAGACCCTCCAGGGTTCTGACCCAAACAGAAACAATTGCTGTTTACCTTCACTCTGAGCCATCAGAGCCCAAGCAATGACCAAGTGAGGCTTGATCTGGGACCTATGGTTGGCCAATCAATGAGAGCCAGAGTGATATGGGTTTAAGGCATGGTCTTTAAAAAAAGAAATCTAGCCCATAAACCCCAAGATACCTTGTGAGGTTTCAGTGATCAGAATTTATATTCCTTTAAAATGTATGTATGTGTAAGTGTATATATGTGTGTGTGTGATATAATTCTATGTATATTTAATATAATATTATTATATTATATACATGTATATGTATATATGTATCTCTATCTCTCTAACTATATCTATAGATATATAGATATCTATCTAATCTATAGACATAAATGTATACACACACATATATATCTATAGATATGCAGATATCTATAGATCCTGTTATGTTCTATATAGATAGATATGGAGTTATAGAGATAATAATACACATACATATATACACATATGTATATATACATGTGTATAAATATATCGATGTATGCATGCATAGTTATTAACCTGTTATATGTACCATTGAAATATGTGCTCCTGGAGGTCAGAGATTATCTCTACTTCCCCTGCTTACTGTATCCTTATTAAAGGTTCATTGACTGACAATCCAAAAAAGGCAGAATGCTGTCTAAATGTGAGCTGATATTGTATGTTAAATTCCTCCCTGTGACTCAGAAGGGGATTCTCTTGGCCTGCTGGTAGTGATGTTTAAACAGGACTGACCTGGTTGCTACCAGCTCCCCATCAGTTTCCACTCTGATGGCCAAAGTCAGTACCCTTATTCCTTGGCACTCCTGCCCTCCACCTGAGGGATGTGGCCAGGGCTATTCACATGTGGGAGAAGCTTCACTGGCAAGCTGAATGAGAGAGGAAGCAGACTAGGAAGAGAAAGCCAGGCTAGGATGGGGACCTGTCAGCACCAACCATAGTCTCAGGGCCCCCAGTACAGGCCAGGCCAGGCCAGAAGAGGGCTCAGCTTGCAGGGAGGCTCACTGGGATGAATGGTTGAGGGTGGAGGGGGAATGCAGGGGGAATGCAGGGGGAATGAAGAACTTATGAGGTCCATATCTAAGCATTCACCCCCTCTGAGTCAGGCTGTATTGAAGAGCTAGGGCAGGGAGCCAGTTATGGAAGAGAGAAAGCATAGCTTGGAGTAAAGGAGGGAGGCCAAATGTGGAGAGATACCCAGGAGCCTGTGGTTAACTTGGAACTAGGAACCAAAAGTCTGGGGAATAGTTCAAAGTCAGGAGCAAATAGGTACCTTACCATGCCACAAATTACCAGCAAACGTTTACATGCTGAACTCACATCATCAAATGAGAGTACATTTGTAAAGCACTCATCATGGTTCTTGATACATAGTAGGTACTATAGAAATGTTCATTCCCTTCCCCCACCCCTCCATCCTTCAAGGCCCTGTTCTAGCAACATGCTTTTACATGAGAATGATACATTCAGGAAGTGATAGTGAAAAAGGTTTGAAGACCTGGGTTCAAATCCTAGTTGTCTCATTGACTTGATGTGGTCATTTTTAAAAATTTCACAAACTTGTTTTGTTACATGTTAAACGAAAAGGTTGATTCTGAGCCTGATACCCCTACAAGATTAATGCAAGAAGAATGGGTCTCCTAGGTATAAAAACATTTACAGCAGCTTTTTGTGAAGACATAGAGCTGGAAACTAAAATGGAGTGGAGCCCGGGACATCCATTGGGGAATGGCTGATAAGTTATGGGACCTGAATGAGAGGGGGCACTATTGTGCTATAGAAATGATGAAGGAGGTGGTTTCAGAGAACTCTTAGGTAGACTTGCATGAACTGATGAGGGTGAAATTAGTAGAAGTACAAGAATAATTTCTATAATGAGAATAACATTTCAAAGACAAACAATGAAAGACTCAAGAACTTGGGTCAATGTAGTGAATAACCATGTTTCCAGAGGGAAGGGGAATGGAATTTTAATTTAATAATAATAAGTACCTATGAAAAAATGTTCTAAATCACTATTGATTGGAGAAATGTAAATTAAAAACAACTCTGAGGTACCACCTCACACCTATCAGAGTAGCTAATATGGAATTGGAATTGAAACAGGAAAATGTTGGGTATTGGAAGGGATTTGTGAAAACTGTTGGTGGAGTTGTGAACTGATCCAACCATTCTGGAGAGCTATTTGGAACTATGCCCAAAGTGCTATAAAACTATGCATACCCTTTGATCCAGTAATACCACTACTAGGTCTATATACCAAAGAAATCCCCCTAATAGGGAAAAGAATCTATTTGTGCAAAAATACTTATAGCAGCTCTTTCTGTGGTGGCTAAGAATTAGAAATCAACAGGATGCCCATCAATTGGGGAATGGCTAGACAAGCTGTGGTATATGATTTTAATGGAATATTGGGATGATTTAAGAAAAACCTGGAAAGATTTACATGAACTGATACATAGTGAAGTGAAGAGAACCAGGAGAACATTGTACACAGTAACAGCCATATTGTTTTATGAGGAACTGTTAGCTATTCTCAGCATGATCTAAGACAATCCCAAAGGACTAATCCTGAAGCGTACTATTTGCCTCCAGAGAAAGAACTGATATTGTTTGACTACAGGTTGAAAAGTGCTATTTTTCACTTTCTTTCATTCTTTTTCTTTTATTTGAGTTTTCTTGTACAAAATGACTAATGTGGAAATGTTTTACATAATTGCACATGTATAACCTATATCTGATTGCTTAACATCTCAGAGATGGGGGAGGGCAGGGGAGGAGCAAGAAGGAAGGATAGAATTTGGAACTCAAAATTTTAAATAAAAATGTTTTTCTTAAAAAAAAGTGCCTACTATGTACCTACTACCACCTACTATGTAGGTGATATGGTAGGTGATAGATAGAGGACTTTCCTAGAGTCAGGAAGGCCTTACTTCAAATTTGGCTTCAGACACTTACTAGCTGTGTGACCCTGGGCAAGTCATTTGATCCTGTTGGCCTCAGTTTCCTCATCTGTAAAATGAGTTGGAAAAGGAAATGGCAAATCATTCCAGTCTTTGCTAAGAAAACCCTAAATAGGGTCATGAAGATTTAGAAAAGACTGAAACAGCTGAACAACAACAAAAATGTTCCAGGGACTGTGTGAAATGTTTTACAAATATGATTTCATTTGGTACTCACAACAACTCCAGGAGTGAGTCATGTTGTATTATGTTTGTCCTTCCTTCTCAAAGGGGACTGTGACATCAGAGAGATGATGACATGACTTGCAGGTGGCTTTGATTTGAATGAGGCAGGGCTGTGCAAGGGCACCAGCCTCACTTTCTCCTCCAGAACCATCTGGGTCTTGTGGCCAGATATTCATCAGGACGACTGGAGATGACCCAGGAGGGAATGGAGATATGGGCCCTTTTAGGTTAAGGCCTTTGTAGGTTCTCACTTTAAATGAGGCAACACCCATTCAGTGAATAGGCCTCTTTAATTAGGGAGTCAAAGGATGGCCCTAAAAAGACAAAATCAAACTACCTAGGAGTGAGTTAGGTCTATTATTATCCCCATTTTATAGATGAGGAAACTGAGGCAAACATGATTAAATGATGTAGCTGGATCACATAGCTAGTAAGCATCCAAGGTTATATTTGAACACTAGTCTTCCTGATTTCAGTCCCAGCATTCTATGCACTGCACCACTCCTGAATCAAGGGCCCCAAATGAAGAATGCTCCCCACCTCCCAACAGAGGTGCTAGCCTGAAATCGCAGACTGAGTCAGACATTTTCAGATGTGATTAATGCAGGGATTTGGTTTGCTTAATTACGAAAATTTTATTACGAGGTTTTTGTCTTCTTTTTTCAATTTGAAGAGAAGGGAGAAAAAAATAAAAACTCAAGTAAAAAGAATGGACTAGATGATTTGGCAACTCTTGGATGAGCATATAATCCTTCCCTCAGGAAGCAGTTTTGCCTTCTCCCATTTGCTAATTAGCTGGGTGATTTTGGACAGGTCTCTGCCCCTTTCTGGGTTTCCAAATTTTTGTTTATAAACAAGAGGGTTGAACATGATTATGTCTGAGGTCACTTCTGGGGTTGACCTTCTGGGATTCTTGGGACTCAAAAGGCATATGTGGCCTGACTGTTCCTGTGATGACCACTGTGGAAGCACACCCCAGTGCTGGGGCTAATGCCTTTACTGGAGAAGAACCATCCGGGAGTTGTCAAGGTGGGGGGCAGGGCTGGGGCTGTATGGTCTTCACCTTCACATACTTGGCAGCTCCGAGGGTCTGCCCAGGAGACAAGGTAAGCCTTGTACTTAGATCCCTTGCCAGCTCTGTGGTTTCCCCATAAATGAGTTATAACCTGGGGGAGGGAGGGAAGAGAGAGAAGGAACATTATGTCCCCCTCCCCAAAAGGATCTGGCCTCTCCTCCCTCCAAAGGGTTCTGACCTCCCCTTGAACTTGGAGGAAAACCAGTCCTATCTCTCCTTCCCTTCACTGTCAGCAGCTCTAGGGAAGGAGAGGTGGATCCATTCCTTCTGACCCCCTAGAAGGAGGTTGCCAGACTCCTGGAGGTCTCTTCCCATTTTCCTTCTTGGCTTGTCACTCCATTCTTTGGGGGTTGGGACATCTGGTCCCTTATTTATACAAGATGCTCCAGGTCTTCCTGACCAACAGTTACAAGGAACACAAGCCCAATAAAAGCAGTGATGTATGGCCCTGCCTCTCCATCCACAACCGAGAGCGTCTATTATATTCCACCAGCACAAGGCCTTGTGTCAAGCACCATACAGAGGCATACATTAGCACCTAATTTAGGGCACAAGGGAATACGCATGCCTCTCCTTCCTCATGGATATTTTCCCATCGATGGACGTTTTACATTCGATCTCTGGAACAGTGAGAATGCAGGCTGCTCTAGTGATTTTTGAATCCGAGATAAGAAAGCTACATACTAACTTGGGAGAAAGAACACCTGGCATTACATATTTCTTTACAATCAAATGGTACTTGAATGCTTGAAGATCATGGGTTAGCGGCCTGGAATGGACCACAGGGCTTATCTAGTTTAACCTATTCAATTTCCATATGAAGAAACAAAATGAGGCTCACAGTGGTGAAGTCACTTAATCACTTAATCAAGGTCAAGGTGAAGACCTGAACGAGGGTGATGTCTGTATGAGTAGGGAGAAGGGAATATCTACCTACCTACCTACCTGTCTGTGTCTGTCTATCTATCTATCTATCTATCTATCTATCTATCTATCTATCTATCT
>NW_027185771.1:7287073-7304077 GCF_028583685.1 Petaurus breviceps papuanus
TCTATCTATCTATCTATCTATCTATCTATCTATCTATCTATCTATCTATCTATCTATCTACTATCTGTCTATCTGTCCTATCTATCTGTCTATCTATTCATCTATCCATCTTTGTGTATGTATCTATCTATATGTCTGTCTTTCTATCTATCTTTCTATCTACCTATCTTATATATTACATATGTATATATGATATTGGAAAGGTAGAAATGGCAAGATTTGACAAATGTTAAATTTGACAGCAGTATATGTGGGACTGGTTGGATAATTTAGGAGTATACCAAATGAGACTAAGGAGAGTGGGAGGATTATGGTGCCCTCATTAACAATAGGGAAGTTCAGAAGCATTTAGGGAGAAAGTTGTAAGTTATGTTTTGGACATGCTGAGTTTGTGCTGCTTAATGGGACATCCAGCTCAAAATGTCTAATAGGCTATTTTAGATATATATGATTGGAGCTCAAAAGAGAAAGGGCTAGTTATACACACACATACACACACACACACACATATATAATTTGCTTTTTGGAGGGCAATTGGGGTTAAGTGACTTGCCTAAGATCACATGGCTAGTTTTTGTGTTGTGTCTGAGGCCGGATTTGAACTCAGGTCCTCCTGACTCCAGGGCCAGTGCTCTATTCACTGCACCACCTAGACACCGAAAGGGCTAGTTATAGATCTGGGAATCATCTGCATAGAGATAATTGAAGCCATGGGAGCTGATAAGATCACCAACCAAGATATTATAGAGAGAAAAGAGAAGTCCTAGGACGGATTCTTGGAGAACATGAACATCAAGGGGGTTTGACAAGGATGAAAAGTCATCAAAGGAGATGGGAATCAGACAGGCAGGAGAACCAATGAGAGCCATGTCACAAACACTTAGAAAGGAGAAAATGTCTAGGAGGAAGAGGTGATTAACAGTGTCAAAGAGGACAGAAGAAATTTTCTGGGGAGAAATCATGAAAGATGAAGGATGATAAAAGACCACTAGATATGAAAATAGATCATTGGTAACTTTGGATAGAGTTCTTTTTAGTTGAATGATGAGATCAGAAGGTAGACTTTGGCAGGTTTAGAAGAGAATGATAGGGGAAATAGAGGCACCAAATACATATGACTGCCTTTTTCAAGGAGTTTAGCAGAGACTATAAAGAGAAATATAGAATGATAGAGGGGATGGTAGAATCAAGTGAGGAACTTTTGCAGATGAGGAAGACATGGGTATGTTTGTAGACATCATAAAAAAGCCAGTAGATAAAGACTGAGGATTAATAAGAGGGGGGAAGGAGGGAAGGGGAGGGGGAGAAGTCTGCTTAAAAAAGATGAGAAAGGGATAAAAAAATACATGTAGTTAGTCTGGCTTTGGCAAGAAGAGGTTCTTTTCATCAGAGACTACAGTGAAGGAGGAGATAGTAGGAGATGATATGTGAGAGATGTGAGATCAGAACGGTAGAAGGGAGAGTTCCTGCTGCTTGATCTCAATGTTTTTGGTCAAGCATGAAGTAAGATCTTCAGCTGAAAGAGTTGGAGGAAGTGGTGTAAAGGGAAGTCTGAAGAGAGATGAGAAGGTATGGTGCAGCTTCTATGGGTAGTGGGATAGAGAATCAATTAGAGAGGCGTAGAAGGATTGCCTTGCTGCAATGAGGGCCCAGTTGAGATTAGATAACATAAATGGAGGGGACCCAGTTAGCATGGTTTTGTGATTTTCTCCAGTTCTATTGAGAAGCACATGGATGGGAGTGAGGAACACAATGGGTGGGACTAATCCATTGTAGGACTTTGATAAGGTATAATTGGTGACAGAATAAGAGGGCAAGAGACTTTACAAGTAAGGTATAGAGTTGACTTGGTTTGCCAGAGTGGAGAGTGTAGCCATTGATGGTTTGGAAAAGTATTGTGAGGTGAAGGGATTGAACAGGCATAGGTATTAAAGAGAATAAGGAGGATGGAATGATAAAAGATTATTATCAGATAAAAGAAGGTTATGGTTCATGAGCATGGAAGTAGAACAACTGTGGGTGATGATAAAATCAAGGGTCTGGTCATCTCTGCACCTGAGGTGGAACAGAGGAGCAGATCATGGGAGTGGAGTAGACTGAAGAACAAGGAAAGCACTTATTAGAGTATTTGAGGAAACATTAATATATAGGATGAAATCTACTAGTTTGAAGAGAGAGGTTGTGGTAAAAAGAAAGACCAAGAACTAGGAACTGAACTCATTAAAAATGGAGAGAGCATGATTGAGGAAGTTGGTAGATAACAGTCACCAAGATCTATATTGGGTGATAAATTTGGATAAATATGAAAGAGGAGAGGTTGTTGAAGGATGGAGGTAGAGGGAGAGACTGGAAATGCCAACAGATAGCAAGGAGTATTCCAAATCCCCTACCATGACTATGGAGCAAGGGGTATGAGAAAAAATGTGGCCAGTGTTAAAGAGGGTAGTCAGGGAAGCACTATCATTAAAAGGGAGCAAGGTCTTGGTGAGTGCCAGAAGATGAAAGAAGTGAGGAAGGAAAGGTTCAAGATGAAAGAAAATTTATTAATTATTGAGCAGGCATTCCAGAGGGCACAATGAAATGGGTGGGAAGAGCTATCACAGGACATTGGGTGAGGAGATGGGGATAAGTGAATAGACAGTTGGGGTAGTGGAGAGGGATTTATTCTTTGGCAAATGGGGGAAAGAGATAAGTTAAACACTGAGGAGTGTCTGGGCAGAGTATTAGTGAAGAGTTCTGCTGAAGGAGGCAAATGGTTCAAGGTTTTCCCTTTAGGCTTGATCTCACAGAATATGGTATTGTAGAGACCCGTGAGGATGAGAAATGGATCCCCATTTCTCCATCTGGCACCTGCAGGACCCTACAACAGCCACACTGGGTGGGAAGACTGGTGCTTTCAATCAATAAACAAGCATTTATTAAATACCTATTATGGATCAGACACTATGATAGGTGTTGGGAATGTGGAGATAAAAATGAAACAATTCCTGCCCCCAAAAAACTTACTTTCTATAAAGTAAGAAGAAAACAACGTATACAGAAATAACTTTTTGAAAAATATGAACAAAATATCAATAAGGTAAACCTGAGGGTCAGATAAAGCACCCGAAGTTAGGGGCATCAGAAAAGGCTTCCAGTCTCCTTGTAGGCATCTCACTCTCCAAACCGGACAAAATTATTTTTAAAAATATGCATCACACCTGAGAATCAAGTGAATAACTTTTCTCTAGCTGTTACAATGTATTGCTATCTGTCTAGACTCAGTAGTTTCATAGACGAATGACTTTATAGAGCAGGGAGAGCTCTTGGGAATCATCAACCACCATCATTTTAGAGGAGGGGTGTGAGACCTAGAGAATTAAGGAACACGGCCAAGATGAGACAGTCACTTTGTGGCCAGTCCCAGATCCCTTGGGTTCCTTCAATGAGATCATCTTTCTGTTCCTTCTCTCAGTTTCCCTAAGAAGAATTGTTTATTTCTCATCTTCTGTATCAAAGGAACATGCATCCAGAGCTGTAAAGAATCTCAGAGGCCATTCTAGTCCATTCTACTCATTTTGCAGATGAGAAAATTGAGGCTCAGCATGCTTAAATAGGACTTGTTCAAGGACATACAGGTAATGAAAGAGAACAGGGATTTGAACTTATGTCCCCAGTGGAGGACTCCATGGTCTCATGTGACCCCCATCACAGTCCCGCATCATTCACTTGTGCCCTAATTTTATTTCCTCTACTCTACATCTCAAACCCCCTCCATAGTATTCCTCACTCTCCCCATGCCTAGAAGGCTCTGACTCCTCATTTTTACCCCTTAGAATCCTTGACTTTCTTTAGGGCTCAATACCTGGGCCATATCCTCCAGGAGGCCTCCCCTGATTTCCCTTGTTTTCAAGGCCTTGACTTTGAAGTGAGAAAGAAAATCTAAGCCAGGGCCCTATAGCCTAAAGAAAATATATGGCTGTGCAATTATCTTCATTTAAAAAAATTAAGAAAAAATATAATTTAATGCAAGCTTGCTTTCTTTGCCAGTTTTTCCACATGTGTAGATCTTACCTCCCCAACAGAACCCCAAATTATCCCACAGGTGATAGTTCTAAGCAGCTCATGTTAATAAGGTGACATTGGACATTGGATCCAAAGCATCATGTTCCTTCTTCTTCACTTTTCTGCCCTCATTGATGAGAAATCTGAATTTCAGAGAGGGGAAATGACTTTCACACAGTCATTCAAACCCAGTCCTGGTCCATGACTCCAGCTGTCCCCTCACTAGAGGTTGTGTCCCTTTTAGATACTTTCTATGAGACCCTTCACAAGTCATTTAACCTTTGTACCAATTTCCTCAACTGTCAAATTAATAGCAGTTACTTCATAGAGTTTTTGTGAGGATCAAATAAGATATTTGTAAAGCACTTATCTCAATGACTGACACATAGTAGGAGCTTAATAAGTGCTTGTTCCTTTCCTCACTCTTCCCTCCTCTCCCCTTTCCATGTCTTCTTATGAGAACAGGGAATTTTTGTCTTTCTTTGTATCATGGGCACCTAGAACAGCATCTGGCACGTGGTAGGTGCTTAGTAAATGCCTTTTCTCTTCCTCCCTCAGTCCCCTATCCTCCTCTTTCCTCCTTTTAAGGTCTCTTCCTGGAGAGCAGTGACTGTCTTTTGCCTTTCTTTGTATTACCAGCACTTGGCACAGTATCTGACACCTAGTAGGCCCTTAGGAAGTATTTGTGATCTGACTATATGACTCTTATACATCCATGTCCTCCAAAATACCCAACAGTATCATGTTATTCTATCTCTCCTACCAGCGGACTGGAGTTAGAGGGACCTCATAGGTCCGAGTGCTGTCTTTCCTTCAGGTATGTTCCTTGAAAAAGATGACGCCTGGAGAAGGGAACCTTAAGGAAGGACTGAAGACAGATAAGAATTACTAATGATGAAATTTCAGGCATCAGCATTGGAGGTATTTTACAATAGACTTGAATGGTGTCCCTCAAACTGTATTATCTAGGGAGTGATCTAGTTGTCCTATGCCCAAGATCACACCTGCTTTCAACACCACTATAAGCTCCTCGAACACAGAAAGTGTCATAGGGAGGCAACATGATCCAGCATTAGACTGAAGATCAGGACTTGAGTTCAAGTCCCAGTTCTGCCATTGACTAGTTGTAGGACCTTGGGCAAGTCACTTGTCCTACTAGAGATTCAGTTGGCTTATCTGTCAAATGAAGGGACAGTACTAGATGACCCCTAGCTCTAAAGTCCTGAGTCTAATTCTCCCTTCATTTCCATCTGACTCCAATTTAATTTACAAATCTGCTTCTCTGGACATTTCTTTTTTCCTGGCTTAGTGAAAACAGGCTTTAAAAAAGGCTCACCTTTCTTCAGAGCTTTAAGGTTTTCAAAGCACTTTCCTTGCAATCCCATGAAGCAATTAGTACAAGTATCATTAGACTAATTTTACAAATTAAGAAATTTGGATCCAGAGATGTTAAGTAATTTACCCACAGCCACACAGCTAGGTAATCTCTGAGCTGGAATCCAAACTCAGATCATCTGATCTCAAATCTAATTCTCTTTCTTCCACACCATGCCAGGGACCACCCCATTCTCCCTTTCTTGGGTTACAGGAACATCTTTTGTATTTTCCATAGCACAGAACACTACTAAGGGCACACAGTCAGCACTTTTCACTCTAACAAATCAAAAGACTGCCTGCTAATTTCAAGTTCACTGGGTAACGTGACTGGCCCATACTGGAGCTCAGAGGAAATTGATTGCTGAAGAAGGACATGAAGAGAGCAGTCAGCAATGACTGACATCGGGCTTGGCAGGAAGACCTTTTCATGTGTCTACCCCTCCAGGATGCACAATATTGCCAAGCCAATCCCTGTCAGATGCTGCAATGAAACTTTTGCTGGACTATCAAACCTTAATCAAAACCAGGGCTTGGTGTAATTGGCAGCCGAGGGTGTAGTCATGCTAGTCGCTGAGCTTTTCACAAGGGTCTTTGTGTTGGAGCTAAAATATTCTCAGATGGGCTCTGTGGTATTGATTGTCACTCAAGGAAAACCTGCTACTGAAGCTTCGCTAAGGTCTGAAATGGTCTCTGCATTCCAAAATCTTGTGGTCCTGTCTGCAGTGTTACTGTTACATTGTAACAGTAACAGAGTCTGGACAGCAAGATTTGACTATTGAAAACATCTGAGTTCCTGTGTTAGCTCTCATCTTTGCCCAAACAGAGGATTGTAACCTGATTATAACTGCACTTTGGGTGATTTTATCATGTCATTTCCCCTCAAGCACTTTTCTTAGAGTCATAAAATGTCAGATTCAGAAGGGGCCCTGGAAGCATAGAATGTTTGAACAGAGAATGTCTGAGCTACGGGGTACTTTAGAACAGAAAATATCACAGCTCAAAGGGACATACCAACACAGAGTGTAAGAGCTGGGAGGGGCCTTAGAACAAAGGATGTCAGAGGCTTTAGAATACAGAAGGTCAGAACTTGGAGGGGGTCTTGGAATATAGAACGTCAGAACTTGGAGGGGGCCTTAGAATATAGAATGTCAGAGCTGAGAGGGACCTTAGAACACAGAATGTCAGAGGCTTTAGAACACAGAGGGTCACAGCTGGGAGGGGGTCTTAGAACATAGAATGTCAGAGCTGGGAGGGACCTTAGAACACAGAATGTTGGAGACTTTAGAACACAGAGGGTCACAGCTGGGAGGGTGTCTTAAAACACAGAATATCTGAGCTAGGAGGGATCTTAGAATGCAAAATGACAGAGCTGAAAGGGCTTTAGAACAGAGAATGTCAGAGCTGGGAGGGTCCTTAGATCACAGAATGTCAGAGGGAGAAAGATCCTTAGAACACAAGCTGCCAGGGCTGGATGATCTATTCCCAACTCCTTCATATTTTACATGGGAATATTGAGACACAGAGTGGGGAAGCAATTTGCCCAAAGTCCCAGGACAGATAAGGAACAGAGTGGGGATTGGCACTCATGTCTTCTGACTCTTAGACTAATATTCTTTCCAGTACACCCATTTGTCTCTGGCAAATTGGCCAATGACCATGATATAATGTGTTTCAAGACTATCTATGGATCAGACTGGTGCTGAAATGGACCACCAGCCCAGCTGGGTGGGCTTCTTGCCACCACATTAACACTATAACTGGCTAATTGATTCATCTCTCACTTTCCAGCCAGATATGCTGGAATCATGCATTGATCATAGGCATAAACAAAGCCCTAACTGCAAAATGAGATGTGAGTGCCAGGTCATTTTTTTCTTGACCACGGGCCAAAGTGTAGTCTTGAAAATCTTAAGGCATTATAAATTTGTGAACTGTCATCATCATCACCACCAGCATCATCATTATCACCAAAATTTTCTTTATAAAAGTGCAAGCATGAAACCAAGAGAAAATAACTCAACCCTCAGGAGGGTGGATTGAATATCAATGAAATGACCTCAGCTAGCCCTGGATTTCTCACACAGCCAAGTCAATCTATGAGGATCTGAAGACCAAGGTGTCCAAGCAAAGTATTCTGGTTGCTATAACAACCTGTTTTATCTGTTTTCTCAATGGTATTTGGAGCCCAGGATCTGGGGTTTGGAAATGGATAGGTTAGCGTAATAACAGAAGGGTTTAAGTCAATTTTCAACTTTTTCCCTCTAGCTACTGAAGTAGTTCAATAAAAGAAGAAAAAAAAAAGGAAGAGTGAAAGGAAATTATATCTTGTTTAAAAAAAAACAAACAAACCAAAAACAATAAACACAGTGTGATTGACTAGAAATGTCCCAAAATAACTTTTAAAAGTTATTTGGGGGGGGGGGGCTGCTAGGTGGCACAGTGAGTAAAACACTGGCCCTGGAGTCAGGAGGACCTGAGTTCGGTTCCGGCCTCAGACACTTAACACCCACACACACAAAAAAAAACCTAGCCGTGTAACCTTGGGCAAGTTATTTAACCCCAATTGCCCTCCAAAAGGCAAAAAAAAAAGTTATTTAGGGGCAGCTAGGTGGCACAGTAGATGAGCACCAGCGCTGGTGTTGGGACAACTTGAATTCAAATCCAGCCCCAGACACTAACTGTCTGGATAAATCACTTAACCCTAATAGCCTCCCCTCCCCCTAAAAAAAGAATTACTGCAAGTCTTTTGTTAAAAGGTTAAAGTTTAGAGAAAGTCAACAGGAAATAGAAGAAAGAACATTAGACAGGAAGCCAGAAAGCCTGGTTTCCAGTCCTGTCTCCACTGTCTACTAACTGAGCACTGAGACTCAGTTTTTTCATCCATGAAATGTGAGTCATAATGGTGTGTTGCAGTTGTGAAGATCAAATCATCAATATATATGAAAATGCTTTGTAACCATAAATAAATGTGAGATTTTTTTTTTACCTAAAGGCAGTTTGAATTAGTGGCAGTTAGGTGGAACAGTGGATAGAATGCTAGTTTTAGAGTCAAGAAGACCCAAGTTCAAATCTAGCCTCAGATACTTTTTAAATTTGTGACCCTGGGCATGGTACTTAACTTCTGTCTGACTCGGTTTTCTCATCTGTGAAATGGGAATGATAATAGCAGCACCTATCTCCTGAGATTGTTGTGAGGATAAAATAAATAACATTTGTAAAGTACAGGATCTGGCACATAGTAGGTACTTAATAATGCTTGTTTCCTTCCTAGTTGAGAAAATGGTGGCCCTGGAATTGAGATCTGCGTTTGAATCCTGCCTCTGAACTTATTAATAGCATGCCTCTAGACAATTTGTGTAACCTGTCTGTGACTCAGGCAACTCCCTAGGACTTGTCTTCTAAGTCACAGAGAGTTAACATCTGTCTAGGTCAGGGGTTCTCAGCCTTGTTGTGTATGTCCTGGATGCCCTTGGTCATCTGGTAAAGCCTATGGAACTCTTCTGAGAATAATGCTTTCATTTTTTTTATTAATGTATTTTATTAAAACAAATATGTAATAAGGAAAGGAAAGAAAAGAAGGAAAGAAAAAGAAATACATTATAAAGTTGTATATTAAAAACTTAAATATAAAATAAGAAAAGAAAAAAAATATGTCATGTGCACAGCAGAATGTAAGAGAGGATTCAAAATATATGGCAACAAATTTCCATTTAAAGAAACCCTATATATTAAATGCTATGTGTTGTGTTGAGAGCCATTCATTTTTTCTTTGCTTCCTTGTAGGTTTTCTTTTGTTCTCTTCTGTACACTTTTTTCTTTATTTTTCCCCCCTTCCTCCCCCCTTCTCCAGGCTACAATTAGGTGTGGTTATTTTTATGTTTGATGTGGACACATATATGCACATATACATATATAATAATATTTTAAGTGCATAAAATAGAATACTTGGAATTACAAAGGACACCAATAATATTTAAATAGTTACAAACACATTTTAGACATTCATAGACCCCTCCTTGAAATCTATTAACAAACCCTGAAGGGGGTTCATGGATCCTAGATATGGATAGACCTAGATCCTAGCTTGGGTAGAGTGATGCTTTGGGATTCTACACTGAGATTTCCCTATACTGACAAGATCACACATCTATTATTATTATTATTTTATTATTGTTATGTAATTTAACAACATAGTATACATATTTAATAGTTTGCAATAGCAAAGATAGTGATGATAATAAAAAAGAATAAAAACAAGAAGGAGTAAGTAAGGCTGTCCAAAACTTGACCATGTAACCTGTTGAAGCATTTCCCTCGGCCACTGAACCTTGAGAAGCAGCAGAAGAATAGACACCTGCTCAGTTTTTGTTTCTGAGTATATTTCTTACTAACAGCACTAATCTTGTACAGCTATGGACAGAAAGCCATCAATATTATTCCAGAAGGAAAGCAAAACTACTGCTTGATAGACCAGCATTCTCTGGCCCTCAGTTTCCTCATCTGTCAGTGAGGAGTTTGGACTACAGGGTTTCGAAGGTACCTTCCACCTCTTAGTCTAAGGAACTATAAACGATACCTGGGAAATCTTTCTGACATTGCAGCTATAGAATATGCATGCACTCAATGGGGACCTTTCCCACCCCAACCACTTATGTAACCCAGGCCTATGCAGTCCAAGAAGGAAACTGGATGATTCTCTAGAGGAATCAGATCAGTCTAGATACCCAGTTTTGATCATGTAGGTCTCTAGTAAGGACTTCATCTTTATCCTATTCAGAAACACTTCATGGATTGCCTTGGTGATGCCACGTTCTTGTAAGTGCAGACAGAATTTCAACATGAACAATCCAGATAATTGCCATCATCCTATGCTCTACTTTGCCATTGTAGACATAGTCTTATCTGAAGGATGATCAGAGGTCTAGAGCTGGAAGAGACCCCAAAAATCCATCTAGTCCAAGCTCCTTATTTTCTACACCATGAAACTGAGACCCAGAGAAACACGGACAGTAAATGTCAGATGTGGGATGTGAACTCCTGTTTCTCTAATCCCACGGGCTGTCATACCAAGGAATTTACTGACACCATATGACTAACTCTAATTTTTGTTTCCCATAGTGAGTTGTCTCTTTCAATATCGTAATCTCGATAAAGAATGGGCCATATTATCATACTGATACTGAATATTCATGGTCTACTATTCTAGAGTTAAAGTACTCTGCAATGGGGAATATTCCTTAGTGGCCCCCAGGACTAGAATGATCTATGGATGATAACTCTTCCCCTTGCACTTCTACTCAAAAGAGGGAACCACACACTCATTGCCAATATGCCCATTTTAAAGTCACTTTCCCCTTTGGCTTTAATTAATTAATTTCTTTTTTGTAAAATAAAGCTGTTGTACGAAATGATCATTTGGTACCTTTTCACCTTAAAATTCAACCCTGTTCTTTCCCCCTTATCATCTTCCTTTTCTCTAGCCCATGCTGACACTAACCATGCATATGAAGTACTATACAGTGTTTACTTAAACAATCCCCTCTGCTGGGCTACATCCTCTGTCTGGGGTTTAGGAACCTGAAACCTGATTGGCTAAAGATTCCCTTGCTGGTGGATCACAAAACCTTGACACCTCATCACGGAGTACCAGAGCGGAAATCCCGCTGGCCCAGCCCAACCAGGGAGAATTACAGAGCAGAACAAAATGGCCCAAGAAATACACTCCAGGCTTCCAGGAACACCCGTGTGAGGAGGAGCAGGCTGGGAAAATTTCCTGAGTCAGAAGAACTTTAGCCCTAAACCAAACACTCGGGCACCAAAGAACTTAATTAAATGGAAGGAGAAAGAGTTTAAGCAAATACCTGGAGGCAAGCTGAGATGGCTGCAAACATGGCTGAGGAATTGATAACTACGAGAGGAGACAGCGGGAAAGGAAGCTGAGATTGACGAGATCTCCAAGTGAGGGAAGACCCGCAAAGAATTCGGGGGAAGAGGGGAAGGTGGATGCCGGGGTGTAAAAATGGGTCGTTACCCATCGGAAAGAGCTGTTGGGAGGAGGTCACCTGTGGCTTCTGGAGACCACGGGAGCGGACCAGTCTGTACAATTTCCAAAGGCTAGTGGGTTCGCAGGAGAAAATTCTTGGAAAGTCAATGTGTTCACTTCAATTTTATTGTGACTGGGCATTAGTGGGGGAAGGTTTGGTGGTATAAAAAAATGATGATGATGATGACGATGGACAATGGGACAAAATTATTATTATCATTATTAATGGTATAATAATATAACAACTCATATCGATGTAAAACATTATCATACCTATTGTTTATCTGTACAATAACAGGAATCGCTCATATACACGAGCATTTATTCAATTAGAAAAGCATTAATTAATTGACTATTATATGCAAGTATACAAGCACAAAAATTAAATAGTCCCTGCCCTCAATGAATGTGTACTCTACTGTGGGAAGAGAGAGTCTCTAAGATGGTTTTTTTTTCTTCTAAATTTCATTCTGTTATCCTATGATGATGACGTACATAATTGTTTTTTTAGGAGGCAGTAAAGATTAATGGAATCAAAAGGTTCAAGATGATGTATTTAAGACTGTCCTCACTGGTAGAGACTGATTACTCCATGCTCTGAGTCTGTGTGAGGGGAACTGGGGATCTTGGGAGAGGAGAGATCTGTGGTCTTCTGGCTTCCAGATTTGGGAAAAAAATAATTTGATTTCAGGGGGGAGAGAGAGAGAGACAGAAAGAGAGAGAGACAGAGAGAGAGAGAGAGAGAGAGACAGAGAGACAGAGAGAGAGAGAGAGACAGAGAGACAGACAGAGAGACAGAGAGAAAGACAGAGAGAGAGACAGAGAGACAGAGACAGAGACAGAGAGACAGAGACAGAGAGAGACAGAAAGAGAGACAGAGAGACAGAGAGAGAGACAGACAGAGAGAGAAAGAGACAGAGAGACAGAAAGAGAGAGTCCCATTCCCCTGGGAGGCCATGGGCATAGATCACAGCAAATAATGTCTGGTATTTTTTTATATGTTGATTTTTAATTATTTATTTTCTCTTCTTCTTTTTCAAATTCCTTGTGTTAAAGGCTGGGTCTATGAAGGGGAAGGTGGAGATAATACAGGGAGAAACCTAGGTAATATAAAAACAACGTATCAATAGAAATTTACTTTTTAAAATAGCTACTTAGCCTATCCCAAATTCTGGGGTATTCGGTCCTCTTCCACTTGGGCAAGTCAATGCAAGGTCACAAGCATTTTCTGGACCCTCCGAGGTAGTGTAGTAGAGAGGACAGCCAAGTTAAGAGGAGCTGGGCTCAAATGATGCCTCTGATACTTACAGTGTGACCCTAGACAAGTCACTTAACCTTCAAAAGCCTGTTTTTTCATCTGAAAAATATATGGGTTGTTCCAAATGAACTATGAGGTCCCTTCCAACTCTTAATCTGGGATCCCGTGACCTAATACTGACATGACTGTGTGCTTTGTATTGTTGGTGATTCTTGGTATATAAGGCTGCTACAGAGACCATTGTGGGGAGTGGAGTGGGAATAGGTGGGGAAAGGGGACAAGCATGCATTAAACCCCTACTATCGTATTAGGCATTGTGCTAAACACTTAATTATTATCTCATTGATCCTTATAGCCATCCTGAGAGGTTAAGTGTTATTATTACCCCAACTTTACAGTTGAAGAAGCTGAGACAAACAAGGTTAAGTGACTTGCCCAGGATCACACAACTAGTTAATATCTGAAGCTGGATTTGAACTCAAGTCTTTCTGGCTCTAGGCCCCAGCGCTCTGTGGTCCTGTGCTACCTGTCCAGGCAGATATTTACTAAGCGCTAGCCATGTACAAAGTCTTGTATTGACAGAATGTTAGCACCTGACCTTCATGAGCTTACAAAGTCTATGAATTTGTTCAGGAATGATGCTATAATTACATCTCTATGGGTCCCATATAGGAAGTGTCTTGATAAGCCTTGAGCACAAAATGCACAGCACTTCCCATCTCCCCAATAAAAGGCAAATTGGATCCCCTACCTCAGTAGCCAGCTCCTGCAGCTCCCAAGAACCATGCTTGGGCACTTGTCTGATGAGGGTGGAGTGGTCCTGGGCCCCTCCTCAAGCCTAGGAGAGGGGGCATGTTAGCTCCTTCTGCAGACTGAGTCCTCCCTTCTTTCCAAGAAGTCCAAAGCCTATGATGAACAGTTATGATGTAACCCTGACATTCTTTCCACTGAGGTTTACAACCAAAAAGCCCAACTTGAAGCAACCAAGGAAGTGACTGAGTGATATCCCTGTGCCAGGAACATGAAAATTAGCAGTTAACCTTAGGGTGCCACAGAGAGGCTGGAGATGCAGCCCTGGGTGATGAGTCAGCAGGCCTCCGGCTGCTGGGAATCAGCTGTGGGAACTTGGGCAGGTCACAACCTCTCTGGGTGATGATGGTGAAGTGAAGAGGAGATGCTCTCAAGTACTTCTGTTATTCCAGATCTCGGAGTTAGGAGGGGGTCTGGAGACTCTAGTCTAGGGCGGGGAACCTGTGGCCCCCTAAGTCCTAAAGGGTGGCCCTAAGGCCTCGAGGCCACATGTGGCCCCCTAAGTCCTCAAGGGTGGCCCTAAGGCCTCGAGGCCGCAGGTTCCCCATCCCTGTGTCTAGTCTAACCTGCACCTGTAGCTTCTCTATAACATCCCTAACAAATAGTCAGTCATTTAACAAGCTTTTTTTAAGTGCCCGCTGGTTCCAGCTCTGTGCTAAGCAGTTCTTGGTCTCAAGGAGCTCGAAGTCTAATAGGAGAAGACAGCTATGAACAAACAATACTGGAAAGGTAGGAAGGGGTGAGGGAATGAAGGGCTTTAAAATAACAATAATAAACAATTACTATTACATAGCTAGCATTCACATACCACTGAAGGCTCTTCAAAAACCTTCTCTTATTCAATCCTCACAACTCAGATAGGTAAAAGGAGTGGGGCAGGGGATAGGTCAGACTTCTGTGTCCAGGGTCTAAGACACATGGGAAACTGACTAATGAATCCTTTAGAGGCCTCTAGGTTTCACAGTGGATAGAAGGCTAGACTTGGAATCAGGAAGAGCTGAGTTCAGATTCTACCACAGATACTTCCTAGCTGTGTAACCCTGGGCAAGTCTTCACTAGGTCTTAGTCCTCATACCAGAAATTACCCTCTATGGTCATTTCCGGCTCTAAATTGATGACTTTATGAAATCAGCAGGGCCAAGTAAATAATATATACAATGACTATAACAATTTAAATGAAAAAAAAAAACAACAAAACAATTATAATAACACCCCACTCCCCTACCTGCCACTATATACTCACACCTACTCCATAATCTCCAATGGCTCCCTATTACTTTCCAGGATCAAAAAATATTTTTTTTTTTTTCCGGAGGCAAACTTGCCCAAGGTCACACAGCTAGTAAGTGTCTGAGGCTGGATTTGAACTCAGTTCCTCCTAACTCCACAGCTTGTCCAGGATCAAATAAAAAAAAATTTTATTTGGCTTTTAAAGCCCTTCTTGTCCTGTCCTCTTTCTGCCTTTTGAATCCTCTCCTCTTCTCAAACTATGATCCAGCTACATTGGAATCTTCACTATTCCTTGACCAAGACATTCTACTTCCCAACTCCATGCCTTTGTACTAGTTCTCCTGTCTGGAATGCCATCCATTCTCACCTCTGCCTCCCTACTTCCTTCAAGATCCAGCTCAAATCCCCCTTCTGTAGAAGGCTTTTCCTATTCCCCTCTCCCCTACCCCCCAGCCTAACATCATCTTCCCTCTGAGATTACCTCTCATTTATACTGTGTGTTTCTTTCATGTACACAGTTGTTTACATGTGTAATACTTACTAGAATCTGAGATCCCTGAGCACCGGGACCATGTCCTTGCTACTCTTTGTATCCTTAGTTCTTAGCATAATGTCTGGTAATAATAATAGGTGCTTAGTAATTGCTTGTTAATGGATCGATTAAAACCAAATGCTAAGAAATGATCAGAATTAAGCTTTGCTACGAAGAAAAGGTCTGAGAAGATTTCTCCCACCACTCACCCTGCCCCCCCCCAATCACCACTTGTTCAGAGGAGGGGGAGCTATGGATGTGGAACACTGCATACATCAAACGTTTCTAAAGTGTTGGTGAGTTTTGCTGAACCCTCCTTTCCCCCTCTTTTTAGTCTTTGTTGTGTGGGATGAAAGGCAGAGGGAGGAGAGATACAACAGGAAATGTAGGCAATATAGAAACAAAAGATACCAACAAAATGTGTTTAAAGAAAGAATTCATGAGAATGAAATTGGAAGTCTGCCCTATTATACCATTTTGTCTTAGTTTACCTGAGTATTATGGAGGGTTGGTACCTGCCTTCCCTCCCCCTTTCCTAATCTCTCTCTCTCTCTCTCTCTACTTCACAGACTCTCAGTGAACAACCTATTCTTTAAAACTTTTAGTGAATGCTGGACCTGGAGTCAAAAAGATTCATCTTCCTGTGTTCAAATCTGGCCTCAGACACTTCCTCCTTGTGTGACCCTGGGCAAGTCACTTAACCTTGTTTGCTTTCGTTTCCTTATGTGTGAAATGAGCTGGAGAAGAAAATGGCAAATCACTCCACTCTCTCTGCCAAGAAAGCCTCAATTGGGACCACATCGAGTCTGGCATGAACAAAAACAATTGAACAACAATAATCTTTTGTTTGCATACACCTCCCCTAAATCAGTTATCTATTCCCTGTTTAAAAAAGAAATTAAAAATGGTTTAGCAAAAATAGCCAATATATCAGCTGGTCTCCAGCCCCAGTCCTCCACCTCTGCAAAGAAAGGAATGAGCTGCATTTTCTCATCTTTGAGGCCAAATTTGGTCATTATAATTATATAGCATTCCAGCTTTTTTCTTCTTCTTTCAATTTAGATTGTTGTAATCACTGTATGTATTGTTTTGCTGGTTCGGCTTTATTCTGCATCATTTTGTAGGTCAGTCAGTTCTGAAGTGCTGCTGAGGGTCCTTGCATACTCTAAAGGCGTAGCCAAGCCCTCTGTACCCCTCTTAAGCCCTGACACCATGGCTTCCAAACTCGTCATTTCCCCAAAACTGCTCTCCCCAAAGTTACAGTGATCTCTTAGCTGCCAAATCTAATAACCTTTTCTCAATTCTCATCCTCCTTGACCTCTCTGCAGCCTTTGACACCGAAGCTCTCCCCCTCCTCCTTGAGACTCTCTTCACTCTCGGCTTTTAGGGACACCCCTCTCTGTCTCCTGGTTCTCCTCCTACCTCTCTGATAGTTCCTTCTCAGTCTCCTTGGCTGGGTCCTCCCCCAGATCCCACCCTCTAACTGGAGGTGACCCTCAGGGTTCTGTCCTGGGTCTTCTTCTCTTCCCCCTTTATATTATTTCACTTGGTCATCTCATTAGCATAAATTCAATTAGCACTTTTATGCTGCTAATTCTCAAATCTACCTTTCCTGCCCCAGTCTTTCTGCTGACCTTCAATTTCACATCTCCGTGTGCCTTTCAGACATATCGAATTAGATGTTTAGGACTCATCTTAAACTCAATATGT
>NW_027185771.1:7309077-7385004 GCF_028583685.1 Petaurus breviceps papuanus
CACACACACACACACACACACACACACACACACACACACACACACACTAGCTCATCAGAGCTGTTTCCCAAGTTCTCCCCCAATACAAGCCTTCAGACTCTTGCAGTAACCACCCTCCCTCTGTGGTCCATTCTAACCAAATTCTCCACCATGACATTGTTCCGAAATGGCATAATCCTGAGATTCAACCACAGAGTTCTTGGCTCTCAGACTGAAACCTGACACACTTAATACCTAATAGGAACTTGTACTTTGAATATTGTTTTCCTATGAGTCATTTTCCATCCCCCTCTCTGTCTGTCTGTCTGCCTATCAAAAATGCATTTTTGTTTACTTATGCAAGCTGTTCTTGGTGGATTTGCTCATAGCCATAACCCAAGTAAAGAGGGAGAGAAGAAAGAGAGAAAAACCTCCATGCCCACCAAATGTGCTAGGGAGACAGCTGTAACTGAAGCCATATGCTTCCATTGATAACCTCAAGCCCCGAAGACCTCGGGTGGTCATGCCAAGCACCACATTCCCTTATGTTGCCTTATGGGTGGAAAGGGGAGGGGTTGTTCTTCTCTTTTATATTATGAGCCACCCAGTATCTGTGGAGCCCATAGCCTGCTGTGAAAGGAAGAGGGGACAATTTGGTGCTGGAAGGTCTGAATGACCTTGGTCTTAGTCTCCTGGCCTCAATGTTCTCATCTATTTTTATAGATGAGACTAGATCTCTCTAAGATTCCTCTAAGCAATAAGTTTATGAGCCTACAATCTAAAATTAGATCATTTCTAAGACTCATTCCAGCTTTTCAACCTATTTTTTGACTTGGAGAATGGTGAGTCCCTCTCCTTGAAAAGGATATAATTAGCTAATCTGTGTTAGTGGAGGTAATTTCCACAATGGCAGCCCCATCCCCAGCAAAATCAAAGGTCCAGAAAACAACTCCTTGTTAATCCGGAATGTGTTCAGGACCTCTGTGAGGTTTTCTTAACAAGGTTAACTCCTTGTCAGCATGCTGAGAGCTGGAAGGGATCTTAAGGGTCAGCTTCCACATTTTACAGATAAGGAAGCTGGGGCCTAGAAAAATTAAGTAACTTACCCAGGGTCATAGAGCCAGAATGTGTCTGGGGTGAGACTCAATCCTAGGACTGCCGACACACTACCCACTATACCACATTGTCTTTCAAACTTGTCTTAATCTGGGCATTGTTAGTCATTTAACATCCCATTTGAGGATGAGTTATTGTGTCATATGCTTGAGCCAGCCAGGGGTGGGGAAACTGTGGCCAGCCTCAGAACTACATGTAATGTTCTAGGTCATCCTGTGCAGCCCAGCCTGGTTCCCCACCCTTGATAGACCCTTGGATCTGCCCTTTCAAGTGATAAGGGGAGATCAAAGCTGGGAGGTACAAAAGAATTTGGTCAGATGCCCACAACCTAGGTTCTCTGGAGGGATCTGCCAGTGGACCATGAGTTCCAGGGACCCATATGTCCCCAGGAGAGAAAGAAACCACACAGACCCAGAGAAAGCAACAGATGGAGGGAACAGATGGATTTCCAAGTAACACTGGGAACTGCAGGAAATTAAGCCATGAGCAGGAGAGCCGCTGGATGCAGCAACAGTAGAATCCCTAGCTAAGTGGGGTGTTCCTGAACATAAGAGTCCTGGGCCATGGGGGAGCCAGAGCCAGGGACCATTAAGAGATAGAACCATGGTGTGCAGGAGCCAACTGGGCCCTGCTTTCCCATGTACACTGGGTACATCTTGAGCAAACCTTCAATGCCTCAGTGCCTCCGAGTGCTTTTCCCTTTTGGCAAATCCACTCTAGAGAATTAGAAGGAGAGAGGACAGACCCTTGGGTGGGTCTCAGCCACACTCACTTTACTCCCAGCTCAACTCCTCTCCAGACTTTTTTTTTACCTCTTCACCAGCAGCAGGGTCCTTTGAAGGTACCCTTTCTCCTCCCTTCCACCAGCTCTCCTTTGCCCATCTGTAAAAAGGGGATAATAATAGCACCTACCCCCTAGGATTGTTGTGAGATGGTATTTGTAAAGAGCTTTGCAAACCTTAAAACACTCATGCTCACTAACTAGAATGGAGTTCTTTAATAGTGTTATACAGTGAAGCTAGGTGGCATGATAGTTCTCAGAACACTGGGCATGGTGTCAGGAAGACCTCAGTTCAAATCCAGTCTCCGATATTTACTAGTTGTATGACTAAGTTTATGACTAAGCTCTCCTGTGTTTCCTAGCATATAGTCTTGGGCGAGGCATTGGACATATAAAAACAGAAATAAAACAGTCTCTACCCTCAAGGAAGCTTACATTTTAGCAGGGAGATGACACGTACATCTATAGATACATACAAAATAAGTTGTCTGTTGAGGTCTAGTGGTGTGAGGAAATTGTGTGATTGTAGAATCTGGAGACCTTGGTTCTAGTCCCAGCGTGGTCACTAACTCACCAGGTGACCTTTGCTAGACAGCTAGACAGGAAAGCATCTTGGGTTTCTCATCTTTAAGAAGAAATGTGTACATGGGAGCACAAAACAATAGACAGAGTGCTTCCTCTGTGGTCCTAGGTTTGAATCTTTCTTCTGGCATTTACTACCTGTATGACCTTGGGACAGTCACTGAAAAATTCCTTCCTGTAAAATGAGGGGGTTGGATTGTATGGCCTCTAATGGCCTGCCCAGGTCTAGAACTAGGATCCTGTTATATCTGTCAGGTCCTTTCTAGTCCCCAAACTTTATTAGGATGCTATTCAGTATAAGAGCTCATTTTGGAGGACATTTATATCAGACTTTACAGTTAAGCAACTCCATTTGATGGACCCTCCTTCCAAGAGCATGAGGTAAGTAGCATAAATATTATTTTTCCATTTTTCAGATGAACAACCTCCACTAAAGTCTAGTACAGATTCTAAGTTCCTTGAGGTCAGGAACAGTTTCATTGTTTTGTTTTGGTTTTTGTATCCTGAAGGTCAAGCATAGTGTCTAGCATACAATAAGTGCTTAATGAATGCTTGTTGGTTGACCAGTTGATAGTGTGAAGGTAACCTTGGCTTTTTAAAGGTTATGCCATTGGGACATAAGTTCTTATAGGTTGTACCAGGTTGGAAATGCTCTTGTGATAGACATGTCAATTGTCTCAGGACAAGCTGCTAGTGCCTTTCTTCCTGCCAAGGTCTCCCCTTCCCCCACCTCGAATTTCCTTGCATTTATTTTTAATATTTTTATATGTATATATATATATACATGTATACACACATATATATTGTCTCCATGATAGAATGTAAGCTCTTTGAGGGCAGGGACTATTTCATTCTCTTTGTATCCCCTGCAAAACACAGTGCCATAAGCCAGGGAACATGGTAGGGATTGAATAAATCCTTGTTGATTGGTTGGTTTTTGGAGAGGGTCATTCCTAGATGGAAGAACTTTTTGGTCCTAATAACTCTCCCATGACCACACGCTCAGTGGAGGAGGGACTGTGGTGTGATTGCTTACTCTTGGGAAACCCCAAATCCTTTCAAGTACTTGAAGGGCACAGATAAAGAATCCATTGCTCCTGGGAACAGTGACTTGTTCAGCATCACACTGGGAGCCTCTGGCAGTCATAGCTCCAAGCCCAGCTCAGCACGCTCTCCACTGCCTCACACTGCCTGGGAATCCAAGTGGCTTTCCTCTGCATCCCTCTAATAACCTCATCATGTACAGACCCATGTACTCCCTATTAGCCTCCGTTTCTGTTGTTAAAGTGACAGCTGATTCTGGTTAGCCTCTTTGTATTGAGTCCATCTTCCCCTGCTTGGTATTTCCTTGTCGTTTATGATAAAATTGATGCATTATTCCCCTCCACACTCTCCCCCCTCCACAAAATCAGGGACCCAGCAATAATAGGAATGAATTTTAGAAAGCCATCTAGGACAGCTGCTTTCTCTTCCTTTCCTTTTCTCTTTTCCTAAGTTGATGGTTCCAGGTTTTCCCTCAGTCTTTGAAACAAGAGCTGCCCCAGAGTCCCCAAATGGACTAGCCACTTCGGAGCACATTGGGAAGGAGCATGGTGGTGAGGGGACACCCCCAGCATCCACCGTGCCTTCTGCATTCTTTTTTTGGTAAAATAAGGGATTTCCCAGCCAGATGAATGCCCATGGCTTTGGCCTGGGTAAGGTGATTACACCACCTAGTGGGAAATAATGAGATAAGAGCCCCCCCTTTCTTTGTTTCCTCCCCCATTCCTTCTGCAAAAACATTGGACTGGAAAGTGAAGAGGCCGGGATGGGCTCATGGATCAGTTGTTGTCTGACTGGCTAACCCTAGGCAAATAGCTTCATTCCTCTGAGCCTCAGTTGTTCTGTGATGCTGGCTACCACCCCCACTTCTGCACCTTTGGGGACCTCACTCCTGTGCCTGATCTCCACCCTCTTCATCTCTGGCTCTTAGAACCTGCCCTCCCCTCCTGGAAGCTACGCCTGGTTCTCCCAATTCGGACACCATCTCCCCGCTCAAATCATCTTCTATTTATTTCTCTGGGTCTGTGTTGTAAACCTCCTGCTCCTACAGGCAGAATATAAGTGCCTTAAAGGCTGGGGAAATTTTGTTTTTGTCTTCATATCTCTAGTGTCTTTATAAGATCTTAATAAATACATTGTAAAATCAATTCAAATCTGTAAAATGGAAATAATAACACCTGTGCCTTCCCTCCCACCCTTGTCCCAGGATTTCAGAATTAGAGGGCCTGAATTCAAATTTTGGGTCTGGTATTTATAATCTATGTGACTAAAACAAATGATTTAATCCCTCTGGGTGTTCTACAGATGAGGAATTTCATCGGCAAAATAAGGGCCAGGAGGCAAAGTAGAGGACTTGAAGCCAGGAAGACCAGGCTCAAATCCAGCCCTTGACCCCTAACTAGCTGTGTGAATCTGGACAAGGAACTTAAAAAAAATTCTTTATTCTTAGCTTTTAACATTCTCTTCCATAAAATTTAGAATTTTAAATTCTTTTCTCCTCCGTGTCCTCCCCTTCCCCAGGATAGCATACAATCTGATATAAGCTCTACTTATACATTTGTGTTAAACACATTTTCCCATTAGTCATGATGTAAAGGAGAATTAGAACTAATGGGAGGAACCATGAGAAAGAGAAACAAAACAAAACAACAAAAGAGAAGAAGAGAAAATCGTCTGCTCCTATCTGCATTCAAACTCCACAGTTCTTTCTCTGGACGTGGATGCCATTTTTCATTGTGAGCCTTTTGGAGTTGCTCAACAATTAACTTTGCCCCTGTTTGCCTCAGCTTCCTCATCTGTCAAATGAGAGGGTTGGACCGAACAGCCTTTGAGACCCCTTTTAGCTCTAAGTCTGTGCTCCTATGACCTGATAACATCTAAAGACCTGTCCAGCTCTAAAACTATTCTCCTAATGGGAAGGGGGTAAGACTAGTGCACAGGAAAGTTAGGATATGAAAGTAAATATGAAATTGAATGGGTGTGATTGTGAGCTCCTGAAGGGACATGAATTCATGCTTTGCCTTTCTTTGTGTCTTTGGCACTTAGCCAGTGCCTTGTATACAGTAAGCACTTGATAAGTGTTTGTTGACAGACTGATTTTGTAACTGTAAAGCACTTTTAGAAATACAGGTTATTGTTATTACCTCCCTACTGCCTCTGCTATCATAACTCTTGGTGCTTTCTTACTGAATTCAACACTTTGACCTATAAGACAGACAAATACTGGACCCAGAAATGTTTTATTGGAAGCAGGGACCATCTTAATTTTGTGTTTATACCCCTCAACACTTGGTTTATAGAGAGTGAAGGAGGGAATATGTTTTTATATAGCACCTACTATGTGCCAGGCACTTTACAAATATCTATTTGATCCTCAAACTCCCCCCCCAGCCCCTTCCCCCCGTGAGGGAGGTACTATTATCTTCATTTTACAGTTGAGGAAACTGAGGCAAATTCAAGTTAACTGATGTGCCCAGAATCACACAGACAGTAAAGGTCTGAACTCAGGTCTTCCTGACTCCAGGTCCATCATTCTATCCACTATCCCACCCAGCAGCTTAAATCACACAATCCCAAAGCTAATGGATGTAAGAAGCAGTGGGCCCTCCTGACTCCAAGGCAAGCCCTCTAGCCACTAAAGCACACTCACTTTCAAGCTGCTGATACTCTTTATAAACATGGATCAGTATCGTGAGAAATTGCAGTGAATTTGGAGCCCGCTCCGATACTTACTGTGTATGTAACTATGGGCAAGCCTTCTCTGCCTGTTTCCTTATGTATAAAATAGAGATGATAATATTTGTACTTCCTTATAGTCCCTCCTCTCCTTCCCCTCTCTCCCTCTCTTCTCCACTCTTTCCCTGTTTGCTTCTCTCTCTCCCTCCTTCTCTCCTTCTCCTCTCTCTCTGTCTCTCTCAGTCTCCTCTCTCCTTGCTTCCTTTTCTCTTTCGCTCCCTCTCTCTCTTTCTCCTTCCTCTTTCCCTCTCTCTCTCCTTCCATCCCCCTCTCTCTCATATATAAATATATATATTTGTGTGAATGATAATGATTATTATAAATTCATGTGACACATAAAATACCTTTATTGGAAGGGACTTCAGAGGCCATGTGGTTCAACTTACACATGATCAGTGCTTTCCTATACAACATATTCAACACATAGTCATCTGGTCCTTTCTTAAAGACCCCCAGTGAGGGGGAATTCACTATTTCTTGAGGCAGTCCATCCCCCCACTGGACTATTTCATTGTTAGAGTCTTTTTTTTCTTATATCTAGTCTAGATTTCCCTCTTTGTAACTTTTACTCATTGTTACTAGGCTGGTTTTCTGGAATCAAACAGAGTCCATTTCATTTTTCCTTCATGTGATTGCCCTTCAAACATTTGGAGTCAATTATTAGGTCCTTTCCTGAATCTTTCCATTTCTGAGCTAAACACAGGTAGTCCCTTTGACCAATGCACAGAGTCTAGGATTTTAAGGTTCATCACCATTCTGATCATTCTCTTCTGGACACCCAATCCAACCTATCAATGTCCTTCCTGAAATGGGGCTTCCAGCAGAAATCCATCACTCCAGTAGCATTCTTACCAGATCGGCACACAGTGGGACGATCCCATTCTTTTTCCTGGATTTCCTGGCTCTCTTAGTTCATGCAAAGAACAAAACTTTGCACATAGTACATGCTAGGCAAATACCTCATTTACTTACTTATTCATTCATTTATCTTAATATAACTTTAGCTTTTTTTTTTTTACTACTGTATCACACTGTTAATACATAACCAGGATCATATGTGCTTAGATTTAGAACAGCCAGGGACCTCAGAGTGCCCCAATGTAACACCCTCCTTTCACAGATGAGGGCACTAAAATCCAGAGATTTTAAATCAATTGCCTAAGGTCATACAGTAAATACAGCATCAGAACCAGAATTTGAAGCTGTGGATTCGAATTTTACATACAGATACTAGTCCCACTGTACCACACAGTCTCCTTTCTAAGCCTGGAGTCTTCAACTTCCTATGTGCTACTGTTAGTCAGACTTTCCCCATCCCACACCTGTGAATTTGATAGTTTAAACCTGAATATGTCTTTATATTTATTTGATTAAATTTTGGGAATCATAAATAGCACCTATCTCTTTCCAGGGTAATTGTAAGGATCAAATGAGATAATATTTGTAAAGTCCTTAGCACAGGGCTCAGCACATAATAGGCACTTTATAAATATACATAATGTTATTTTTTTGCATCTTGGCTATCATACAACATGTCATTCATCTTTCTCAGCTTTGTGTCATCTACAAATTTGATAAGCCCCCTATTTGTGCCTTTATCCAAGTCAGTGATTGAAATCTTGAATGACCCAGGGCCAAAGGCAGATCTCTGGGGTTGCTCCACTGGAGACCTCCTGAGTTGCTATCAGACCATTCATTACTCACTACTCTTTGGGTCCTGCCCTTCAACTGTTTCTGTCTTCTTCTTTTCTACTACTAGAATCCTGAGTCACAGAGCACACCTTACCACTCGTGGGTCAATAAGGCAATTTACACTCCCTAGGAGGAACAGACAAATGAGGTATTCCTGCTATTATCTGGAAATCAGAATTGATCCTGATGAAAAATATCCCATCCCTCCCCACGCTCTAATCAAGCTTTCATTTGCTCCTGGCACTTCAAAGTCAGGCAAGAGATAAATTGCTCACTTATAACCTTCTCATGACAGACAATAAATGACTAATGAACACTATCAAGATGAGTAGGAGAAATGAACTTACCTGCCAGTTGCTTCAGCATCTGGATGGATGCTCATGCAGATGGCCCTTGAAGAAACTTTTCTTTCAAACAAAGACTTCAGGAATTTCCCAGAAAATAGGGAACCAGTGTGGCTAGCAGGGAATGGAATCCTTTGAATCCCTTCTCCTGACGCTACCCTTTCCTCATGTCCATATTCCTCCAATCATACATTCTCACTCATCAGATAGATTTACAGAACAAAGCCTAAGCAACATCCGGGGAACCCTGGGGAAGTGGGTCAGAATTCCCCTCTCTGATTCATTCAGTGTGCGTCCCTGGATGACAGAGCCTGTGCTGCTGTAGCAACCACAGACAAGCGTCATTGAGCAAAGAGCGTTTTTAAAAATCTGGGAAAACAGATTCTAGAGAGTCAAACAAGCCAGGAAAAAAAAAAATGGCCATTTGCTAAAAATCCTGGTTCTGCTTCTGGCATCATAATCTCATCTACTTCACAGGGTTGCTGTGAGAATCTCATTAGGGAAGAAGCTTTTATATAGCACCTACTATGTGCTGGGCACTGTGCTAAGGAGTCTACAAAAAGCTAATGTATGTAAAGCAAACTTGGTAGCTTTAAATGTAAGTTATTGCTATTGTTGTTATTTAGTCTAGACCTATGACCTCATGCATAGAGAGAACTCTTTGTGAAGAAACTCCCTTTATCAGTACGGATGGACAATTATTTTTGTAACTATATTCTTAGGGAGGTGCCTGGGACACTAGGAGCTTAAGTCACTTGCCCAGGGTCCCACACTCAGAATGTGTCATTGGAAAGGATTGAACCGAGGTCTTCTTGGCATCAGCTACTACACCCTCCCTACTGTCATCTTCATCATTATCAACATCATCCTCTTCCCCCACTCCTTGGGTGACCTCTCTGGGCCTCAGTTTCATCATTTGTAAAATGAAGGGGTTGGGCTCAATGAACTTAGATGTGGCACTACATTACCTCCTATGTATATATCTGGCCTCAGACACCTACTAACTGTGGGACCCTGGGAGGGAAGGGAAACTGAGGTTTAGAGAAGGGGAGTGAATTCTGCTTTGTGCCTCCAAGGCCAAACTTCTTCCCAGTCTGCCAGCTCTGCCTTTCACAATTCAGCCTTTTCCTGAGGGTGATCCCACAGATTAAATGGATTATTCAGCAATAGTATTCTCCCTCTCCCCTTTTTCTTCCCCCTTCCCTCTCCCTGTTCTGCTCGATTCATCAATTGCTGCTTGTCCTGGGCAAGGAGAGGAGAGGCTATTTCTAAGGGTAAGCTAAAGGAATAAATGTCCTTGAGAGTGGAGATCTTGGCTGGGGCCCAAACAGACCAAACAGGGGCCTATGAACTTGTGCTCTGGCAGCTCCTTTTCATGGGGAGGGGTTCATGAATGAAACTTCACAAACCTTCTGAAATGCCATATGAATGGGGAATTATATTACTGTGACTGTAGAACACCAAGATGTGGAATCTGGGGGCCCAGCATTGGAAAGGCTCTTGGAGGGCTAGTCCCATGCCCTTATTGCAGAAAACTGAGACCCACAGAGGGGGAGTGACTTGTCCAAGGCATTGAGTACTGGAGTTATGATTTGAACTCAGGTCTTTCTGCATTAAATACAGCATCCTTTCAATGGCACCAAAAAAAAATAAGCCTGGCTTCCCTCAGAGGTTTAAATGTTTGTGTGTCCTTTCTTCTCCCACTCCATCCCTAATGTAAGTTATTTGTATCTCCTTCCAGGATCCTAGGGGGATACTGTGTGAATAAAAGAGGTACCCTCTGGGGGGGGTAGTATAAAGCATGTGAAGAGTGAGAGGTACCTGGTATAACTGTGTCACGAAGTATGATCCTGAAAAGAGCACTTTGGCAGTCAGGAATAAAGAACTGGATTTGAATCCCTAGTCCCCTAGTAAACTTCCCCAGGCCTCAGTTTTCTCACTGGTAAAATAGTATAGTAATACTAGCACCACCTGATTTTTCAGGTCATTTTAAAGGGAAGGGCTTTATAAGCCATGAAGGACCAAAGAAATGTGGCCTGATAATTATTGTCTTCAATAGTCACAATGCAATAATACATTATAATTAATATAATATTATAATAATATAATTGTCATTATAATATTCCTTTAATACTTCAAGGATATGGGATTTCATTAGTATGATTACACCCTTCTTCAATCCAGATCCCATGTCCTCTATTACTTACTAAAATGCTTTCAAGATTGTTTGTGGCCAAAAAACTCATCACTATGGGAACCCATTGATGAGTCTCTTGGAATTTTGTGAGGCTGGTCCTTAAATAGTAGATACTCTGTCACTGGGACTAATCTTGAAGTCTTTCTAAAACTAGTTAGAGCTAACACCAGGAAGGCTAGGGAACAAGCAAGCTTTTATTAAATACCTTCTTAATGGCTAGGTGGTGCCATAGTGGATACAGCTGGACCTGGAGTCAGCAAGACTCATTTCTCTGAGTTCAAATGTGGCCTCAGACAGTTACTAGCTGCATGACCCTGGGCAAGTCACTTAACCCTGTTTGCCTCAAGTTTTCTTATTTGAAAGAAGCTGAAGAAGGAAATGGCAAAGCATCCTTTGCCAAGAAAGCCCTAAATGGGGTCACAAAGAGTTAGACACAACCAAACAACAACAAAGCACTTTTACAGACATTATCTCATTTGATTTTTAACACTCTACTGTCATAACCTTAGAGACCCTGAGGTTAACTCTACATCAAAATGAAGCAGTAATTATCAGAATAATATTTTTAAAATAATTTTGTTATTGTTGAGAATACCCATTACATCCAAAGCTCTAAAATCATTTCCAATCCTAGCAGATAAGGGTAACAAAGAGCATTGTGTAAGTACATCAAGTACACCAGAATGGAAGGACCCAATTAAAAAAAGTATTTTTGAGAACATTCAGGAATCTTATTAAACATTATTAAACAATAATGATAATTATGAGAGTCAGTGTGGATTAGTAGATAGAGAGGGTCAGCCTGGGATCAGTTCAAGTCCTGCTTTTAAACCTTACTAAGCTGTGTGACCATGGATTAGTCACTTAGTTTCCCAGAAACCTAAGCACCTCTTTATGATGAAATTTCTGAGGAGCCACCCATTTGCATTGGTGGAAGGAATACTCATACAGGGTCTTCTTCATATGGATGAAATCACATATCAAGACCCTTTTCACACTCAAAAAAAGATAATAATAAAGAACATAAAAGATTGATTTTCAGATGAGCAGAAGGAAAATCCAATAATTATTTGATAATCTTGAGACAAAGGGTCAAAAAGAGGGGAAAAACATTTTTCAGTACAGAAAATAAAGTAAGGACCCATATATGAGGTGGCATGTTTATGTCTAGAAGATAACGTGGAAGATACAGGGTGGATGGGGGATAGGGGCATCTTTGTTTTTATTTTAAAAACCACAAGACAGAGAAGGAAATGATCTACACAATGAGTCATAGAGAACACAAAGGGGCATGGGAGAAAATCTACTAGGCAGATACAGGAAAAGCAATGTTTCTAGCACGATCTTATGAGATTCCTTCCTTCTTTCCTTCCACATTAATTAAACCTTTGCTAGGCTTGCCCTATGCTTGGGGGGCGGGGCAGTAGATAAAAGGACAAATAATACACAGATCCTGCCTTCAATGAGAATTTCCCAGCAATTTAAACTCCATATGTTGGTCTGGTCTTGGCTTGGCCAAAAGCATCTCAGTGGGCCAATGCCTCCAGAAATCTACAAAGCTACTTTTGCCACTGGTAGATAAGGGAAACACAGATATTTGCAGAAAAAAATTTGTTATGCCTGTGGGACAAAGACAAGAAATTACTGAATGTGCTGTTATATTAGCTAAATACTACATTGGTCCCTGTGGGAAACCATGCCCATGTGGAGAAGAACACAGAGCCAGGCAATAAAACAAGTCACGTTATGTTTTTTTCTTATTTTTCTGTGGATAGGATTTTCTGAAATTTATCAGCCGTGTCTCTGGTCCTTCTCAGGCCCAAGAAAAAGAAAGGCAGAGATGTTTTTTTCATCTGGATCCAAAACAGGCAAGATTAAGTTTGAATCAGGCTCAATGAGATTTATGCCCCTCTTCACGTCCATCTGCTTACAAAGGGGCTGGTTTTTTGGATATGTTTCTGTTTTTAAGCCTCTATTCTAGAATTTAGAGCTGAATGAGATCATATAGGTCACCTGGCTAACCACTTTATTGTAAAGGCGGAGAAACTGAGGTCCACAAACTTTAGGTGACTTGTCCAATGCCGTGTAGGGGATATGTAGAATTTCAGAACATGAGAGAGCTCTGTGATCATCTAACCCAATCCATATTTGAACAAGAAACCCATCTACAACATATCCAGCCTTTGCTTGGAAACTTCCACTGAGGAGATCCCCATTGCTTTCTGGGACAATCCTTTTCATTTTCTAAGAGTAATAATTTTGGGGAATTTTCTTGGTGCATTCAGCCTAAGGTCTCATTGTAACTTGTACCTATTTATTCCTAATTCTTCACTTTGGGGTTCAGCAGAGTAAAGTCCTTAAGACAGCCTTCTAGAGATGTTTTCAGAGAAACCTGGGAAAACTTGAATGAACTGATTCAGAGAATAGGGAACAGAATCAGGAGAATAATTTCTACGATAATAATAACACTGAAAAGACAAACACTTTGAAAGACTTGGGAACTCTGGTCAACACAATGATCAACCATAATTTCAGAGTTCTTATAATGAAACACCAAAAAAAAAATAAAATAAATAAAAAAATAAAATAAAAAATCCCACCTTTGGATAAAGAGGAGACAAATGAAAATATAGATTGAGGCATGTATTGTGTATATACAGAGAGACAGATATGTCTCTCTCTTTATAAATATAAAGTAAGCATAATATAATGAATGTTACATAATAACTACAATATAATAAATAATAAGTATAATTGCATAATACATAATATACAATATGTTAATAGTATACGATGTATTATGAACAACATAGATCACATACATGTTTATGTGTATATACACATACATACATACATCATGGCCAGTGCAGGAACTTGTTCAATTTGAATATACATATTTCTTTCTTTTTTCCTGTTTTTTTAATATACATATTTGTAACAAGGATTTTTTTTCTGGCTTTCATCAATGGGGAATAGGAGGGAAAGAAGACAGATCTTTGTTTGAAATCAAAATTAATTTATATAGAAGACAACACTCCAAATACTGCAAGAGAGTGTCCCCTTCTCACCCCCAGCCCAGTCATTTCTCTCCCATGCTAAAGACCCCCAGCTCCTTCAACCTCTCTTCCTGGACCATGGCCTCAAGGTCTTTGGTCATTCTGATTGCCTTCCTCCAGGCATTCTCTAGCTTATCCATTTTCTTCCCAAAGTAAACACAATAGCTGAGATGTGGTCTGAACCATGATTATAACATTGAAGCATTTGAAGAGCCTTAGAGGCCATCTAAGCCAGATTATCAGACTGTATTCCAAACTGCTGTTTTCTGACTCCAGCTCTAGGGATCTGAGCACTCTGTCACACCATCACAGGGGTGTCAGCTTAAAATCTATTCCCCCATCCCAAGACGAACCTTCTAAAGGAACTTCTATTCCAAGCTCCTGATTGCCCCCTTCCCCCACCCCATTACATTCATCATAAATCCTAACATTCCCTTCTCTTTTTGTAGCTCCCTAGACACCATTGAGACAGCTAGGTGGCACAATAGATAGAACACAAGGGCCTAGAGTCAGGATGATGTGAGTTCAAATCGAGTCACAGTTTCTTACTGTGTGACCCTGGGCAAGTCACTTCTCCCTGTTTGCCTCAGTTTCCTCACCTGTAAAATGAGCTGGAGAAGGATATGGAAAACTATTCTGGTATCTTTGCCAATAACACTCCAAATGGGGTCACGGAGAGTCAGACATCCTGAAACAATTCAACACCACCACCACCAAGGAGTGATGAGCTCTCAGCATTATCGGTATGGAGTCATTTATTCACTTCACAAGGGGCCTTGCCCACAGGGCAAGATGCTGAAATATATTTGTCTAATGGAACAGAAGTGAATTTGACTCTCTCCCACTTTTACAGTCAGTTGACTTCAATGATGATGTAAAACTGAACTGACTTGATGATGGCTAAGATACCTTTTAAATCTACGATCTTGCACTGAGATTGTAACCTCACTGGCAAAGTCTATGTAGGCACAAATCCGTTGAACAATCAACATGCAATAAGTGCCTACTGTATGCCAGGCTCTGGGCTCAGCACTGGGGGTACAAAAAGAGGCAAAAGAGAGTCCCTGCCCTCAAGGAGCTCACTATTCAATAGAGGAGACAACAAACAAACAAACGTGTACAAGCAGGCTCTATACTGGAAAAATAGGAAATAATTAACTAAGGGAAGATGCTAGAACTGGGCAGGGTTGGGAAAGCCTTACTGTAGAAGATGGGATTTTAGTTGGGACTTAAAGGAAACTGGGGGTAAACACCAGTAGACAAATGATCAGAGCAAGTGAACAATTTTCAGAAACTTGCTATAAAGGACCCCATGAAAGCATGATCTAAATTGTCCATAGAAAGAGCAAAGCAAATGCAAGTAACACAGAGGTTCTGCCCCATCCCTCAAAAAAGTGCAGAGATGGGACCAATGCCCGGTGGAAGCCAAATGTACTAACCGAATATTGATGGGGCTGTGTCCCAGTGGGCAGATTATTCTCAAGTCTAGTCAACAATCATTTATTAAGCACTGATGGTAAGCCTGGAACTGTGCAAAGAAGGGCAAACAGACCCTGCCCTAGCAGAGCTCATGTTCTAATGGGGGAGAAGACATGAAAATAGCTAGGTACATACAAGATATATACAGGGTGAATAGAAGATAGTTTTAGAGGGTGGGGAAGAAAGGGAGGAAATTGGGGGGAGGGAAGGGAAAGAGACTAGACAAATCTTCCTGAAGGAGGTGAGATTTGAACTGACTTTTTTTTTTTGCTTTTTATTGGAGGGGGTAAGGTAGGGCAATTGGGGTTCAGTGACTTGCACAAGGTCACACAGCTAGTTTTGTGCTAAATGTCTGAGGTCACATTTGAATTCAGGTCCTCCTGACTCCAGGGCCAGTGCTCTATTCACTGCACCACCTAGCTGCCCCTGAATTGACTCTTGAAGGAAGCTGGCAAACTAAGAGGCAAAGGTGAGGGAGCATTCCAGGCATGGCAGACAGCCAGTGCAAGGGGGAGCAAGAAGGCCCAAGTAGCTGGATCATGGAGTTTGTAGAGAGGAGTAAAAAGGGAGACTGGAAAAGAGGGAAGAGTTTTAAGCAGAGGATTTAGATTCTAAGCTCCTTGAAGGCAGGCACTGTTTTTGCTTCTTTTTATGGCCCCAATACTTAATACAGTACGTGGCACATAGTAAATAATTAATGTTGACTGATTGATCCTGGAGGTCATTGACAGATCCTGGAGGGAGCAAAAGCAACTTACTGAGTATGTGTGTGTGTGAGTGTTTGCGTGTGTGTGAGTGTGAGTGTGTGTGTGTATGTTGTCTCCCCAGATAGAATGAAAGCTACCTGAAGTCTAGGATAGTTTTATCTTTATCCTATTTGCCTAGAACTTAGCATATTATTAAATACTTCTTTATTAATTGATTGATTGACATCTGTAATGATCAGATTATATGGTCTCAAAGGTCCCTTTCAAATCTCAGTCTTTTGATCCTCTGACACAGAATGCCCTTGCACACATGTCTATACTTCCTCTTTATCCAGAGCATTAAAGTAGGTCCCTGCCTGAGTCTTACATACTTGTAGTAAAGGACACACTCCCTCTTGATTCCATTCAGGGTATCTTCAGATGCATCTAAGGTATTTCTGGCTTCCTCTTGGACTTAGTGGCAAATATAAGCGAGACAAAATCTTTAATGGTGAATATAACCCAGATGAAATCTTCTGCTAATGACAGAGGGAAGAGGATTTAAGCAGAGTTAGTGTTAATAGCCAGATCCATCGACAACACATAGACCTGGCTTCACTGTCACATCCAACCAGGTGGAAGAACAAGAGAAGACAGAAAATGAAATCCAGGGCTCTAAGTTGGCATGACTAATTAGCAAACTGCCTACAGCTGGCAGCTGCTAAGGTACACGCTTTATCGTATGTCCTCATTCCAACTCAGCCCACAGACTTGTCCATGTTTGCACTGAGCTTAGGGGATCAAAAGCCCCTGGGAAGTGCTTCAAGTTGCTCTTGGAATAATAACACTGTGGCAAATCCTCCACTCCATCTACGTGGTGCCTCAGTACTCAGATAATGCCAGAGTCAATAGCATCCTTCTGAAATGTTTCAGATTCAAAATGTGCCCTTGCTCGTGACTAATTCTCCAGCGCAATCTGCCCCAAAGCCCTCCTGGTGTCTAAGTGTTCTCCAGGCAGCAAGCTGTGCCAGCTGGTATGATTCAGCCAGCAAGGAGCTGGTCTCAAGCGTTTCTGATGCAGTTCAAAACCATCTGCTGTCACCACCATCTTCCTTCCCACACTTCTTTGCAAGTGGGAGAAGATAGGATGGATCTGAATTACCTTGCTCTCAAGGGAACCACCGGGACCCTTCCCTTTAATATCCAGAGAGAGTCTAGTCAGGTCAATGGTGGACATTACTGTATGAAGCATCAGCAATGCTTTGAAGTCATGGGCATGTTAGAACTAGGAGGGTCCTCATTGTTCTGTCATTTTTCAGTCATGTCTGACTCTTCACAACCCCATTTGGGGTTTTCTTGGCAAAGATACTGAACTGGTTTGCCATTTCCTTTTCAAGCAAGGGTCCATGTAGAGAGTTGCTATTCCAACCTTCTCACTTAACAGAGAGCCCCAGAAGAGGAAGGAGGAACATAGAGAGGAAAGGAACCATTTCCAAAATTAAATAACTAATAGCATATTTGCATAGTGTCTTAAAATTGACAAAGCCTTTTACAACCCTTATCTCACTGGATTCTCATAATAGACTTACTGGCATTAGTTGGTGGCAGAACTAGAAGTGGGACCAAGGTCTCTTGACTTCTAGTCGTATGATCCCTTTATAATATACTGTACCGTTATGGCCTCTCTGGCATTGAAGACCTTGGAGCTTCTCAAATTGGAACAGCTTATTGTTTGAGATGGGGCACATCCCTTTCCCATTCTGGGCCTCAGTCTCCTTGCCTCTAAAATGAGGGCCTTGGAAGAGATGACCTCTAAGCACTTTCCAATTCTAATATTTTGTAATTTTACCCCAGAGCCCATAAGTTCTCAAGCTGATCATCTCTTTAACCAAGGAAACTCCAGAGAGAAGTTCCTGAGAATTCCCATCAAGGTACCTCACAGCCTTTAGGTGGCCATTACCATCTAACCATGAGATGGGAGTACCAAGCATTTCCCACTAATTGCTAAATATCTTCAAAATGTTCTGCCTAAATTAAATTGTACTCTGAAGCCTCATAAGGCTTTCAGGGGCTTCTTATCAACTCCAGGATCAATTACAAAATACTCTATTTGGCTTTTAAAATCCTTCTTTTAAATTTAATTCTTTTAAAATCCGGCGTCCCTTCTCCTTTCCAGTCTTATACCTTCCTCCTCCCTGTGTGTTTTGCAGTCCAGTGACACCTGCCTCCTGGTTGGTCCTCTTAGAAGACCTCCCATCTCTTGGCTCTGAGTATTTCTAGTGGATGGCCTTTGTGCCTGGAATGTTCTCATTCCTCAGGTCCTTCACCTGCTTCCTTGCCTCTCTCAGACTCAGCTCAAATCCTATCTCCTTCAAGAGGTCTTTCCCAGTTACCCTTCCTTTTACACTGTATATATTTTGTATAGACATTACTGTTCACATAGCATCAACCTCCATTAGAATGTGAGCTCCCTGAGGCAAGGACTGTTTTCCTGGCTTTGTATCAGGTTGAGTCAATGGCATCATACTGAAATATTTCAAAATCAAACTTGCTCAATCAGTTGCATAATAAGTGCTTAATAAATGAGAGCTGATCATTCTAAGACATAGAATTCAGAATGGGAAAAAGATTAGGAGATGATCTAGTCTACCCCCTCTAAGTTTACAAATGAGGAAAATGAGGCCAAGAGTGGTTAATAGGCTTTCCTAAGATCACACAGTTATTCATTTCAATTCAACAGGCATTTTTAAGTACCTACTATATGCCAAACACTATAATAGGCACTGTGTACAAAGATAAAAATAAGAAACAGGATCTGCCTTCAAGGAGTTTACATTCTATTGGGATCTTGATCCTGGGTCCTTAAAGGCTGTCAGCAGGAGGGACCAGATGTCTGTCATCTAAGGATGCCGAGCTTCCTTAGCAAGATTCCTTGCAAGGAAGCTGGTCACCAGGTGGCACAAAAACTTATGAAATAGTCTCTTGAGCTGGATTAAGGGGAAAGGATGAGAAGGAAGAGGAGTCTGTGATGTGCCAGGGTGGGGTGTGAGCCCAGGCACACATTGAGGAAATCAGAGTTCTTTTGGAATATTAAAGACTGAGTCTTTTGGAACTGGATAAGGGACGCAACAATTTGATTTCAGTCTGGCTCTTAGTTCCATTACTAACTCACTGTGTCCAAGGCATTCCAGCTATTTCTAGGGAGGCTTTTTTTCATCTGTAAAATGGGGCCACTCACCTCTCTCCCTGGAAGAGAACAGAGGAAAGGTCTGACTGGCTAAGCCCAGCCCAGCCCTGCAAGGACCAGTATCAATGGGCAAACTCAAAGTATGTCTGTTATTTCTCTTCTCTAGAACTGGCCAAAGTTTGCCAAAAGCCCAAGAGAAAACTGACATGTATAACCCAGTGGCCTATGAAACAAGGCCCTTCTTTGATTTATCAGGGTCGTGCCCCTGTGGTCTGGGCAGAGCCCCAAGTACCTAGGCAGGGGGCGCTTTCTAAATGAGATGGTTTTATTATCGTTCCAGCTTCCTTCAGTGTGGTCCATCCTCCTGGGAGAGGCAGAGACTTCGTTTCTGCCCCTCCTACCTGAGCAGGCCTTTTTGCATCACCATTCTTCATCTTCAAAGGTGGTCGTGCACCTGGGGGACCTACGGCCCAGATTAGTTTCTCCTCTTGGAAAAAAAAAAAGTCAAGGGAGCCTGGAACAGAGTTCTCCTTACATAGAGAACTGCTCCCTCAGCTTGTGGTCGCTAGCTTCATTTAACAGCTCCTGGGTATCCCACAAGGATCTGTTTATGGCACATTCTTCATATAGCCCATATGCCTGACCACTTCCCTTGGGCTATAGGACATTCATCTACAGAAAAAGGGGCTTAGGCTGCTGGTAGACAAAGAAGATCATTCATGGAAAACAGTAAACTTTAAAATGCTACCTAGATGTCCATTGTTGTGGTCATTGTCATACAAAGGTCAGTGTGGTGTAGTGTGTATAGAGTGGGTTTGGATCCAGAATGACCTGGATTTGAATACTGCTTCTCAATCACGTCAGCTGGGGGCCCCAGCTGTGAGCCCTGGAGCGGGCAGATGTGTCACACACTCCACCAGGCCACACTCCAGTGCCACCCAAACCAGATTAAGGTGTTGTTGGGAAATATTTAGCAAAAGAAATAAAAATAAAACCTAGCTAATATATTTTAAAACAAAGTCAAGATGTGACCAATCCTTATGTGCAGATTAATGGTGCTCATTTTTATAAGAATTTGACACCACCCTTTTTAGGCAACTATCTCAGATTTTAAATTTCAGAGAAGGTGCTTGACTACACAGGGGTTTCTACAGCCTAATCACCCTCTCTCTGCCTCAAATCTCCTCCCATTCCAGTCCATCCTATATGGTGTTGACCATGTGACTCCCCTATTCAAACAATTCTAGTGACTTCCCATGGCCTTTAGCATAAAATATGAATTCTTCCACTTGGCTTTTAAAGTCTTACAGTTTAGTCCAAACTGATCTTTTCGACCTCAATGGACATCACTCCCCCTCCTGGTTCTACAGTCCAGTCAAAGTGGCCCTTTCCTCTGTTTCTCACACGTGACACTCCAACCCCCATCTCCCATCTCCACACCTTTTCTTTTGCTTCTCTCCTACCTGGAACTCGCCCCTTCCTTGCCTCTACCTCTCAGAATCCCTCTCTTTGAGGCTGCAGCCCAAGGGCCACCTTCTGCATGAGATCTTTCTGATCCCCCAACTGCTAATGGCCTCCCTCCCAAACTGCCTTAGATGTAAGGTTCTACATATATTTGTGCTTAATATGTACACTACGTATATTTTCATTTAAGGATTTTTTTTATTAATGAATTTAGTTTTAGTTTTCAACCTTCATTTCCACAAGATTTTGAGCTCCAATTTTTCCCCCTGTCTCCCCTTCTCCCGTATCAAGATGGCATGCATTCTGATTACCCCTTCTCCCAGTCTGCCCTCCTATCTATCACCTCTCCCTTCTCTTATCCCCTTACCTTCTATTTTCCTGTAGGGCAAGATAGATTGCTATACCCCATTGCCTCTATATCTTATTTCCCAGTTGCATGTAAAAACAATTTTTAATATTTGTTTTTAAAACTTTGAGTTCCACATTCTCTCCCTTCCTCCCTCCCCACCCACCCTCATTGAGAAGGCAAACAATTCAATATAGGTTATGCATGTTAGTCATGCAAAACACTTCCATAATAGTCATGTTGTGAAAGACTATCTATATTTCTCTCCATCCTATCCCTTCCCCGCTCATTCTATTCTCCCTTTTGACTCTGTCTCTCCTCAAAAGTGTTTGCTTCTGATTACACTCTCTTCCCATTTGCTTTCCCTTCTATCATCCCCCTCTTTCTTATACCCTTGCCCCTGCTTTCCTGTAGATAGATTTCCATACCCAATTGGATACTGTGTATATGTTCAAATGTACTTGCTGTCTTCCTTATTAGAAGTAAACTAATTGCAAATGGGGATTGTTTCCTTTTTTCTGCTAGCAGCTCTAGTACATAGGACTCGTAGGTTCTTAAGAAATACTTGCTGATTGACATGGATTGGAAACTCCCAACAACAAATGAAATCACAGACCCAGTCCCTATTTCTACTATCATTAATAGAACTGGCTTTAAGACTCAGCTCAAGCACTACCTTCAAGGAGGAAGAACATTAGCAATAGGGGACAAAAAAAAGGTTTCATCTTGAAGAGCAACTAGGTTGGTGCGGTGAATAGAGCACTAGACCTGGAGTCAGGAGGCCCTGAGTTCAAAATCAGCCTCAGATATTTACCAGCTGGGTTACCCTGGGTAAGTCATTTTACCCTGGTTTTCTTGTCTGTAAAATGAGCTGAAGAAGGAACTGGCAAACCACTCCAGTATCACCAAGAAAACTACCAATAGAGTCACTGAGAGTCAGATGCAACTGAAAAAAAAGACTAAAAAAAAGGAAACAACACTCCATTAGAAAATACGTTCAGACATCCAATTCTAGTGCCTTCCCTCTGCTGCTAGTCTCCAGCTTATCCTGCATAGAGCTGGTGTGTAGGTCGTTGTTTCCACACTGTCTTCCCCATTAGATCATGTGTTAGTGGAGAGCAAGGATTGTCTTTTGTCTTTTTCTGTATCCTCAGCACTTAGTGCAATGCCTGGCATATAGTGGGTGCTTTGTAAATGTTTATTGATAGGTTATTCAGATCCCCCAAGTTTCTCAAGGTCCATTATACTTTTCATATTTAAACCAATTCTGGATAGCCAATGATGGTCAACTCCTTTAACAGCTTCTCTGGGCTTTTTCAATGGACGTAATAGCAAAGGGTTCCAATTGACAATTGCTTTTGTTCAGATAGAGAGATATCATCACTGGAAAGGGAGCTAGGTCAGTCACTGTAGCAAGAGCAAGGGATAACAGAGAGGCAGCCCCAGTGTTGCCTTGGTACCCATGAAATATTAATACGCTGAAGGACTTACAACATTTGGTAGATCCCTTCCAGAGGCAAAGGAGAAGGCACAAAAGGGCTGCAATTTGGACTGGTGGAGAGAGTACTGGCATTGAGGAGACTGTTTGAAGTATTAAATTACAGTATTCTTAGTAATAATACATAGTAGTTCATGTTTATGTCATATTTTATAGTTCATAAGCCCCTAAAGTTAGAGCTATGAGGGGACTTGGAAGTAATCTAATTGAATTCTATAATTTTACAGATGAGGAAACTGAGGCCCAGAGAGGTGAAATCACTTGTGTCTCATGGGTAATGAACAGAGCTAGAATTTGAACCTATCTTTCGAACTCCAAATCCACCTTTCTTTCTACCACATCATGAGTTTATAAAGTACTTTTTTTGCAACAACTTTGAGAGGTCAGTTGTACAAATATTTTGCAGACTGGGAAACTGAATTTCTGAGGAACTAAAGGATTTGGCCAAGGTTGTATACACTGGGATTTGAACTAGGGTTTAGTTGATTCTAACTCCAACAGTGGTAATTATGGGACACATGAAAACACAGGAGGAAGCTTTCTTAGAGTCTTTCTATCAACGTCAATGGCAGGGAGTCATTTTCCAGGGAAGAAACCTGAAACTCTGAGAGAGATTGGAATGACTTGTCTTGTGCTAAGGCCATGAATATGTCTTTTACTAAACTAAACAGAAAAATAAGAATATATAGATAAATAGACAAGTAAATAAAATCTTAAATAAATTCAAGTCCAAATCTTGGTCATTGGCTACTCTTCCTCTCTCGATGAGACTCTTTTTTTTTTTTTTTGGAGGGGGTAGGCAGGGCAATTGGGTTGACTTGCCCAAGGTCACACTGCTAGTAAGTGTTAAGTGTCTGAGGCTGAATTTGTACTCAGGACCCCCTGACTCCAGGGCTGGTGCTCTATTCACTGCCCCACCTAGCCACCCCATTTGATGGGACTTTCACCAACTGTTGGTTAAGTTTGGTTGAGGAAGAGGCATGAGCATGAATAAGGAGCTGTCCGCTCCTGCATCTGCACAGAGCTGCTAACTAGCCTCCTGGGGAAGAGCATCAATCAAGAAGGAAGGGCTGGGGAATAAATATGAAAGTGAAAGGGGGCAGCTAGGGAAACCTGTTCTTCCTTTCACACCTGGAAACACCTGGAGCCTCCAGGTTCCCCCAGGGGAGACACACCTGGGTGAGATCATGCCATTCTTTCTAACATGGTTAAAAGCAAAACCAAAATAGACCCAAATCTTCCAAACATTCCCCTACTCCCATCCATATTAGCAATTATAGCAAGCATTCTGATTATCAGCAGGCAAATACACAGTCAATGGGCTGTATTCTCTTTAGGGTCCAAGAAATACAATGATGATGAAGATGATGATGACAGTTAGCATTTATATAGTGCTTTAAGATTTCCAAAATGCTTTACATGTATTATTTCATTTGATCTACACAATAATCCTGTGAGATAGGTGCTATTCTTATCCCCATTTTACAGACTAAGAAACTGAAGCTTACAGAGATCAGATGACTTGCCTATAGTCACACAGCTGGCTTCCTAACTCCAAGTGCAAAAATAATCTATCCACTGATCCACAGGCATGTTAGGATTCACCTCTCATTGCTCAGATTGGGAAAGAGGAGGCCCTGGCAGACAAATGACTTACCCAAAGTCACACATATGGTAGCAGAGTAGATTGATATTACTGGTATCACAGAATCAGAGATGACACTATCACAAGGAGTCTGATTGTCAACCAAGTGTCCTCTGATACCAGCTCCAGGACTCTTTCCTTTCATCCGTGGGAAGTTTCTGATAGTTATGAACATACATGCTAAAAATTAGGGCTTGACTTACTGTTTTGTTGGTCATCTAGACTAAGAAAGTGATGGAGAAATGTTAATAATGTAGATTATTTTTTTTCAGAGAGCCAATTGTTAAACATTTACCTGCTCACTCCTGTGTGTAATCTACTTAAAATGATTTGCAGACCTGAAAGTTCTAGAAACATGATTCATTAGTATTGTTACTCAGATTACTAATGATGCCTGAAATTCTACCTTTAGAAATCATCCCCTTGAACTGAAGACTTTCATTTATTCTAAAAAGCCAATTCTCCTTCCAGTCCTCAGGGAATTACACTTTAAAGTATTAACAGTTATTGGTATTTTTGTTTGTATGAAAAAGTTAACAGCAAGATAAGATAGAGAGAGAGCAATGACCATCCGTGGTTCCAGAGGACCAGTGATCCTCTCCACCTTTTTTTACAGAGAGGCTATGAGGGACTTAGAGTAAAGAATGAGACAGATTTTTTTTAACACGGTCAATGAGAGAATTTGTTATGTTTGACTGCGCATGTTTGTTATAAGGAATTTGTTTTAATTTTTTTCATGGGTTGGGAGGTAGGAAAGATAAATAAAACTTTAATTAAAAAAGGTTTAGGGGGCAAAAGGTGGAGAACAGAGAGGAGGAAGAAACAGTAACTGAAGGGCTAGGATGAGGAGACTGAAGGATTTGGGCAGGGAGTGGATATGGGGAGAAAGAAATGTGATTTCATTAGTATAGGGATTCCCAGGTGAGGAAAATCTCTCCGCTCACATGTCAGCACCATTTCTGGAACTTCTCTATAATCTTAGAGGTTTGCCAAGAGTATTGAGCAGTTAAGTGACTTGCTCAGTCCCATGGCCAGTATATGTTAGAGTTATTACTTGAATCCAGGTTTTTCTGATTCTGAGGCTAACTCTATTTTCTTCCTGGCTAAGGATACTGAAGATGAACCAACTTCTTTACAATTTTGCCTGATTGTCACCCTGCAAGTGGGAGTAGGTACAGAAGGGAAGGCTTGTTCATTGTTTCAGGTTATCAGTGTATCAAGTACACAGAGGAAGGAAGTTCAGTCAGCATGAGACCTAAGTATGCTAGTCTCATACAAGAGTGGTAAGGTAGATAGCCACCCAATGATGTAATTGGGTAACTTGGAAAAGATCTTTCCTGCCCCAAAGTATTTCCCTTATTCTGAATGGTATAATGGAAAGGGCACTGAATGTGGAATGGAAGCACCTGAAAATACCTGGCAAATGTGATTGCTGAAGCATGGTCAGTGATATTTGAAAGATCATGGAAAATAGAGTAGTGACCATGAGATTGGAGAACAAAAGCAGTTCTGATTTTCAAAAAGGGGAAGAGAACAGAGTCTGAAAACTATTGACCAAGGAGCTTGACTTTGATTCCTGGGAGACTTGTAGAAAGGAGCATTGAAGGGATTGTCAGTGAATGTCTAGAAGGGGAAACAGCAATAACAAAGAACCAGCCTGGTTTCATCAAGAACAAGTCATGCTAGATCAACCTTTCCTTATATGGAAAGATGACTAAAACAGTAGATGAGGGGAGTGCTATGGACATAACTTAATCTGATTTTAGCAAACATTTTGGTAAAATATAACATATGATTTTTGTGAAGTCAATGGAGAGAGTTGGGTTGGAGGATGAGAAGTAAAGATCAAAAATTGGTTGTTAATAGTTCAATATCAAGGTGATAGGGAGGTCTTCAGTGCCTGGGAAAGACCTTAACTTAGAAAGGCCAAGTTCTCCCACTGCATCTGGGGCCATCTCCAGCCATCCTGATATATATCTTGCCATGGGACCTAGATGGCTCAAGGAGATAGTGAGGCCGATCACCCCTGCCTCACTGAAATCCAATTCACTTGCAAGTCATGGCATCACCTTCCTAATGTCATGGTGCTCTTCAAAAATGAAGGACAAACAGCCACAACAAGCAGGGCCTGTGTTTGACCCTGTGCTGTTTAATTAACATTTTTGTCAATAACATAGAAAAAGGCATGTTAATCAAATCTGCAGCTGACAAAAAGCTAGGTGGGAGAGTTAACACAACAGATAACTGAATCAAGATCCAAAAGACATTTGACAAGCTAGATCATTGGGCTGAATCTAATAAGTTTCAAGTCCTTTTTGAAGGTCAAGAGGGACAAATGCAAAGTCTGACACTTGGGTACAAAAAGTTCACTTCATAGGTATAAGATGGGAGGGGCATGGATGGACAGCAGTTCTGAAAGCAAAGTGGGTGTTTTAGTTGACTGTAAGCTCAATAGCTGTCACGTGATGTGGCAGCCCCAAAAGCTGCAATCTTGGGTTGTGATAATTGGGCAGAGCTTCCAGAAATAGGGAGGTGATGGTCTTACTCTGTGCTTTCCTGATTAGACTAGACTTCTTCAGGAGTATTGTGCTCACCTTTGGGTGCCACAACTTGGTAATGACATTGATAAGCTGGAGTGTCCCAAGAAGGGCAACAAGAGTGGTGAAGGGTATTAAGTCCACGGCACTTGAGGGTCAGCTGAAAGAACTGGGCATTTAGAGCTTGGAGAGAAGAAGACTCTGGGGTGACATGATAACTGCCTTTGAGTATGTCTGTTATGGAGAAAAGGGCTTAGACTTGTGAAGTTTTGCCTCAGAGGACTAAGCCAGGAGCATTGGATGGAAGTTATCAAAATGCAAGTAGAGTCTTGATGGCAGAGCAAACTTCCAAATAGTTGTCCAGTTGTGTCTGACTCACAGTGACTCCATGGACAAACTGTCCATGGGTTTGTTTTGACAAAGATACTGGACTAGTTTGCCATTTCCTTCTCCAGTGAATTAAGGCAAATAGAATTAAGTGACTTGCCCAGGGTCACACAACCAGTAATTGTCTGAGGCTGGATTTGAACTCTGGTTTTCCTGACTCCAGCCCTAGCCACTATAGCGCCACCTAGCTGCCTCCTACCACAGCTGTCCAAAACAGAAAGGACTTCCTGTGGGTTCTTTCTCCATGATGGTCTTCAAGCACTGGCTGGATGACCATTTGGAAGATATGTTATAGTTGTTCCTTTATGCTATATTATCCCTTTTCACATATTAATTGGACTAGATAGTGCTGAAGTCCCTTCCATGTTTCAAATTTGGTGAAATCTGACTTGGCTTTGACTAACAACCTTCTTACTCACTATTTCTATGGCCTTTGGCAAGTTGCTGCACCTTTCTGGGCTTCAGTTTCCTATAAAATGAGGGGGCTGTACTCTCTAAGACTCCTTCCAGCTCCAAATCCTATGATCATCTCAATGAGTATGAAATTTCACCAGTAAAGATTGATTTCTCTGTGTTACCGGCATTGGCTTCCCAGGAGTCCCCAGCTAAGACACATATGTTTGGATGGAAGGACAAACACATTAAGCATTACCACCTCAGTATGAGTTTGCAGAATCACAGAATTTAAGTATCTAAAGGACCTCAGTGGCTCTCCAGTCCAATACATACACAAAAAGAATCCCTGCTATGGGATATGCCCAACAAATGACTGTTCAGCCTGTTTGAAGACCTTCAAGGAGGGAGTGATGTATGAGAGCTTTCTCCCCTGGAAAGCTAACTGAGGGAATTCCTGAGTCAGTCAGTCAGACAGTCAATGAACATTTATTTACTATGTTTATATGAGTCAGGCACTGTGCCTGGGGATGCTGAGTAAGGGCTGGAAATACAAAGAAAGACGAAAACAGAGTCTGCCCTCAGGAAGCTCATGCTCTAAGGTGGAGACAGCATGCAAACCACTATGAACATACATGATAGATCTGGAATAAAAGGAAAATAATCACAGAGGGAAGGTTAACAATGGCAAAAGGACATAAGCACACATGGACTGGGAAAAGGTTGAGGGGGATGTCTGGAGGATAGGGCATCGCCTGGGCAGGACATGTCTAAATGAGAGCTCTCCAAAGACAAGGAAGTGGTATTATACACTGGGCTCGTAGTATGTTCCTTTGTGGTGTTAGCTATTGTTATAGGAATATGTCTTCTCCCTTGTTAGAGTGTAAACTAAGATCCAGATGGAATTAGAATATACTTTGGAGATGGGTATCATAGTTAGGGAATGACTTGCCCAACAAGTGAGTTTAGTGAGTAGCAAAGCTGGGACTCAGACGAGGGATTTTTTGATTCCCAATTCATTGTTCTTGCCACCACACCATGGCTGCTTCATCACTTTACAGATGAGGAAACTGAGGCTGAGGGAAATCAAATGACTTTCCCATAGTAGGGAATCACTGCCTTTGCCTTCTTAGCATCATGCCCTTACCATGGCAAGCTCACCTTGGATTTTTAGTCCGATGAGAACCAAGATCAACTCCCCAAATTTGCTGACCTACAGGCAATTGCATGTCTGGTTCCCACAAAGTTTAGTTCACAGCTGTCTCATCAACTGGCCACAGACTACACCCCTGGCCCTAGCCAGCTGGCTCACCACACATGCTTTTGGTCACAGGGGTGATTAGGCAAGATAGCATGGATGGATTAGCACCAGTGTTGGAAAAAACAACTGGAAGCATGTGTCCAACTGATGTTGGACCTAAAACACCATCTCTGCACTGTATGGAAGGGAAGGTACATTATCATCTGTGCTGTCCCCTGGTGGTTTGATTCCATGAATATGCTAAGCCCAGCAACTACCTAACTTACTAGGAAGTTAGCCAAAGAGAGTTGGCTTCCTGGGCAAGACTTCTTTTTTTCCCATTTCACTATTGGTTTCATGTCCAAGGATTGCAAAACTTCGACTCTATTGTTGGAAACAGGAGAGAGGAATCCACCATTTTCTCATTATGATACCATTAGGCAAATAGGCAGAGAGGATGATTCATCTCTTGATTTCCAAATCCTGTCCTCCTAATAAAGATAAGCAAGCTAGACTAAAGTCTGATTTGAGGGTTAATGGCAGACTTCTTACCAGCTCAGCCACACAGGTCAACATGGGCTTTTTGTTGTTTATCACAATCCTCAAGCCATGCCCCACCCCCACAAATTCTGCCCTCATTATCTCATCCTCAGCAGCAGTCAGTGATTTCTACTTTCTTCTACCCTCCCTGGCAGCACTGCTGTGTAGTTGGGGTTGGATTTTGGTCACCTGTGTAACTGCAAGAAAGACACTTCTCCTGACTGAGACTCTGCACTTTCATGTGTAGAACCAGGGGCCTGGTCTAGGTCAGGGCTCCTTAGCCTTATTTTATGCCTTGGATCCCTACAGGCTAACAATCCATGAAACCTATGGGCCCCTTCTCAGTATCATCTGTCTAAATGCATAAGATAAAATATATAGCACTACCAAGGAAATCAGTTACATTGCTTATATGAATGTAATTTTTTTTCCTGTCCAAGATCATGAAATCTATCCAATCTCAGGTTAGAAACCCTTGTTTCTCTATGGTATCATCATAAAATATCTATACCACTCACTAGCACCTACATTGGCAGCTAGGTGGCACCATAGTGCACAGAGTGAGGCATCTGCTATTAAGACCTGGGGGCAAATGTGGCCTCAGACACTTCCTGACTAGGTGACCCTGGGCAAGTCACTCTACCTTTATGTGCTTCAGTTTCTTCACCTGTAAGATGGGGATAATAGCACTTTCTAGACAGAGTTGTTGTAAGGATCAAATGAGGTAACACGTGTAAATTGCTTAGCAAACCTCAAAAAGCCAGATACATGGTAGATACCAATTATTACTATTGTAATTATTAATTATTATTACTATTGGCACTGTTATCTATCATTCCATATAGACATATCTTACCTTTCCAACCAACTGTAAACTCTCTGAGGGTAGAGACTGTATCTTATATTCTATCTCCTCAAGTCCCTAAGATAGTATTTGGCATATTGTCTAATGGACACCATATGTAGGTAGTGGGGGAAGAAAAGGAAAATAAGCATTTGTATAGGACCTACTATATGCAAGACACTTATTTTATGTCATGGATCCCTACAGGCTAGTTAAAAGTGTTAAGCACTTTTTATAAATATTATCTCATTTGATCTTTACAGTAACCCTTTGAGATTATTATCCCTATTTTACAGTTAAAGAAACTGAGACAGGTGGAGGTGAAATTACTTTCCCAGGTTCACATACCTAGAAAGTGTCTGAGGTTAGATTTGAACTCAGGTCTTCTTGGCTCCAGGCTAGTGTTCTATCCATCACGCCACCAGGTAATTCTGCTCTACTCTGGGGACCAAGGGTTTTCAGGTAGAGAGTTCTTTCCCGTTCTGTGTTCTCAAGAGGGTCTCTTTCTCAGCTAGACTTAAATCCCAAATATGGTGTCAGGTTAGTGACAGGCAAGGAGCAAAACATGGGATGTGAATATCGTTTCATCCTTATTGGTGCTGCCACATCCCAGTATCCTAGAACCCCAGAGCTGGAGAAATCTGAGAGGTCACTGAGCCAAGCCTACATTTCAATAGTCAGTAGGATAAAATGGACACTAGACCAGGAGACAGGAAGATCTAGGTTCAAATCCTCCCTCAGAAGCACACTAGCTATGTGACCTTGGGCAAGTCAGTTAACTTGTTTGCCTCAGTTTCCTCATCTGCAAAATGAAAGTTTAGATTCAATGGCCTCTAAGGTCCTTTCCATCTTGAAATCCTTGTTCCAATGTTCCCTCTCCAACAAACCTGACGAGTGATTGTCCATCCTCTCCTTGAAGTTCTCCAGTGATGGGTTACTCCCAACCCCCCAAGGCACATGGGTAATAATAACTCACACTTATATAGTGCCTTAGGATGTGCAAAGTGCTGCACACACATTCCTTCATTTGATTCTCACAGTGACTTCTTGTGACAGGTGTGAATATTTTCCTCATTACACATAAGGAACTTAACTCACTAGCCCAAGGTGACACAGCTCATAGATTTTGAGTTTGAAAGGACTTCAGAGTCTTAGGGGCACCTCAGAGATTCCTGGTGCTGGAGCATAGTGAAGAAGCCCAAGAAATCCCAAATGGGCACTGTTGGGTGGGAAATGAGGTGATATCAGTTTGGTCACTCTTCTACAATGGAGGAATTTATGGCTGATGATGATTAATCATAGTTGCTTATATTTATATGGTGTTTATGGTTATTAAGTCACCACAGTAAGCTTATATCTCCCTTTTGCAGATAAGCTACTTCCTCTTGATGAAACTTCCAGGTGAACTGACACAGCCAGAGGACATCCCCCAAACTGGATCAGCCCCATGGAGGGTACAATTCACCAGCTAGTTGGGAAACCAGGGTTCTTTCTCAGGGATGCCTGTGGTATGCAGCACATCTCAGAGAAGAGTCCTCAGTTTATAAAAGCACTGCCTCGGCATAATTGAACTCAAGTGCTACTCCACACGCCATCAGGAGCTCTGGCCACTAAGTAACATTTGATATCAAAAGATTCCATTAGGCATAATTCCTAAGAAGGGCAGCTGCAGGTGACCCTGCCAAGAAGCTCTCAGCAAGAATGCAACCCAGAATTATTACAAGAGGGATGGAGAGAGCAAGTAGGGACTCCTAAAGGCCAGGAGAACAAACCCAGCATAGATCTCTTTCTCTTGCCAGCCAGGCATATATACCACTCCTTTCATACATGGCACGGATCAGGGGAAAGAAGAATTCTGTGGCATAGTAAAGGTCATTGACTCTGGAGTCAGAGAACCTGGGATCAAATGCTACCTCTGATGCTTACTATCTGTTTGGCCCTGAGCAAAGCACTTGGCCTTCTTGGGCCTCAGTTTCCTCAGCTGTAAAATGAGGCAGTTGGCCTAGATGACTACTGATGTCCCTTCCAGCTCTGTATAAGCCTCCTCAATCCTATTTTCCTGATTCACTAATCAGTCCTTAACCCAGAGTTTATCCTTAAACTGAAATCTGGTCTCACAGGCTTACTAGCTGTGTGACCCTGGACAGATCACTTAACTCTGTTTGCCTCAATTTCCTTATCTGACATGAGCTAGAGAAGGAAATGACAAACCACTCCAGTATCTTTGCCAAGAAATCCCCAAAATGGAGTCACAAAGAGACAGGTGTCACATTTTCAGTCTGAAAATGATTGAGCAACAACAAAGCCCAGACCACCATTTCATAGGGAGCCCCAGCAGGCATGTGCTTGAGCCAGCTCTGGAGAGCCAGTTGTTAAATTTTCCATTTACCTCTCATAAGTTGGCAAAGGCTACAAATCAGGGCTTGAATGATTGCTTTGTTGATTGTCTGGACTTAAGAGTGGATGGAGCAAATGTTCGTAATACAGATGAAGCTTAAAAGTGAATCGTCTGTACGTGCTTCCCCCGCCCTTGCCAAGAGATGATTGTTAAATATTTAACAGCATACCTCTGGGCCTGAGTCATTCTCTCTTCCTTCCTGGCTCAATCTCCATCCCCTCTCCAGCAGCCTTGCCTCTCTTCCCCTGCTTTCCAGGTCTTCCTTCCATGTGATTTTCTCCCATCCGAATGTAAGCTCCTTGAGGCCAGGGATCATCTTGTTCGCTTGTACTTGTAGCCTCAGCACTTAGCTGTGTCCATGGCATGCAGTAAGTGTTGAATAAAAAGTGTTTGTCTTTCTATCTATTCTATAATCCCGTGATAGATAAGACAAGGGCATTGGACTACACCCCCTGAAGTTTACCTGAAATTCGTTTCTAACCCTAGAAGTTCTCAGTCAATGATCCTACATTATCTTTGTGTGGGGAAATGTTTTCCAGAAGCTCAGCAGTGAAGCCTCTGTTAACTTGCCTTGACTGGAAGAGGGGATAGGAGATGTGACACACAGACTCTGGGTTGTCGTTCAGTCCTTTCAGTCGTGTCTGTCTCTTCCTGACCCCATTTGGGGTTTTCTTGGCAAAGATACTGGAGTGGCTTGCCATTTCCTTCTACAGCTCATTTTACAGAAGAGGAAGTATCTGAGGCTGGATTTGAACTCAGGTCTGAGGCCAGACCTGAACTCTTCCTGATTCCAAGTCTGGTGCTTTTTCCCCTACACCACCGCCATGCAAACTTTAGGTTCAGTTCAGTTGTTTTTCAGTCATGTCTGACTTTTCATGCCTCCATTTCTTTTTTTTTGCCATTTCCTTCCCCACTTCCCCACTTCTTTTTACAATTGTGCCCAAAGTCACTTAGCTAGTATCTGTGGTCAGATTTGAACTCATGAATATCTCTTCCTGACTCCAGGCCCGGTGCTCTATGCTCTGTGCCTCCTAGCTGTCCAAAATTTAGATAGAAAAACAAAAGTAGAGACCACATCCCAGGAGATCAAAAGCTCCACAAGGATAGGCATTTTATTTATCTTATCACTCCCCTTCCCATAAAATCTGAGCCTACTATACATAGCAGAGAATTAATAAATGTTTGATGGATAAATGGATGAATGAATGGATGGATGGATAGATGGATGAATGTATGTATGTATATATGTATGTATGTATGTATGGATGGATGGATAAATGGATGGATGGATGCATAGACAAATGGATGAATGGATGTATGTATGTATGTATGTATGTATGTATGTATATATGTATGTATGGGTGGATGGATGGATGGATGGATGCATGAATGAATGAGAAGGTTTCAGGCTAGGAGGGGCAGGCATAGGTCATAGTATAACAGGAAGACCACTTGATTTGGAACAAAAGGTCAAAGTTTGAATCCTTACTACTTGGCTGATCATGGGGAAGTTATATGACTTCTCTGTTGCCTCATCTGTAGAATGAGGGAGTTGGATTAGAACTCCTCCTAGCTCCTTTATGGCACTAAAAATTGAGGGAGAAAGGTATTTGGGGTGGATGTGTAAGAGTGAGATTCCCTGAAAGAAAACCAATCAGAAAGAATGGGACACATGGAGAAACTTCCCCAACTTTTTCCCAAACTTGCCTAAGGCCAGCACTGCGCAGCCCCCCAAGGCCTAAATCATCAGATGAGTCTCAGAATTTGTGCTGTGATGTTGAGCTCACTTGGACCTTTCTTCCATCTCTTTTGCCAAAAAAATTCACAAAGACAAGCATAAGAGGGCTTTGTTATCTGTACTTTCATATGAGGCTCCATCTCTGGACACCTCAAAACTACCCACTGGGGCTGACTTTATAGGGTCAGAACTCTACAGCTCTAATTATCTGGATGTGGGGCAGGGTGGGGAGTGGGGAGTGGGGGGAGGACCAAACAAACAAACAAACCTTTCAAATTTCAATCTAGTATTTCAAGATTTTCTTTCTGGGGTCAAAGAGGATAAGCCTAAAGCTCCTTTCATGTGACAAGGAGGGTGGGAAAAAAGGGAGGAAGGGGGGAAAGAAGGAAAGAGGGAGAGAGTGAAGTAAAGGATGAAGAGAGAGAGAAAGGAAGGAGGAAAGAAGGTAGGGCAAAAAGAAAGAAAAGGAAGGAAGACAAAAAGAAAGGAAAGGAAGGAGGGAGAGAGTGGTGAAGTCAAAGACATAGTTTCCTTTTCTGTGAAATAAAATGTGGACTGGGGCTAAGTGGTCTCTAAGGCCATTCCAACGCTAGAATTCTAGGATTCTCTGAGGTTGGAACTTCAAAGGTGAGTAGCTTCCAAACAAGGTGAGTAGCTTCCAAGCCTAATGTGGTGGATATTTGCAATCCCTTGCTAATCCTAAGAGGCGGCAGGCAGATCTAACTTCTTGGCTTGCCCCCCTGAGAAACAGTACACTACCTGCCATCATCCAAGCACCTCAGCCCTGCAGATCTGGGAGAGACAAGAGAGTGTAGAGCTCAGGATAGCTGAAATCAGACCATCCCAGCCTAATGAGCTGATGCCAACATCCCTGCCTGATGAAAGGTCCTTCTAATCATAAGTGAAACCCACATTTTAATAGCTAAATCCATAGCCATAAATAACCCAAGATTTGGGAATCACAAATTTGGGGACAGGACAGGGAGGAGGGAAGGGGGAATAGGATAATAATAACCAGACCCAACTGGGAAAGGGAAATTCTGCATTCCATTAGAGAGCTGAGCAAGGCCAACATCGAACAATTCCGAAGCACAAAGGGAGAAGCCTCACAGATGTCTTTTCCTCGCTGAAGCCCCCCACCCTAACTTAATGAGGGATGCTGACTACGTCACCCCCTCCAAGCTTCAATGCGTGAACAAGATCTTGGCTTATCATCACCCCTGTGAGGAAAATGTAGGTCATGCTCCCAAATATGACCAGTCTCAATGGTTTGGCCTGGAGAAATTTAGTGGGCCCTTAAATAGAACCGTATGTGGACTCAGGAGATAAAAAGTGGACCCCTTAGGAATGGTTCCTTTCACTCCCACAAAATTAACCCAATGGTCAATGAGGGTAAAAAAAAAAATATCAGTCAGTGAAAGCTCGAACTCTTGATGTCTCCATGGTGGAAAAGACCAATGTTGTAACTGGAAACAATCACGGAAAATGAGGCATCCAAATGCAAAGCAGGGGAGGGGGGTGGATGGAGGAGGACAGCAGAAATTGCCTTTTAAAGGCAAAGAAGAGAACAGTAGAAATGTGGCTGTGGGATCAGTGCACTTAAGTCAGGACCTCCCAAATCCCAATGCCATTTTACTCTTCAAGTCAATTCCAAAGGAGGAGAGAAATGTCAGCATAATATAAAGGTTTGGTGAAAATACAGACAGACTTCCCATGGAAATCTTCGCAGATTTGCACTGCCACTTCCTAGAATACAGCTTTTTTTCCCCTGTCTCTTCTTGGTATTAGAACATGAAGAGGCAGGGATGTGCCCTACTCTGAGATTTCTCTAAGAATGCTTTTCCACCCATTTCCATGGCACTGATGGATGTGCCACAAGTCATGATGCAGTCTGTGGTGCTTTGGGATGAAAAAAAATTTCTGACATGGTCAAGGCTTTACCTTTCTCCTTTCTACCATGGGAAGAAAAATGTTCCCCATTGGAGGGAGCATTAATTCTCCCCTTTCTTAGCATGCAAAGCATCCATACCTCTATCTCGCAGTATGAGTGAGCTGGAACCCTGTAATTTCCACAGCTTAAGATGGAGGCCAGCTTCAGGAAACAATATTTCAGCTGATGCCTCTAACCTGAATGGGAAGGGAGCCTGCCAAGAAATAAATAGATGGACTCAGGCCCCTGCGGCTGATTAGATTTCATAATGGATGGAGGAAATGCGGCTAGACAATAGTTCCTATGAAAATGACCTGGGGGTTTTACTGAACTCTAAGTTCAATGAGTCAACAATGTGATATGGTGGCCAAAAATTGAATTCAGTCTTGGGTTGTCTTAATAGGAGCATGGTGTCTAGAATGAGGGGGATAATAGTTTCCCTTTCCATGATTCTGTTCAGACCACACCTAGAGAATTCAATTCAATGGCCACATCTAGGAAGGAGGCTGGAAGACTTTGGAGTTTATCCAAAGGAGGCCAGATGGCCATGATAGTATGGGGATTCAAAACCATCCTATACCAAGAGTCACTGGAGAATGTTTAGCCTAGAGAAGATACAGTATTGGGGCATACTAATGACTTCCTTCTGAGGTTGCCTTCCATTCGCACTGAACATAACTCGTATGTACAATTTTTTTACATGCTATTTCTCTCAATAGAATGTGATCTCCTTGAGCAAAGTTACTGTGTCTCTGTCTTTCTTTGTGCCCTCAGTGCTTAGTCAGTTGATCAATAACCTTCTTTTAAGTGCCTACTATGTTCCAGGCACTGTACTAATTTCTGGGGATACAAATTTGAAACAGTCCCCACCCTCGAGGAGCTTACAATATTATGAAGAAGACAATACCAAAAATAAAAATAAAAGAGGCTGAAAAGGAGGGACAAAGGGGTAATGTACCATCATGGGGAGCATGATGGAAAAATAAAGAAATGGCTGCCTAGGATGCCCTCCTTAGAGGGAGGTTTTTGGAGGATGCCTCTACCCTCAGGGGCAAAAGATGTGGATGAGAACCACAGCTAATGTGATCTTACAGAAAAATGAGGTTCCTGGGGCACGATGGGAAAATCTAAAGGAGTACATTGGGGTGGGAAACATAGTGTTTTGCACATTGTAAATAGCTCATAAATACTTGTTGACTGACTGATGTGATGGCTGTCTTTCAGTAATTAAAGAACTTTCATATGGAAGAAAGATTTCAATTATGTGTTTTAAACTCCTATTAAATGTTTTATAACATGGACACACCCTCACTCAATTTTACATTCATCTCATAATCCTTGTCATGATTCTGAAACTTTTTAGATATATATTTATTTTGCTTTTGTATAACTTGATGTGAGGACTAGAATTTGAGTTACCTTCAACATTTTATTGTTAAATTAGGTCTGATTGTGGAGTTAGCTCACTTAGCTTGGCACCAGAGGACAGAACCAGGTACAGTAGGTGGGAGCTGAAGAGAGGCAGATTTTATCTAGATATAAGTGAAAAATAATTCCTAATGACTGAAGCTGTCCAAGAATAGAATGAGCTGCCTCAGGAGATAAGGGACTCCTATTCATTAAAACTCAAGTGGAGAGCAGATGACCATTTGTCAGAGATGTTGTTGAGGCAATTAAGCCACAGGCTGGGCTCATTGCCCTTTGATGGACCTTCAATTTCCAGATTCCATTTTTCCCATGAATTGACATTTTGATATGGTAAGGGTCAACAATCAGGGAATCGATCATACTATTGTGCTTAGCACTGGTCACTGACTACATCCACTGTATTGTCCTGTGTTCATTTCTGTCCTGTTGCAAGAGACATTGAAGAGGTGGTAAGAAGAAGCCAAACCAAGTCACTGCTGAAGAAACTGAGGGTGTTCATTGGAGAGAAGAGGAGACAACAGGATTGCTCTTTTTCATGGTGATCATTTCTTCGTGGCATGATGTCACAGAGAAGAATGGGCACTCTTGTTGGCATAAGTCCACAGGGCAGAAATAAGACCAAACAGATTATCAGGAGGCACATGTCAAGTCAAATGGTCACAGGATTTCAGAGGAACAAAGAAATTAGAGCTGGAAAGAATCTGAAAAGATGATCTTAATTTCAACCCCCTTAATTTACAGGTGAGAAAACCAAGACATCGAAAAAGGAAGTGAGTCAATCAAAAAAAACATTTTTATTATATTATATATATATTAGTTAATATATAATATATATATATATATTAGTTAAATTACTAAATATTAGTATTAAGGTCATACTGCATGCCAAGCACCATACTAAGCTCTGGCAATACAAAAAGAAACAAAAGACAGTCCTTGCCTTTGTACATCACAATCTAATGGAAGTGACTTATCCATAGTCACATTGGCAAGAAGTATCAGAGCTGAGATTTGCCTCTAGGTTTTTTGACTCCACTACATCCAAGCTCCTTGAGAACAGAGACCATTTTATTTTTCTGTTTATATTCTTAAGGTTTAGCACCATAAGCTTGGCTCATGGTGCTCACTTAATAAATGCATTTCCATTCAACTCCATTTCATACCACCATGATTAAAGTACGCTAGAAATGTGGTTTATTAGAATTCCTTTAAAGGTGGATTCAATGCTTCCCTTGTAAATATGGACCAAAGCAGGGAAAAGGAGTCAGATGGACCATAATCTGCAAAGGGGAGATCTTTTTTTTTTTTTAAATGAGTTAGTGAGAAAGCAGAGTTTTATCTTGTGGGTCAATGTGGCAATTGGCATGTTTGGCATTTATTCACTGATTTAACATTCTCTCTCTCTCTCAGGAGTGGGGAATAGGAGAAAAAGCTGGGAGAAGGCACCAACAATGGTCTGCCGTCCTTGGAACCCCACTCCATAGGCTAGGCTAATGGAATTTCTTGACCCTACCCATGATGGGTTGGCTAGCCCTGTTCCTGGGGACATTGCTTTCTCGGCTGCCGACCTGATAATCATCACTGTAAGAGAATGTGTCCAGGGAGAGGGAGGCAGTTTCCAAATGAAATGTACGTGGGGAGGAACAGTGAGCATATTCTTGGAATGGTAAAGTGCAGCACACTTTCCAAGTGATTATTGGATCAAGATGACATTTTCTATAGAACACACAGATGCACCAGCTGGAATCAGGAAGCAATTTCCCCCATGGTATATCGCTGAACAATTAGGGGCATTATGCTGGGTGTTAGGCCTTCCTCTGGAGCATCTGGATCAGTGCGTATGAGAGCACAGAGATGAGCTTAGAGGAATCCTGGGGGCTGTCCTAGAGCGGCTGTTTCCCCGTTCATTGAGTCATAGCTCAGGGAGAGACAGATCTCACTGAGTATGTAAAAAAATCATTACGACAGGAAGTAAGCACAGACGCTCTTTTCTTCCCTTCTCACCTTGTGTCTCAGCTAGGAACATTCCTCCCCTCCTCTTTGAATGAAAATCTCCACACTCCACTTAGGCCCTTTTGCTTAAAGGAGCCTTCCCTCTAGGGGAGGAGGACTTGAGGTATCCCATCACGGTAACGGGGTCTTTAGACTGGCCAGAGGGATGGGCTGTAGATTATGATAACAATATTACTACTATGACTAATAACATTAATGCTAGGTATATATCGGCTACTGTGCTAAGCGCTTTACAAACATTATTTTGTTTGATTTTCACTAATCATAGAAGGTAGGGGCTGTTATCTACAAAACGGGAATAGTAATAGTGCCTGCTTCCCAGGGTTGTTGCAAAAATCCAATGACATAAAAATTGCAAAATGTTTAGCATAGTGCCTGCACATAGTAAACACGACACAGATAGATATAGAGATATAGATATCTATTTGTATATAGATGTAGGTAAAGATAATGATATAGATATAGGTATATAGATATAACTATTAGTTATTATTATGATCTCCATTTTATAGTTGAGGAAACTGAGGCAAACAGTGGTTAAGTGACTTGTCCAGGGTCACACAGCTAGTAATTGTCTGAGGCTGGATTTGAGCTCAGCTCTTCCTAACTACAGTCCTAGAATTCTACCCACTGAGCTTCCTACATGCCTTAACGTGTAACAAAGAATGGCATGGCACAAGGAAAGAGACCTTAGAATACAGGATGTAAGAGATATGGGAGACTTTGAACAGAGAATATCAGAGATGAAAGGCACCTTAGAATAAGAGTTGGGTTTGTGGATAAATTTCAGGGAGTCCATTAAATTGGAAAAAAAAATACACCTTTGTTTTATTTTATGCATTTGAAAACTATTCTGAGAAAATGTTCACAGGCTTCACTGCCTAAGGAACTCAGGACACAAAAAGGGTTAAGAAACTTTGCCTTAGAACACAGAACGTTAGCACTGGGAGGAATCTTAGAACATGGAATGTCAGATCTAGGAGGGCTCTTAGAATACAGAATATCAGAGCTTGAAGGGCTCTTAGAACATGTAGGGTCAGAGCTGGGAGGAGTCTTAGAACACAGAATGCCAGATCTGGGAAGGATCTTAGGACACAGAGTGTCAGAGCTGGGAGAGACCTTAGAACATGGAACTTCAGAGCTAGGAAGGTTCACAGAACATGGAATATTGGAGCTGGGAGGGCCCTTAGGATATAATACAGAGTGTTAGGGTTGCCAGCAATGTTATATATTAGCCAGTCTCATCCTTTGATTTAAGAGATGAGGAGGCTGTGATCCAGGGATGGGAAGGCATTCCTCCAAGGTCACATAACTAGAGAATACCAGAGCTGGGATTCAAACCCTGCACTCTCTCCACCATATTGTGGAAATAACAGCAGGCTAAAAAGCTAGAATGAAACCCCCATTCCAGCTCTATAACTAACTATCTCTGAGGCCTTGAGCAAATCATGGCACCTAGCTTGAGAACAGTAAGGGATCTTAAAGGGACCTTGGTGTCTCAGTGGATAGAGAGATAAACCTGGAGTCAGGGAGATTTGGATTGAGATTCTGCCTCTGACACTTATTCTCTGTATGGCCCTGAGCAAGTCATTTCACTTCTGCCTCAGTTTCCTCAACTGTAAAATGGGGATATCACCTACCTCCCTAGGTCATTGCAAGGATCAAATAAGATAACATATATAGATAAATATAAACATATATAAATATGTAAGTCAAGTCAACTAGCATTTATTAGATGTTTACTATATGCAGACCTAAGATTTCATCAGAGTAGGTACCTTACCAGAAAAGAAACATCTTTGACCAATGCAGATCAGCACCTGTCCCAAAATGTAAAGTCTCGGCACCCTGCCTGGAGCCCTAAGGAGCTTAAATGATTCTCCCAGGGTCATAGAAGCAGTATGTGTCAGAGACCAGGCTTGACCCCAGATCTTCCTGAATCCAAGGTAGAGTACCCAGAGGCAGGTTCTCTAGACACTAACCATGATGCCTCCCATAATGCCAGGTAAATGTCACCAATCGATATTAAAGACAACACACACATGCTGGACCGTGGCATCATGAACCAAGTCATTGAACCTTGACTTCCCTTCTGCCTGAAGCTATCAGACATCCTTCCTCCAGGTGACTGTCCAATGTTGGGGTTTTAATTTGAGATAGACAGACTTGTAGATTTCAGGGGCTCTGTGAACTTGGATGGGAAAAAAGACCTCTTTATTTTAACTAGCCTTTGGTTTATCTTGTGATCCTGTATATTTAATTTTATGCCTTTTAAGCCATGATTCTGAGAAGGGGTCCACAGGCTTTACCAGATGGGGTCTGGGACACACAAAAAGTTAAGAAGTCCTGCTTTAATGGAAAAAGTACCCCCCCAACACTGTCTTCCATAAGGAGAGGTTTGTGTTTGGTTTTTCTCCTTTTTACCCTTCCTCCCAGAAGCATCTGGCTTCTTCCTGGCTTCCCCCAACAAGCTGATCCCCATAATCTCCTGGGGATGGAGAGATGAGATGGAGCCCCTGGGGGCTAAACCTGGAGATGAGGTGGGATTGTCAAAGGAGAGCTGTCTTCCTCCAGTGATTTCCCTCCCAAGAAATAATATCCTTGGCTTGTATATGTGTTGATACAAGGGTGACTCATTAATGCAGCACCAGGAGACTGTTTGTTTTCATGCTGATGGCAGGCAGCTACGTCTGGCACGAAGTCAGTTGGCAAATCTTAAGCTCAGGAAAAAAAAAAGCAACTTCTGTCCCTGGAATATATTAAGAATGTGCTGGCATCTAGCCATTTCATTTTCAAAAGCTAGTGCTTTCCTTCTTTACTGTAATTATTGACTACCTACTGTGTGCACAGTGTCAAACTAGGTGCTGAAGTTGGGGGAGATATAAAGGTTGGGGGTGGGGAGAGAGAAATGTAAAACCTGCCCTCATGGTGCTTACAGTCCAGTATGGGTCTAAGATACCAACATAAATGACCATAGTGAACAATATTCTGTATACAAAACCAACAGACTCCATCATGCAGGTAATCAGGGAAGGAGTCATAGAGGAGGTTGTCACTGTAGTTGAGCTTTAAAGGGTGGAAAGGAATTTGATGGGGAAAAAAAAGAGGAAGAAAAATCAAACTTTATAGAGCGAGCTTATTTGATTTTTGTGCTACAATGGAGAAAGTGGCATTCATTTCCCTAACCCTAATTCTTTTAACTTTATTTTACCTAACCTAATCCTTACTTTTCCCTTTTCTTCCCCTTCCCCAGTTTTTTTTTTTTTTTGGATAGCACAGTGGGTAGAATGCTGAACTTGGAATTATGGAAACATGAGTTTAAATTCTGCCTCAGACACTCACTAGATGTGTGACCCTAAGCAAGTCACTTAACCTTGTTTGCCTCCGTTTTCCTAATCTGTAAAAATGAAGACAATAACGACATATACCTCCTAGGGCTGTTGTAAGGATAAAACAAGACGGAATATAGCAAGTGCTTTGGAAATGATAAAGTTATCTCTTCTAAAAGTGCTTAATTGGGGAGTTTAGTTACTTGTATGCCCTTGACCTTGACTTTGTGACTTCTTCATTGGCTGCAGTTTGGGGATTTTATCCAAAGTTTAACTCTCTGGGTCTCTGGAAAATAAAGCTAAGGCATTTCTAGTCCAATTTAGGGTTTATATTTGGGCTACTGTGTGTCCTAAAAGTCAGCCAAAGCTGGGGTCATCCTGCAAATTATGATTTTGTTGCTAACTCGAAAAATTGCTGTTTGATGTCAACGACAGGAGCACAAAATGGCAGCAGGCTCCACAGTGGCCCCAAAGTGACCCATTAGAATGTAATCCTCTTGAGGGCAGGGACTGTGTTTTTGTCTTTCTTTGCATCCTCATTGGTTAGCACAATGCCTGGTGCTTACTAAGTGTTTAATAAAGCTTGTTGGCTATTGAAAGATCAATTCCACCCTGCTTACCAAAACAAGCAGACTTTGAAAGCAGTCAGGGTATTTTTTTGGTCTGTCTTCCTAGCTTTAGTATGGTACCTGCACATAGAGTATGGTTGACTTTTAATAGGTCCTCAGTGAATCTAATCGAGCCTAGATAACCTGGTCTGGGAAAAATACTCCTGAGGAATAAAGAGTTGACCAACCAAGAACCTGTATACTACTCGGCTCCAGACACATGATAACCCTCTGAACTCCCTTGTCCTAGCTGTGGAATATTAGAGCCGAAAGCATCCTTCAAGATCATCTCACCCGAACTCCTCATTTGGTAACTAGGTAACACAGTGGATAGGGTGCTGGACCTAGAGTCCAGTCAGGAAGATCTGAGTTCAAATCCAGCCTCATATACTTAGTGGTTGTGTGATTCTGGGCAAGTCACTTAACCTGTCTGCCTCAGTTTCCTCATGTGAAAATGGGAGTGATAATAGCACCTGCCTATCAGAATTGTGAGGAAAAAATTAGATATTTGTAAAGTATTTTTCAAACCTTAAAGCACGATATAAATGCTGTTTATTTTTATTATTATTGTTACTATAACTACTTTCTCTCTCTTGGTCTCAGTTTCCTGTTGGGCATCATAATAAGCAGCTACTTCCCAGGATTGTTGTGAGGATAAAATGCACTGGATTATAAAACACTTTGGAAACATTCAAGCACTAAATAAATGCTATTTATTACTATTAATATTAGGACACTGATAGACTGTAGATTGTCCAGAGGACACAAGTTGACTGACAAAAGGCCTTGAGGTCTTGGCCTGTGACTGATCTGTCTGCCCTGGAGAAGAGAAGACCCAGGGTGAGGGGAACAGTAAGCATGAGTTCCATTTCCACTGTGGGAAGAGCCGTCCTAAGGAAGATGGATTAGGCTGGTTCTGGCTGGCCTCAGAGGGCAGCCCTGGGCACAATAGATGCCAGCTGCTCGGCCTGATTCAGGTTCCCTATCAGGAACTGCTTCCTCCCAATCAGAGTCGTACAAAAGAAGAATTGTTGGCCTGGGAGCAGTGAGTACCCACCCCTTCATTAGAGGCTGTCAAAAGCAGCATGCATTTGTCATGGATGTCAGGGAGGGAATTCATGATGGCTTCTGAGGTCCCTTCTAGCTCTGAGATGCTGTGATCTCCTCTGATCACAAGACTGGTTGAAGCTGGACTTGCCACTCACAGATATTCCTATTTTAACAAAGGGAAGATTCTTCTGCTAACTTTTCTCTGGCCTTTCGTGGGTATTGCCAGATGCTTTCAAAGATGACTCGCATTTGATGGGCCTGTTAAGCATTTTTAAAGGCCTTAACTCAGCTCCCACACATCCTACCCTGAGTCTGCTGGGCTGTGCTACAGAGACTTCTGACTGCACGGGCTGGCCCTTTGCCCTGTTGGCTGGGTGCCTTGGGCTGGCAGCCCCAGGATCCCAGCAGATCCATAAATAACTCAGTAGCCTGTAGACCATCCCGATCAATCATGTTTATGGTTCAGAAAGCCAGAGCAGAGGAAGGAGCGTTCGGAATCTGAGGTGCCAGGAATTGGAGAGGAATCCAGGGGCCTCAGGGAGGGATAGTGGGGAGTCAGGAAGGGTCAAGAAGGCCACTATCTAACCAGGGACATTCTGGTTCATTTACTATGAGAGGAAATGTAGATTTCCTCCCTTTACAGATGAGAATATGCAAATTTTACAACAATGATCTATGGGGTCATAGGTAGAGAACTGGAAGGGACCTGAGAGGCCATCTAATCCAATCCCTTCATTTTACTAATGAGGGCACTGAGGCTAAGTGACTTACCTAAGGTCACACATATTATCTAGGAGGTGGGATCTGAACCCAGGACCCCTGACTTTTAATGGACCACTTGGGGGTGTACAGGGTGTTCAGGGAAGACTAGCACCTCTGGTGTGAAGGTTTGTTGAGCACTTTTTGCTGACACTCTACCTGTCACCCAACTCTAACCTGTGGCTCCAAAAAGCTGTAGCATATTCAGCCCCCCCGACCTGGTAAAACCATCCCATCAGATGGGCTAAACCAGGCTAAGGGTAAGCAATGGGCCTAAAACCTGTCAGTGAAGTAGTGAGATGTCTACTCCAAGCATGTGAAGACTTCCTCCAGTGGAATGGGATGAGAACAATTTGTTCCCATGGTCATGAAGGTGGCTAAAGCAGTTGCTGCACTTGGAGCCTGGGCATCCACTGCATCCTGGGCCATTGCCAATCATCCTGACTTTTGTCCTGCAACTAGACATCGATAATTCAAAGAGAGAGTGAGGCTGACAACTTTGGGCTTTACTTAAATCCAATTCGTGAGCAAATCAAGACATTGCCTGTGATGTCACTGGTCCTATTCAAATTCGAAGTACAAACAACACCAACGGAACACTCATCCAAGGTCATGAATATAGTCAATGGCAGAGACAGGATCTGCACCCCTGTCCCCTGTGCCCAAGGTCATTGAAGGTGGGCTTCAAACTCCGTTCCTCCTTAAAGAAGCTGGCAAAGACAGTTTCATCCAGAACAACTTATGTATACCAGGTCCAAGAGCAGATTCCTTTGGAGAAAGCCCCAACGAAAACAGAGGGGGAAAGAATGCATTTATTTGGTGCTTTGGGTATTTCACCTCATTTTCTTCTGAGCTCTGATAGAGCTGAAATATGCCACAGAGACTAAGTTCAGTACACTGAAGCTGTTATTAACTGTGTAATATGCAGATAATTCAATCCATCAGAGTTTAAGAGAGAAAATGCTGGTCCAAGCAATGGTGGTTGGTTGGTCATTGCCTCAGTGATGTACTGACTTCCTAAGTCAAAGTAAGCCCAACATGCCCTGTAGTTGGGGGGACAAAAAGGCAATGTCACCAGATCTTTCTGACAGAGGGAGTTTAACAATCACCTGGGGCTGTGTCCCAGATCTCTTCAGTTCTGTTTTCTTTTTGGTTCTCTTTTCCAGGCTGCCCCTGGATGCATGCAGACTCCTAAAGCAGCTCCAAGACAGTATGAGAGATTTACAGGAATTCTTAGGATCAAAGGGATGTACAGCTGGAAGGGACATTAGAAGATACAGAGCATAATTCCCTCATTATAGACAGCTCTCTAGACCAGTGGTATCTCAGGTCTAGACTAAATAACAGCAACCAACAAAAACAAGATGATGGTGATGATGATATCGTGACCTTGGGCAAGTCACACTCCCACCCTGAACTTCAAAAATGCAAAATGAAGGCTTGGAATAGAAGATATCTAGGCTCACTAGAAACCTCTAAACCCCTGAGCCTGTGAATGAGATTCCCAAGGCTAACTTCCCAAGGTTCATCTACAGTGGAAGGGATCTGCAATTTGAAGTAACAGGATCTGGATTCAAATCCCAGCTCACTTTTTTATGGATCCTTCACTGCCTCCATTTTGTGGATAAATGTCGTTTGTCCTTTGGCTACTTGTTACTGAAGTGGCTTTGGGAAAGTTGCTTCACCTCTGAGCCTCAGTCTCCTTCTTTGTAAAGTGAGGTAGTTTGACTAGCTAGCTGTCCCCTTGAGTTATTCCATTTCTGAAGCTGTGATCCCAATTATACTGAGCTGGAAGCCAGGGGCCAGGTCTCTGCATCTTTTAGATTATCTTACACAGTAGGTCCTATACCTGGTAAGTATAGTATATAGAATGTGTATATGTGTGTATACACTCACACACATGCATAGTTTATATGTACATATAGAAATATATTTATATGTCTACATATCAATACATATAGATATGTGTGCATATACATATATTGAATATACATACATATACATATACACATATACATATATGTTGAATTGAATTAATTACTCATAGGTTATTGTGATGTGCTAAGACAGGGTTTCTAGCTTCAGGGGGCTTGAAATCAGTTTGATGCAAGCAATCCTTAATCATAATAATAATAGCTAGTATTTGTCTAATACTTTACAATTTCAAAACACTTTGGAGATACTATCGAATCTTATCCCCCTTTAAAAACCCTGGGAGGAAGCAAGGAAATAAACATTCTTTAAATGCATATTAGGTGCCAGGAACTGTGCTAAATGTTTTACAGATATTGTCTCACTTGATCCTTACAACAACCCTGGGAGGTAGGTGTTATTATTATGCCCATTTTACAGATGAGGAAACTGAACCTCAGAGAGGTTAAATGATTTACCCAGGGTCATGTAGCTCACAAGTATCTGAGGCTAGATTTGAACTTAGGTCTTCCTTGACTTTAGATTTAGAGTTCTATTTCCACTACACCACCCATACATGAGATTCATGTGTGAAAAGATGAATAATGTTAAAAGATTCAAACATCAGTTCAAGACACCAATAAAAGGGATGACCCTGGGCTCTACTGAATGACAAATTTATTTTTTTTTTTTTTTGGAGGAGGAAAAAAGCAAGGCGATTGGGGCTAAGTGACTCGCCCAAGGTCACACAGCTAGTAAGTGTCAAGTGTCTGAGGCTGGATTTGAACTCAGGTGTGCCTGAGGCTTGCGATCTATTCACTGTGCCACCTAAATGCCCTGCCAAATTTATTCTAAGGAGCTCAGAAGAGGGAGAGATCACTGTGGACTAGAGGGTTCAGAGAGGGAGATCATGAAAGAAGTGAGGGATGGAGTTGGTCCTTAAAGGATGAGGTGAATGTGGATAGGTAAGAAGAAGTGGGGAGGGCACTGGAGTCAGGAGCCAATGGCATTGAAAGCACTAAGTGGGGAAGCACATTCCCGTGATCCTGTGGGCTTCATGATTAATAAACATAACAGCTGACTTTTTTATGGTTCTTTCTTCACTGTCACCATTTTGTGGATAAATGTCATCCGTCCTTTGTTCTCAAAGAGGACCTATGATGCTACGGGGTGATGTCTTTACTTGCAAATGAGTTGGATTTCAGTGAGGCAGAACTATGCAGTTATCAGCCTCACTCTTCCTGAGTCATCAAAGCCAGTGGAAGGACAAAAGTCAGGATGAATGGCCAGAGCCCAGGATGCAGTGGATGACCTTGGTGTCTTCAATGTCTAACCAAGCTCTAAGCGCTTCACAGAACCTGCTTCAGCTGTCTTCTTGGTCCTTGGACCAAATTGTTCCGAACAGACATAGCTAGTAAGGGGTGAAACCAGGATCTGAACCCAGATTACAGTGAGGACACCAATACTTAGGACAATCTACATGGACCCTTATATGACATGCAAGAAAACATCCTTTTTTCCAGTGACCTGAATATTTGAGATGATATGAAAATGTATTATACAATGAGGGTGGAGAAAGGAATAACTGTCAATTAATCAATCAATTAACCAACATTTATTAAGTGCCTACTATGTGCCAGACCTTGATTTAAGTATAATATTACCAATCTTATCAAAGATTTAATCATAAGATTAAGCATTTCGATTGGGCGGGCAGGATTTTTCCTATAGACCAGCGTTTCCCAATATTTTATGTCTCATGAAACCCTTTTAACAACAAAAAAAGTGTTTTTGTGAGCCCCCAGAGTAATTTAAAAGAGCACTCATAATATTCTTTACATTATTTCCTGCTTAAGGCATCATTAAAGGATTTTTAGTGCAAATACCTTGGGGGTTCACAGCCTGCTAAATGGGAACAATGCTTTATACTAGAAAGTCAAAGTGAATGCAAAGGATAGTGGGAGAGCAGCAAGTCCACTATTTTTAGAAAACAGAAGCTAATGCTTGGGCAGGAGACCTGAGGACCAAAGCCACTCAGGTGGGGGTTGGAGGATTTCTTCTTCATGACGGGCTTTCATGAATCTAAATCAGAACATTCCCTGCAAAAGGAAACAGCAAGACTACTTAATAATAATAAGTTCTAGCTTTTTCCTCACCACAAGTCAGTAACGGCAAATGCAACTAGGTCTTGATTAGAGCACATGATGACTAAGGAACCCCTTGAAGTAATCACATGTATTCGAATTCAGACCATTCAAAGTTATGATTATGGAAAATATGGCTATTTGTTCCAACCCAACGGAAATATGCAGTGTGAATTCAAATACTGTGACCACTTTGGGGATTCAGTTATACCACTAATGAGACACTAGCTTTAGTACAAGTATTCTTAGGCCCATTTTACAGATAAGGAAACAGGGGCTCAGAAATGGTAAGATGATTTGGCCAAGGTTACAGAGCTTAGTAAGAATTGGAGCCAGACTGAGAACCCAGATCTCTCTGGCTCCAGGCCCAGTTCATTTACCATTATCTCATATGCTGCTTGAGTTACAAGTAGGCAAGCACTCAGTTCATTCTTCTGATTTTTATTTATTCAACCAGCACACATTTATCTAACATCTGCCTATGGCACCCCAATTCTCCCCAATCTGAATGAAGATGGAGAAGTTACAGAAAAAAACATTCCTCAGGAAAATGTAAAATACATGTAAGTATAAGCAGCTGTTAGCAGAGGGGGAGGGGGAATAAATATTTTTAATGTGGAAGACAGCCGAGAAATGAAATGCTGGGAATCAGACAGGGTGGGCTGTGATTATTTGGCTGGGAGAGGCAACCATTAAAATAGATTTTTAAAACATCTGAAACACCAAATTTAAATACATTTGGGGATTTTTTAAAAAAAAGAATTAACTTTATCTTGAAAGAATCCATTAGTCTATCCACAAAAGAAAGGGTTTTAATATTAATATCATCTGGGCTCTAATTTAGCCTTTTATAAAAGACTAGAAAGGGAAAAGTAACATTTGGTCAGGAGACCTGAGGACTAAGGATAGTCTGGTAGGGGTTGAAGGACCTCTTTTCTGTGTATGGAATGGATGCCACGTCAGAATCAGACTTTCCTCTTTGATTCCTTCAAATGTGGCCTCCAACACCTATGAACTATGTGACCCAGAGTAAGTCACCTAACCCCGTTTGCCTCCATTTCCTCATCTGTAAAATGATCTGGAGAAGGAAATGGCAAACCATTCCAGTACCTTTGCCAAGGAAACCCCAAATGGGGTCAGGAAGAGTCTGAAATAACTCAATAGCAACACAGACATCAGAAGAGAAACCAGACCAAGTAAGAAGTGATTAGTCCAAGGTCATATGGTCAAGGAAGTAGCAATCCTCTTCAAATCTAATTCTTTTCCCCTTTGTAATCAGGAGACTTGGCTTCTGGCTCTAGTTCTATAGGTAGCTTTGTGATGTTATTTTATTTCTTTGAACCTCACTTTTTTTTTTTGGAGGGGTAAAGGCAAGGCTATTGGGGTTAAGTGACTTGCCCAAGGTCACACAGCTAATTAAATGTCAAGGGTTTGAGGCCAGATTTGAACTCAGGCCCTCCTGACCTCAGGGTTGGCACTCTATTTACCACCTAGCTGCCCCAAGAACCTCACTTTCTTCTGGTAATAAAGCTTACATTTAGACTTTAAGCTCCTTGAAGGTACAGACTATTTGGTTTTTCTTTCTTTGTATTCCCAGAGCTTAGTCTGGCACAAATGTAGGCTGCTTAATGGATGCTCTGATATTAACTGCCCTTAGCACTTAAGGTTTACAAATTCCTTTATAAGCCTCAGTTTATTAATTCCTCATAATGACTCAGTGAGATGGGTGCTCTCCCCTCCCCCCCATTTTACAAGTGGAGGAAACTGAGGCTTAAAGTGGAATGACTTTATTCAGGGTCACATAGCCCGTGTGTGTGTGTGTGTGTGTGTGTGTGTGTGTGTGTGTGAAATTCAAATTCAGGTCAGCCTGACTATATGTTCAGTACTCTCCCTACTTCATCTTATCCATGGTATAATGAAGAGGTTGGCCAGGATTTTAACTTTTTTGTGTCCTTTGTTGGCCTACTGAAATCTATGGACCCCTTCTCAAAATAATGTTTTTGGGTTTTTTGTTTTTGTTGTTGTTTTGGAGGGGGAAAGACAGGACAATTGGGGTTAAAATAATTTGCCCAAGGTCACATGGCTAGTAAGTGTCAAATGTCTGAGATCGAATTTGAACTCAGGTCCTGCTGACTCCAGGGCCAGTGCTCTATTCACTGCGCCACCTAGCTGCCCCAAAATAATGTTTTAAAATGCACAAAATAAAATACATAAGCTTATACAGGAAACCAACTGTTTTGAAATACAATTATCAAAGTAATCTAAAAACAAATTCAGGATATAATTCATAGACCTCACACCCTTGGGTTAAGAACTTCTTAAGTTTTTCCACCTCAACATATATCATCTAGTGAGGAGCTGGTGAGAAATATAGTTCAATAAATCATCTGCCCAATAAGCATTTTAAGTGGAAATTGGATGACTATTTGTCAAGAATTACATCAGAGAAAGGATGGGTGAAAAAAAACTCATAGGTCTGTTCTAGTCCTAAGAGTCCATGATTCTTTGATTTACTGAACAGATGCAGTCTAAAAAACACAAAATGTGTTTTCTCCTGCCTGGCAGGGCACATTTGAGGGACCTCTTTCTTTTCTGGTTCATTGCCTCTACCCAGGCAGATCCTAGGGCCTTCAAAACCCCATTCTTCCCCAAAATGTCCCCTCCTCTTTTTTTTCTTTCACTCTTTCATATCCCCCTTAAATTCATCTCTATTTTCTGTCAGAGACAATCTTCTGCTTGACTATACTCTCCTCCATTGCCCTGGCACCATCTCCCATTTGCATCCAATCAATTTAGTGATTTGCAGGGTCATGACTACTTATTTTCCATTTCTTTTTCATCTCTCATTTTCCTCTAAGGCAGGTGGGCTAGGTTATGCAAATTATCCATACTTCTTATGGAAAGCTAGAAAGGCCAACATCACCCACTGCATCCTGGGCTATCCCCACTTGCCTTGACTTTTGCCTTGCCATAGGACTCCTATGACTCTGGAGGACAGAGCGAGGCCAAAGACTTAGAAGCTTAGTGCACGACTGTCTCACTTAAATCTAATTCACTTACACGTCAAGACATAACCCTCATTGGTCCTCTTCAAGAGTGAAGGATGAACAACACTGGTCCTCTGGTGCAGCGGAGAGAGTGCTAGACCTGGAGTCAGGAAGACTCAAGTTCAAATATTTCCTGAATCACTTTCTAGCTGTGTGACCCTGGGCAAGTCACTTAACCTCCATTTAGCCTAGTGTCTTCATCTGTAAAATGGGAATAATAATAGCACCTGAAGGTTGAACTAACTTCCTCCCCAGTGGTGGTCAGATTCCTGCCCATTGTATTCCATTCAAGCAAGTTCAGGTGGAGGGAGATCCTTTGTCTAGATTGTCCAAGGCTGGGGTTGGTCTGGGTGTATAGTCTTTTTATCCCAGCCCCTCACTGAAGGGAGCCCATTTCTCTTTCTAAAGTCCACCTCTTGTTAATTGTTAACCAATCAGAGTTGATTGCCACCCTTTAGAATGTCCACTTTTCCAAGGGCATATAAACTGCAAACCCACCACCATGAATATCTTTAGTCTAAGAGAGACAGTCAAATGCCCATTCCTTTTATCACAAGATAATATTACCAGGTACTACATAAATAGGTACTAGATGGTACAAAAATGTCAGCTATTATTATCATTATAATATATTATTATTATGGCAGAGAAGAGTAATGGCTAAAGTGCTAGACTTGGAATTAGGAATATCTGGATTCAAATCCTATCTTTGATACTTAGTAGTCACTTAATTTTTCTGCACTCCAGTCTCCTTATCTATAAAATGCTATCCTCTAACATCCCTTTTACTTCTAAATCTATAATGCAGTAACTCTAATCTACCTTTCTAGCTTAATTTCACATGACTCTCCTTTACGTGCCCCAGTTCCAGACCGGGATTTGATACACCATCTATTGCCTCTTTGCCATTTGAGTTGGCTTTCCACCCTGTTTGGAAGCTACTCTTTCCTCATATCTATTTTTCAGGGTCCTTATTTCCCTTTAAGGCCTGTGTCAGGGTGACACTACTTTGGGGAAATATTGCCCAAGTCCCTCATTTGCAGTATTTTTTTCCTCCTCAAATTTTCCTAAGTCTTGTTGTCAATGTGCACTGGTAATGATTTTTTACATTTAGTATTTCTTTGGTGCTAAGGATATAAATACCTGTCCCATACCTGAAAAATTGTATTTCCCTAGTGTCCTTCATCTTGATCTCCCCTCTGCACCCGTAACTCTCCATCTTAAATTATCCTTGTCTGTTTACATGTCATATGCCCCTGGCCCAAAAGACTGTAGGCCCCTTGAGGGAAGGCACCCCTTGTAGGAGCTAGATAAAAGTGTATTGAATTGAAATGGGTGCTCAGAGAATAGCCATTTATCCCCCATCCTCTGGAATTCACTTGTGGATCAGTAGATAGCTAGAACTTTAGATTCAATATAATTCATTGTAATCCAAGTAGAAATCAGGCCAGGGGAAGCCTTGCTAAAGCCTCAGGGAGAGGAGGAACTCCAATTCCTTTTCCCAGGTCAAAAAACTAAGGTCAGATGATTTAAACCAGACTACTTGGAGTTGGGCCTTTCCCACTAGCCTGCAAACACAAAGCATCCACCCAAGAAGAATGGGCTTGTGGGTGTGGTTTCTCTTTATACCTTCACTGCTGGTCTGCTAAGGCGGTCAATGGGGTTAGCAACAGTCATACCATGTGTTCTCCGTAGTAAAACAGGAGCCTTTTAAAGAAAGGAATCTGGCAAAAGAACAATCATAAAATAGTTTTCTTGTACAGATTAATCACTATTCAAACAAACACCCCATAAGGCAGCCATTCCATTCTGGGGCAGTGCTGACCTTATAAACCACAAGAGTGAAACTCCAGCTTGTACCTCTCAGGTCTGGAAGGGAAAGGCTGGTGGTGTGTGTGTTGGGTCGGGGAAGGGGAAGACTGTATATTTCATTGGTGCAGATCCCAGATAAGCCAGAGGGAATGTGCAGACTCCAGCCTCTCATACACCATCTCTACCGCTTTTGAAACTTCACTGCCAAGCATCAGGAAGACAGCAGTACCTGGATCACAGGATCACACAGGCAGGGTTCCTTAACTTGGCTTGTGTCATGAAGTCCTTGGGAAGGTCTGATGAAGCCTGGGGCCCCCTTCTCACAATGTTTGTGAATGAACGAAACAAAATGTATAGGATTGCAAAAGAAACCAATTGTGTTGAAATACATTTATGAAAAAAATTTTTTTTTAATTCATGATTCCCAGGTTAAGAACTTCTGACATAGAATGAAGACTGGAAAAGGCCTCAGATCGCCAAGTTCAATTGTTCCATTTAACATATGGCGAAACTGAGAGTCATACTGGTGAAGTGTCTTGCCCAAATTTACAGCCATTATTAGTAACAAGTCAGCATTCAGTGCCAGGTTTTCTGACTCTAGATCTCAGTTCTCCACAATGGCCCTACCCATACTTGGACTATGATAGAAAAATTAAAAAAAAATCATGAATAAAACAAAGAAGAAGGACTGCTGTCTGAAGGCCAGCCTACTTAAGTACAGAGAGGCTTGTCATCAATGGCCACCCAGGAAAACAAAAATAATAGAAGTGATAATAGCTTACATTTCTATGAAGCTTTATAAAATGTTTTTCTTCACCTCAATATTGTGGAATATATTTTTGTGGGGACCATTTATGTAGGGAGGTGTTAGTGAGGAAATTCCTCCTACCAATAATTTATAGTCCTAGAAAGGGTCTTAATGGAGGGAGAAGGTAATGAAAGTTTATTAAACACCTACTATGTGCTGGGCACTGGGGATAAAAATAGGAAAAAAGAAAGATAGTCCCTGCCTTCCAGGAACTTACCATGTAATGGGAGATGACCCAAAAGGGAACCTGAAAGGGTGGTGGTGGGGATGCAAGAAATGAAGGAGAGGTCTGAGCTCAGCTCTCCCCCTAAATAGAGGTGTGGAGTCCATGGCCCTACCCTCCAATCAGGACAGCCAATGATGATGAGTCCCAAGGCTGTTGGGATCTCACAGGATGCTAAGGTGATGAGCTCCAGGGGCCTGGTAGAGAAGTCCTACTGCAGAGCAGCCAGGTGAGAAATGAGGAGATGTCTGAGCTGAGCTCTCTCCCTAACTGTTCTTTGTGTTTCTCTGCCCAAGGCTTGGCACAGAATAAGTCCTTAATAAATCCTTGTTCGCTGACTTTTGGCGCACGGAGACTGTTTTTTACCTTTTCCTTAGTGCACTATCTGGCACATCGTAAGCCCCTTTAATGTTTGCTGACTGACTGACTGACATGAGCACACAACGGAGAGCTCAGGAATGTCTTTAGCCTGAGACAAACCGAAAACTCTTCTGTGTCCTGTCTGCTTTTTATTACATTTTTCCGAATGTGAGAAGTTAAAAACAACAGAAGACATTTTCCTATTGCTTTCTTCTGCCTTGGCTTGTGCTGCCTGGAAGCTGTCACCACCAGCCATGCTCCAAATATAACCTCGCAGATGGGGCATGCCGTGAAGGGATTGGCACCCCCGAGGACATTGTTCATGGAGTGGCAGCACCATTCAGCGGCATTTGGTCTTCATTTCCTGGCCCCTGCCCATCTCCCCATCCACTCTATTTCTGTGTCATACCAGCAGACAGGGGGAACCAGAATAACAACTCCACATGGAGGCTATTTTTAGTTGGAGATGCCTTCTGAGCTATTCATTCCCCCGTGCATACTCTCTGTCAGAAGGCAGTGGCTGCTGCTGTTGGACTTTCTCTGGAAAGACACAGCAGGAGGCCTGGAGGCATCTCCTTTATGGGGTCAGGGATGAAAGCGGGAGGGAATAAGGAAAGGGAACTCTCTAGTCAGGGATCCAGCCTTTCACACACCCAGCAGCCCCTGTGCAGGGGAGGGGGGCAGGGAGGAACAAGTGAGGGACCACGGATGTGTCTGCAATTACTACTTGAAATCAAACGGAAACCCAATCAACTGAAAAGAAGAAGAAATGCTTGTTTTCTGGGTGGCAGGGAAAATTTAGAAAGCTGAACCTTGGAAAAGAAATGGAAGGACTATTAAGAAGGAGTTCTGGACCTGGGGGTCTGTGAGCTTTTCAAAAAATGTCTCTAAAATTGTATTTTGATATAATTGGTTTCCTTTAAATTAGTTCCCTGCATACCTTCCCATATGCCTTTAAATGCAGAATTCTGAGAAGGGGTCCTTGGGTTTCACCAGACTATTGCCAAAGGAGTCCAGGATACAAAACAAGGTCAAGAACCCTAGACTGACACAGAGAGGAGGTACAGTAGATAGAGTGCTAGGCCTTCCTGGAGTCAGGAAGATGTGAGTTCAAATCCAGTCTCAGACAATTCCTAGCTGCATGAGCCTTGAAAGTCACTTAACCTTTGTCTGCCTCAGTTTCCTCAACTGAAAAATGGAAATAATAATAGCATTTACTTCCCGGGGTTATGAGGATCAAATGAAATAATATTTGTAAAGTACTTTAGTACAGAGCCTGGTACATATCGTAGGTACTATGTAAATGCTAGCTGCAGTTGCTGATATCTTGGAGAGAACTTTCAGCTCTAATGTCCTGGGCATGTAGAAGCAATGTGTAAATGACTATGGAAATCTTTCCAGGCCTTCTTCAGCAGTGTGGAGGAGAGCAGGTATTGTCAGCTGCTGGGGCCGGTTTAGACTGGCTCGGGCCTCTGCAGTCATAGGGACTTTTGGGGGGCCTTTTCTTGGAACTCGTGACCCTTCCTAGTCCTTTCCATGCCCCTAGCTGTTTGTGCTGTTGCCCCTTCTCCAAATTATTTCATATATATTTAATTTTATTCGCTTGTGTATATGTTGTCCCCTCTGAGGAGAATGTATGCTTCTTGAGGGCAGGAATCCCCATTTCAAATGGAGTAGGGGTTTAATAAATGCTTGGTGAATTCAATGGAGTCTCAACGACTAGGTGCCTGGAACAGTAGGTACTTAATTGTTGATTGGTTGGTTGATGGATTGTTAACCTCAGTTGAGATTAGGGGTCAGGGCATGAGGAGAATGGAAGCCCTGGCAGGGAAAAGCCAATGGCAAGATGAAGGAGGAAGGAAGGCCTGTTCTGATCTACCAGGGGGCCTGAAAGAGGAGAAAAGGAAAGTGAGGGAGAAGAGGACAGGGGGTGATCCCTCATGAGAGCATCTGACTAGCTACAGTCAGAACCAACCTTAGGTCTGGGAGTGTGAACCCTACAACCTCCTTCCCACCTACTTCCGTAACGTCCAGAATTCCAACATTATTAACATACCTCCCTTTGGATTGCCCTCAGAGCACAATGCCTCAAACTGGCATCCCTTCCAACTTAACAGAAGGTTGCTAGTGACTTTTTATATGAGAACAGGAGGGAAATGCACTGGAGCTCTGATGGGCTTTACCAGTGGTGGGCAGAGGAGGACCCCAGACAGCTAGGGAGGTAGCACTTTGCTACCTAGAGGGTAGAAGTGGGGAGTGGAGGTAACAAAGACAAATTTCCTACTAATATTATGAAAGTATTGGACTACTCTGCAGTCAGAGGAAGTGGCTTCTAATTTGAGCTCAGCCTCTTATTGGACATGTCACCGAATCTCAGTTTTGTTCTCTGGAAAATAAGCGGGTTGCATCAGATGACCTCGAAGGGGCTTTTCCAGCTCTAGATCTGTGGTCCCGTTATCCTATCTGAATCCCACATCAACCCTGGCAGGCAGGCGCTATCCCAATCTCCGTTTTGCCAGATTAAAAAAAAAAAACAAAAACAAAAACAGCAGCAAAGCCTGAGACATGTAAGGGCTAAGTCACTTCCCCACATTTATATGACTGGTAAGTGTTTGAGGCTGTATTCTCATCTCCAAGGTTGGCGTACTCTCTCCCATCTAGGGCATCTTTGCCCTCTGCTGATTGTATCTAATTTATCCTGTATATAGCTGCTTGTATGTAATTGTTTTCATATTTTCTCCCCCCTTAGACTGTGATCTCTTTGAGGGCAAGAACTGTCCTTTGTCTTTCTCTGCATCCTAAGTGCTTAGCACAATGGCTGGCACATAGTAGGTGCTTAATAAATGCTTATTAACCAACTGACTCCATCACATTGCCTTTCAGTGGGGCTGTGATGCATGGAGCCTGGTGTATAAAGATCACATACAGAAGAAACAAGAGTCTTGTGTCTTTATTAGAGGAGCCACAAAGGCAAAACTCCTCTATGAGTTTCGGGTTTCCTTCATTTCCCTGATGAGATTCTGCCATGGCTGCTGTCCACTCATTTTCTCCTTGGATTCTGAGGCTCCCATCTCTGGAAGTCTGCTGCCAATGGCCCCTCCCCCTTTCACCAACACTATCTTCAAATACTTTAAGCATTGCTGAAATGTGGCCCCAAGTCACAGGGGTGGTAATTCTTTTCTTTGCTCTTGTCATGACTGAGGGATTTAAAACCGGCTGAGATGGTGTCCAAGAAAAGAGGCCCTTTCGATCCATCTCTGACCAAATTTGGCAAAGCTGGTGACTTTCCAAAGGGCAGAGCCCTCTTCTGAGGCCTCGCCCAGTCCGGGGCTAAATTTTATGACCCAAATACTCAACTACTATAACTGAAAGGATTGAAAATAATACACTAAAGCCTATTTTGAGGTAATCCAGGAAATGGTATCATCCTTCTGAATTGCTTCTTGGTAATTTCATGATAGGATATATTTAAATTTTGTAAGAATGTAGCTTGGGAGTTGGAGTGGTGAGGTGGGGCTGAAGATGGTTTACAATGAGGTTTTTTTTTTTTGGAGGGCAATTGGGGTTAAGTGACTTGCCCAAGGTCACACGGCTAGGTTTTTGTGTGTGTGTGTGTGTGTGTGTGTGTGTTAAGTGTCTGAAGCCAGATGATGATGACAAGCATTTATGCAGCACCTTAAAGTTTACAAAGCACTTTACAAGTATCTTCTCATTTATCCTCACAACCTGGGAAGGAGATGCAATTATTGTCCCCATTTTACAAATAAGGAAACTGAGGTGGACAGATATTAAAGGACTTCTCCAGGATCACACAGTTGGTAAGTGTCTGAGGCTAGATTTGAACTCAGGTCTTCCTGACTGCAGGTTCTCCTGATTCCATGGCCGGTGCTCTATTCACTGCGCCACCTACCCTCCCTGACAATGAGATTCTAACCTCAATGAAGGCGGCTTGGCATGGACGAGAGTGCGCTGGGTTTGGATTCAGGAAAACTTGGGTTTGAATCCTGCCTCTGATACTATTGATTCATTCGGGAAGCACTGAGTATTTACATTTCATTTTAATGTCTGCAAAATGCTTTACAAATATTATTTCATCTTACTATATCATTTATTATCTCGTTTTTAATATTATCTCATTTTATGATCTTATTATCTCACAGCAATCTTGGAAGGTAGGTGCTATTATCATCACCATTTTGCAAATAGGTAAACTGAACTAGACAGGCTAACCCTAATTCTGAAATTAAGTGACTTTCCCAGGGTCACACAGCTAGTAAGTGTCTAAGGCTGGATTTGAACTCAGATCTTGTTCTGACTCCCAGGTCTTGTGCTCCTTCCATTGGACTGTCTTTTAGTTGATGGTTATTTCATATATACTATGTTCTAGGTCCAATGCAATTTGAACACTGAGCAATTTCTGACAGTTGAGCTCACATGTACATATGCAAGGAGATGATGGGGACAGATTACTGTGCATGGCAATGTGATTCAATGGATAGAGAACTGAACCTGCAGTCAGGAAGACCTGAGTTCAAATCTAGCCTCAGACACTTACCAACTGTGTGGCCCTGGAGAAGTCCTTTAATATCTGTCCACCTCAGTTTCCTTATTTGTAAAATGGGGACAATAATTGCATCTCCTTCCCAGGTTGTGAGGATAAATGAGAAGATACTTGTAAAGTGCTTTGTGAACTTTAAGGTGCTGCATAAATGCTTGTCATCATCATCATCATCATGGAGTTCATTGAGGAGAATGTTTGATGAACCTAGAAAAGCAGGCTAAAGCCATACAGAGGAGTTTACAACTTACCAGATGATAACAGGCAACCACTGGAGAATCTTGAGCATGAAAATGACACGTGCTTTAAGAATATCATTTGGCAACTAGGTGCAGGATGGGTTGGAGATGAGAGAAACCAGAATCAGGAAGACCCATTAGGAGGCTGTTGCAATAATCGAGGCAAGAGGTGGTTTGAGACTAAATCAGGATGGCAGCTTTGTAAGAGGAGAGAAGTGGATGGATAGGAGTTACACCATTAAGACAGGATTGACAAGATTTGACCAGTCTTTGAGTGTGAGGGGAAAGGGATGGGAAGAGCCAAAGATCACTCCAAGACTGTAAAACCTGGTGACTAGAGGATGATGGCTCCCCAACCAAAAAGAGAAATTCTGGGAAGAGGGAATGGTTTTGAGAAAAAGATGAATCCTATGAGACAGGCTGAGTTTGGGTCTTCTCTTCCCTTCCCCCACCCACCCTGTCTTCTTCCTTCTGTGTGCTGCCTCCCCTCATTTAACAGTAAACTCCTTGAGGGCAAGGACTTACTTTCATTTTTGCATCTGTATCCCTAGCCCTTAGCACAGGGAGTGGCATGAACAGGCACTTAGTAAATGCTTATTGACTGGTTGTGTGAGATAGCTATAGGGCACCCAGGCATTCCAATGGATAGAGCACAAGACCTGGGAGTCAGGAAGATCTGAGTTCAAATTCAGTCTCTGATACTTACCAGCTGTGTGACCCTAGGAAAGTCACTTAATTTCAGAATTAGGGTTAGCCTGTCTAGTTCAGTTTACTTATTTGCAAAATGTTAAGGATAATACCACCTATATACAACAGGCATAAGGTGTTGCAGGACTAGAATTCTGGTGAAAAAGTGTGGATGGAGATAAAGACTGTCCAGTCCATTCACCTCATTTTACAGAGGAGGAATTTGGAGCACAGATTGGCAAAGTGGCTTTCCAAGGCCACATAGTTAGATTATGGTAGGACTGGGGCAAGAAGTTCTGTCTCACGAGCATCTGTTCTTAGCCCTGTCATTATTTTCTACTCTCCTACAGCCACAGAACCCCAAAGGCAGAAAGGACCTCCGAAGTCATATATGTGTACCAACTTCTCCCTAGATCATGAAATATTCAATTATTACTTACGGGGGAGAGCTCAGGATTTACATCCAAGTTCTATTTTCAGTCTCATCCATACCCTAGAGGTAGGTGAGTAAGAACATGGCATACACCATCATGCTTGGTTGACATGTTGGAATTTCGCATTAACTTTTTATTTTTCCATTTAAAAGTTCTTTTTCCCAAGAGATGGTTTTCTCTGGGTAGGAAGAAGGTAAAAGAAAAGTAAAGAAATAAATATTTATATGGATCCTACTATGTGTCAGGTGCTTTGCCTCCTAGGAGGGATGCATTTGAAAGTAAAGCTGATATTAACACAGAAGATCAATTAAACTACACTTTTTTTTTTAAAGGACTACAATATACCCTTTGTGAACAGAGAGGAAAGTGTTCTTACTTTAAACTCTACCACAGTGGCTTTCACTCTTCCCCTGCCCCCTCTAAATCCAGTACAATTATTTACTTATTCATTCATTCATTTTCCAAGCAGGTGGGATTAGGTGACTTACCCAGGGTTAAACAGCTACTAAGTGTCTGAGATCGGATTTGAATTCAGGTCCTCCTGACACCAGGGTCAGTGCTCCATCCACCATATCACCTAGCTGCCCCCAAGCCCACTATTGTTCTTTGCCATTAGACATTGTGCCATGCTATGGGAAGAGTGGGAGACTTATGGATGTGCATGCAACTTTGAATGGAAGTATCTTACACTTCTCAGAAGATGCTGGGCCACACCCTGGAAGCCTAAGTCTATTCTGAGCAGAATGTCCCTGAATTGGAAGCAAAAAGACTGAGATTGCTGATTCTGTCACCTTCTTGTGGGCTGCACAGACACTTGGGGAAATGATGGGGTTGGAAGGTTTTAGAAGCCATTGTTACACTCCAAAGAGAGCTCTTCTGATTGGGGATGGAGAAGGAGCAGGATATTAATCAACTCTGATCTTCTCTGTCATCAGAACCTCAATGGGAATTAGTTTTTAGATTCATTTAAGGAATCCAACAAAGAGCTGAGTCCTAAGATAGTGGGATATAACACACATAAGTTTTAAAAATTATTTCATTAAATATTTCTCAATTGTATGTAAAATTTTTTAACAATATTTTTTTAATTTGAGTTCTGAATTACCTACCTCTCTCCTACCCCTCCTCTCCTTCTTGAGAAGACAAGTACTTTGATTTTGATTATACATGGGAAGTCATGTCAAAGATATTTCTGTATTAGCCAAGTTGCAAAAGAAAACATAAAGAAAACAAAACAATAAAAAATTAAAAAAAGTTTTGAAAAGTATGCTTCAATCTGCATTCAGAGTTGATCAGTTCTCTCTCTGGAGGGGAATAGCATTTTTCATCATGGGTCCTTTGGAATTGTCTTGGATCATTGTCTTGATCATAGTTTATCATCTTCACAATACTGCTGTTCTTGTGTGCAATGTTCTCCTTGTTCTGCTCACTTTACTTTGCACAAGTTCATATAAGTTTCCCTAGGTTTTTCTAAAAACATCCTACTCATCATTTTTTTTTTTGGCTAGGCAGTTGGGGTTAAGTGACTTGCCCAGGGTCACACAGCTAGTAATGTCAAGTGTCTGAGGGTGGATTTGTATTCAAGTCCTTCTGGCTCCAGGGCCAGTGCTCTATCAATTGTACTACCTAGCTGCCTACTTGTCATTTCCTATAGCACAGCAATATTCCATCACAATCATGTACCACAAATTGTTCAGCCTTTCTCCAATTGATGGGCATCACCTCAATTTCCATTTCTTTGCCACCACAAAAAAGAGCTATCATAAGTATTTTTGTACATATAGTTCTTTTTCCTTTCCTTTGTTCTCTTTGGGATACAGACCTAGTAGTGGTATTGCTGGGTCAAAGGGGATGCACAGATTTATAGCCCTTTGGGTACAATTCCTCACTGCTCTCCAGAATGGTAGGACTAGTTCACAGCTCCACCAGCAATGCACTAGTGTCCCAATTTTCCCACAATCCATCCAGCATTTGTCATTTTCCTTTCCTGTAATGTTAACCAATCTGAGAATTTTGAGGTGGTTTTAATTTGCATTTTTCTAATCAGTAATGACTTCCAGCATTTTTGTCATGTGAGTATTGATAGCTTTGATTTCTTCTGAAAACTACATGTTCCTATCCTTTGACCATTTACCAACTGGGGAATGGCTTTTATTTTTATAAATATAATTAAGTTCCTTATATATTTGAGAAATGATGCCTTTGTCAAAGAAACTCATTGCCAAATCCAACCCCCTCCAATTTCCTATTTTCCTTCTTATTTTGGCTGCATTAGTTTTATTTGTGTGAAAGTTTTTTATTTCATGTAATCAAAATTACCTATTTTACTTTGTGTAACATCCTCTATCTCTTGCTTTGTCATAAACTCTTCTTTTATCCAGAAATCTTACAGTTACATTTTTCCATGCTCTCCTAATTTATTTATGATATCACCCTTCATATCTAAACATTTATCCATTTTGATCATATCTTGGTATGTGGTGTTAGATGCTGGTCTGAGGCATATAAGTTTTTTTTTTAATTTACTTAATCGATTTATTTTTAGTTTTCAACATTCACTTTTACATGATCTGGAGTTTTAAATTTTTTCCCCTTCCTCCCTTCCTTCCTCCTCAAGATCGCATGCTATCTGATATAGGCCATACATGTATAATCATATCAAACATATTTCCACACTATTCATGTTGTAAAGAAGAATTGAAACCAAAGGGGAAAACCACGAGAAAGAAAAAACAAACATAAAAGAGAAAATAGTATGTTTCGATCTGTACTCAGACTTCATAGTTCTTTCTCTGGATATGGACAGCATTTTCCATCAGGTCATTTAAGTTTTTTTTTTTTTTTTAAAGCAATTGGGGCTAAGTAACTTGCTTGAGGTTACACGGCCAGTTATTTTGTGTGGGTGCCAAGTATCTGAGGCCGGAACTGATACCAGATCTCCTGACACCAGGGCCAGCGCTCTTACTCACTGTGCCACCTGGCCATCCCAGGGCATTTAAGTTTTGATGCAGAAGAGGGAAAATAAAGATCTGCAGCATGGGTTGACCTCTTGTGACTACCTTCATTTGTAAAACAAAGGGTGCAAAGTATTTCATTTTGAGTAAAATCTGAAACAGGTGAAATTATCAGGGAGGAAATGAAAATTTATTAAGCATCAGGCACTGTGCTAAACACTTTACACATACTATCCCATTTGATTCTCACAACAACCCTGCTATTATCACCACTGAGGAAACTGAGGCAGATGGAAATTAAGTGACTTGTCCCAGGTCACCTGGTTAGTAAGTGTCTGAGATTGTATTTGAACTATGGTCTTTCTGATTCCAGGCTCAGGACTCTATCTACTTGGTCACCTAGCTACTTGAAACAAGTGAAACTCATTTGTTGCTTCATGGTCCCCTTCAATCCTTCCTACCATTTAATATTTCTCTTCTAGTTACCTAGCAAACCTCCTACCCCCAGCTATCCAGGGACTTCCAAGGTAGCAGCTCACACTCAACCTATAGTGTAGACTCTTACTTCTCCTTTTACACATTAAAACTCTTGTGCCCTGTATCCCATTATCTCAGGACTTAGTTGATCTGACTCCTTGTGTGAATCTAAAAACCAATTCACATTGAAGAGTTGATGGTAAAGCAATAGTGGTTTATTACTTACCCTTTCCTAGATAACCAACAGGCACCTTTACAAGGGCTTTCAGTGCCTACAGGAGTGACCATGTAACTGGTGGGAATTCTAGGCTCTGTGGCTGGTTGGTGGAGGAAGAGAGTGCAGGTAGACTACTATTGGCAAGGGTACATTTATTTTTTTTCTTTTTGGAGGGGAAGGCAGGGCAATTGGGGTTAAGTGACTTGCCCAAGGTCACATAGCTAGTTTTGTGTTAAGTGTCTGAGGTTGGATTTGAACTCAGGTCCTCCTGACTCCAGGACCAGTGCTCTATTCACTGTGCCACCTATCCACCCCAACAAGGGTACATTTATAATATTAACTAGACTGCCCACATGCAGGTTAAATCCTGCTTATTCTATTTTTGGAAAACATTCAATAATCATGAGATGATATCTCATAGTTCTAGAGTCCTGAGGGATTTCGGAAGTTCCCTTTTTTTGTTGGGGAAAAAAATTATTTAATCAGTCTTTATACAAGGTCTTTCAAGAGTTATAGCATTTTCTTTTAAATGCAAATTAAATCAGAGCAGTTAGACTGCATGCCAGATGCAACAAAGTACAGGAAAAGAAATTGATAATTGATAACAGATGAAAAAATTAAATCCTAGGGAGGTTAAATGACTTATTTGTCCAAGTTCACATTGGCAAGTGTGCATCAGAAGAGGGATTTGAACCTAGGCCTTTTGTCTTCAATAATTCAATTCAGTAAACATTTATTAAGCACCTATTATGTGTCAAGCACTGTGTTAAGTGCTGGGGATACAAAGAGGCAAAAGACAGTTCCTGTCCAAAGAGCTTACAATCTAAGGGGGTGAGGGAACTTGAATGTTTGCAGTCTTTTGAGTCAATAAGCCAGTGTTTATTAAGAGTGTGTGGGGGTGGCCAGGTAGCACAGGGAGTAAGAGCACTGGCCCCAGAGTCGGGATGACCTGGGATTGAATCCGAGCTCTGATACTTAGCACCACACCCAGAAATAACTGGCCGTGTAACCTTGAGCAAGTTACTTAACCCCAATTGCTTAAAAATAATAATAATAAAATTAAATTTAAATTTAAAAAAAAGTGTGTGATATGCCAGTCACTATCCTCGGTGATGGAGAAAAAAAAAAAGATCAAAAGAAATAGTCCCTGTCCTCAAGTTGCTTACAAACTGTCAATGGAAACAAAATTAATACAAAGTAATTATAGGGGGAGGAGAAAGGAAGCACTTGTAGCTGGGAAGATGAGGGAGAGAAGTTAAACCCCAATCCTCTGTGGAGAACACAGGAAAAGGACTTATTTCCAAAAGCTTACTTTCATCAGCCCTATCTCCGATTCACAGAGTATGGCTCATTGATGGTACTCTTCTTCTGGAATGTCTTATTATAAGTCTCAAAGACAAACCATCTGTGGGGAGTTAGCCATGTATCATGTGCAGTGCAGTCCTGGGGGCTTAGTTTTCACATAATACAATATGCTAGTGTCACTCTGTAGGGGAAATTGAATGTTGGGAGAATAAATCTACATAGGAAGAGGAAGACCTTCAAAAGCCATTCCAAAGATAGATCATTTCCCTTTCGTCAAAAGGTAATATCCTCTTTTGATTCCTCTCTCAGAGGCTGCAGAGCCAGAGGGATAGATGCCTCTTATCAAAAACAGGGTATCAAATTAGTAACAGTTACATCCGGGATAATTTTCTCTCTTTCAAAATGAAGTATTTAATAAGATAAGATACCCAAACACAGTCACTGCAGAGTATACATTCCTTATTTCTACAGTTTGTTAAATGAGCACTTGAAGAGTAACACTGAAGTTAGTAAATGAATCAACAGCAATTCATTGATTCATGAATTCAACAAATATTTGCAGAGTCTATTATGTGAAAGATACAAAAAAGATACATGGTCATCCCTAACACCATGGACCTTATAGCCTCAACATGGGAGAAATAAGGCAAAGAACTATGATAGAGTATGGAGTCTGATTATCACTATTAAGAGAGATGCAAACAAAATGCTTTGGGGTTCAGAAGAGAATTTATCTCCAGGTTTGAGGGAAGGTGAGAGGAAATTAGTGAAGACTTCATGGGAAAGGTGATCTTATAACTGGATTTTAAGGGGTGAATGATGCATCTAAAAGTAGGGGAGAGCACAGGAGGCAGGAGGAATAGAGGGAAGAAAGTTATGGAGGTGGAGAAGTAAGGAGACTGTCTGGTGATAGAGGATTGTTCGGTCAGGCTAGGATACAGGATGTGTAAAGGGGAGTGGAATGAGATCAGTCTGACAAAATAGCATTAGGACCCTGGTTGCCAACAGAAGCAGTTAGGACTTGAGTATTTGAAGAGAAGAGGGGCTTTTTTCATGGAAGAAGGATTAGCCTTGCTAAAGTTGGTCTCAAAGGGCAGAACTGCAGGGTCCTGGAAGATAATTTTCCATGTTGCAGCTGCTTCCCAAGGCTACTGCTTCCACTACCATCATCATCCCACCATCTCCTTAAAGCCAAACCCATCATCTACATCACAGACAGGGTGGGCCAAGGGGGGCAGTGATAAAGTAATAAGATGTCATCCAGGGTGAGGTACAATGGGGATTCCATATGCTCTGAGATTATCCTGGTAGCCATAATTACTTGATAGAAATTCTGAAATGTGGGCGGCTAGGTGGAGCAGTGAATAGAGCACCAGCCCTGGAGTCAGGAGGACCTGAGTTCAAATCTGACCTCAGACACTTAACACTTACTAGCCATGTGACCATGGGCAAGTCACTTAACCCCAAATTCCCTGCCTTCCCCCTTCCGAAAAGCAAAAAAAAAAAAAAAGATGATAGAAGGAGTCAAAGCAACCTAAACAATAAAATAATCAATTTAATGTCAATCACAGAATTTGGGAATAGGAAGGGACATCAACATGTCTAGTCTACCAAGGCACAAAAGGCAATAAATAGGTAAAGTATTTGAAGATGTACTTTGGGAACACAGAGTCTTCACTTCATAAAGCAATAATAAAGGCTGACAAAAGGTATGTACCACTGAACATGTTGAATGGAACCCAAAGTCCAGAAGGACCCTAAGAAATGATACAAGAATGGAATCAAAGGGCCCACCATGGGTAACTTCCATATGAGTTCAACCAACAATCTTTTAACATAGAAAGATTGGCTGAGTCATACAGATTTGTTTATAGAAATCAAGGGGATGATGTTAATGATTCACAATCAGGTCACGGCCACCAGAAATTACAGAAAGGTTATCGGTAAGGAGACTAGCTTTCACAGTGCCTGGCACATAGCAAACACCTAATAAATTATTTTTGTTTGATTATCAATGCAGATCACATCATGAAAATTATGTAAATATACAACATATTATTGCAGATTGCAAAAAAATAACATGCCAGATACCCAGAAAGGTAAGACTATGCACCAGAAACTTACCATCCTTTGCAAAATAACAGGCAAAAATTCCCTGAACTGCAACACAAACCTCAATTTTTAATAAATAAACTTGACTGGAATTGGGACATGATTCTAGATAGAACTGTTCTCCACAATTGTCTAGACAATGATTCATAAAAATTCAAGAATATTTTTGATAAATGGCTATACTTGAGGTAAAATTTGAAGTCAGGTTTTCCTGACTTCCAGTCCAACACTCGATCTAATAAACCACGCTGTTTCTTGTAGTATTCACACTGGTGAGAATATGAATAGAGCATTTTCATTTGAAAGGTGAAGAAGATGGCATTCCCCTTGCCTAGCAAGTACTTCCTGGTGGGTTGTGTATGTGTGTGTGTGTGTGCGTGTGCGTGTGTGCGTGTGTGTGTGTGTATGCTATTTAGGGACACACACACCTGTCATGTGCTTTGGTTTCTTGGAAATGTTTGTCAAATCTATCCGTCAGGCTCCGGTAAAACTGGCAATGTTAAAGCAATGCTGTAGTTTTTCCAGTGATTAAACTATAGTGGATAAGTCACATGAAGTCTGGCTCCTGCCCAGTGGTCTATAAACTGTGAATGGGAACCATGGTCCAGAAAAAGAGGAGTCTTGGTATGTTGGATATACTGAGGTTGCATACATATACCTATGTATGTACATGCAGGTATACACACATGCATGCATGGGTGTACACATGTGTTTGGATACATACATACACATATGGATACATGTATATCTTACATATTAATCTTACACAAACACACACATTAACATTTTTTAGTTCAAAAGAACCTAAGAATTAATCTAGTCTCTTCTATCCTCACTCTCACCCCAAGCTCTTTTTAAAGAATGGGAAAGAGCCTCAGATTGTTGAGACAGCTTAACCAAGGTCACATGGAGAGTTCATGGCAGAGAAGGGATTTGAACTCAGGTTTCCTGATTCCCACTTTTCTTTCTCTACTACTATACTCTGAGATTTGGTTAACATCACAACAAACCACCTTGAATTGAATGTGGTACAATAGAAAGAGTGCTATGTTCAGATTTAGAGGACATGGGTTGAGTCTTCCCATCCCATAGCCTGTGTGACCTTGAGCAGGTCCTCAGTTTCCTCACCAGTAAGATATGGGGTTAGACTAGATGATTTTCTGGCCACCATCTCCTTCTCATGCCATCTCCACTCTGGCCTTTATCCTCACCTCTACCCTACCAAAAACGTGAACTCTATACTGGAATGACTCTAGGCTCTGACAGGTGAGAGGTGTGATAGGTCACCTTACTTTATTGGAACCAAGTGTCCACCTCACTCCCTGACCATCAGGTCCACATCACACTGTCATATGTATAGCTGTCCTCTTCTCTCCCTCTTTCTAGCTCCCCTAATGTGTTGTCTTCTCCCCTGGGAACAGAAGCCCCTTGAGGGCAAGGACTGTCAGGAATTGATATTTGTATCCCCAATGCTTAGCGCAGTATCTGAGACCAAGTAGGCAATGAATAAATTCTACATATATGTATCTATCCTACCCTAACCCTCTCCTGTCTTATCTCTATCTATCCTTCTATCCATCCATCCATTTCATCACCTACCTCTCTACCTACCTAGATAGCCACCTATTCTATCATGTATCTCTATTCTATCAACCAATCAATCAATCATCTCTATCTATATATCTACCTATCTATAAATCTATCCACCTACCTATCTATCATCTATCTATCTATCTATCTATCTATCTATCTATCTGTCTGTCTGTCTGTCTGTCTGTCTGTCTGTCTGTCTGTCTGTCACCCTATCACCAGCAAGGTCATAGGAATTCTACTAGACAGGAGGGGGAATTGTTGCTTATTGTAAATGAAGGTAGCAGAGGTTTTATCCAAAGAAGTCAGCTCAGGCAGACAGATGGAACAAGTGAGAGGATCTAGGAGAAAGGGGAATCTCTAAAAGAATCAGAGATTCGAGAAAATGGGGTCACGAATGATAGCCATGGAACCTGAATGATAAAACACCAGGTCACCAGGAGCAATGGGTACAAGGCTGAGTTATAGGCAGTGTGAAGCAGAGGTGACTTAGGGAGACTGGGAAAGTCAAATGGCAAGGGACCTGCAGCCCAGGACTCAAACTGGGCTCCAAGTCTGGGTGGGCCTGCATCTGACAGTCAGAGAGGCGCATTTGGCCAGCTCAGGAAGCAAGGCAATTCCATGTGCTGAATGATCCAGAAACACACCATTATTTGGGTGAAACAGTCTCCTTGGTCTTTATTTTGGCTGAGAAAACACTTTACGTGTATCTTTGTTATGTCATAATATTCCATAGAAATGCCTGGCAACGGCAGAGCGGCTGATATGTGATGGATAGTCATTTTCCATCTGTTTAATCAATCTATCAGTAAACATATATATACATGCTACTGGGCATGCCAATCAGTGGGACTGCCTTTGACCATGTGCTGAACAGAAAATAAAAAAAAAATGGGAACTAGTTCTGGCTCTTGGTTGGAGCCCTACCATGAAACGCTTTTTTTCTGTGCTAGGTATAGGGGAGATAATATGGCTTTCTTCCAAGGAATTACTCCTAGAGAGAGTGGGAACTGACTCTTTGCCCCAGTAAAATGCTATATATCTTAGGCTGGTGTCAAATATAGGATTCAGAAGGCTTAGATTTAAAATTCAGGATGAGTTGGATGAAAATCAATTTCAGACTCTCTCTGTGTGTGTGTGTATGTGTGTGTGTGCTTTATAACTCAGCTAAGATATGGAAAAAATTACTCAGGGAGAGACTGGGAAAGTGAAATGGCAAAAATAAAATAAAATTTGTCAGGCGGAGTCAGGAGAGGAAAACAGAGACAGGTCTGTCCACTTTTGTTCAAACGCACCCTTGGCGTAGACCATCACCCCATTCCTAAGTTTTCAGGAAAATCTATAGAAATAGATGTCATATTAATACTCTCAAAAGTAAACAAGTCCTTCCCTTCTTCCCATACTCCAGCTGTAAACCTGTCATTTTAATGGCCTTTAATAATAATAATATTTGGCATTTATGTCACACTTTAAAGTTACCAAGGAAATTTAAAAGATTAGCCTATTTGCTCCTTTCAACGGCCTTGTGAGACAGATATGATTGTCCTAATTTTACATATAAGGAAATTGAGGCTTGGTTGACAAAGTCTAATTTTCTTTACCCTATTCTACATTTTTTTGTTTTAAAATTTTTTATTTTAAAATAGCATATTTTAATAGTATTCATATTATACGAATTGCACTGAATTATATTCTACATTTAAAGCTGGATGAACTTATTTATTTATTTTTAGTTTTCAACATTCATTTCCACAAGATTTTGAGTTCCAAATTTTCTCACTATCTCTCCCCTCCCCCCACCCCAAGAAGGCAAACATACTGAATACCGCTTCCCCCAGTCTGCCCTCTCATATATCCCCCACATCCCTCCCCTTACCTCCTTACCCCTTACTTTCTTGTAGGGCAAGATGGATTTCTATACCCCATTGCCTGTATATGTTATTTCCCTACCCTATTCTACATTAACCTTAATGGAATTCACACTTCACCTTAGCTCTCTCCTTCCCTTTTTTTGGTGGCTAGCAGTTCCTAGATGCATTAGTAAGGGATTGAAAGCAAAGCAAGGCAAGAATTTCTTAAGTTCCTACTGTGTACATGGAGCTGTGCCAATTCAGTCCAACCTACCATAGACATGTCTAGCTCCCTTCTCTTGCAAATCTCCAATCTCCACAGCTCAGAACTCTTTCTGAAACTACCATTTTGTTCCCTGATTTCCCCTAATTTCTTTACTTCTGCCAATTACACCTCCATCTTCCCAGTCACTCAGAGTCTGGAGTCACTTGGAATCTTTCTCATCTCTTTTCACACATATTCAATCAGTTCCCAAGTCTTGTCTTGACAATATCTTCTATGCTCATCCCCTCTTTTCCTCTTTTGCAATCATCCCAATTTGAACCTTCATCTCTTCTTATATATGCTATATATACACACACATATATATACACACACATACACACAAGCATATATGCATATTTGTTATATATGCTATACACACATCTATATGTGTACATGTGCTATGTAGACATACATACATATACATACGTACATATATACTAATATAAAACTCTCCAAACTGTTCTTTCTGTCCTCAGTCCATCTCTCCATTCTCCCCTTCATGCTGTTGTTAAAATAATATTCCTAATTCCCTGCCAATATCAGGTTACTCATCCACACGACAACCTTTAATGACTCCCCATTGCCTACCAAATAAAGTTTAAACTCTGAAACCTGGCATTCAAGGCATTCCGCACTCTGGAGCAAACCTACTTGTCTTTTCTCTTTCATACATTTTCTCCTCCTGACAGAGTAGACTATCTCCATACCCTGATTTTATTTTGACTTTTCCAGTCCCTCTACTCTTGCTTACACCATCCCCCATAATTGGCAGAGTACCTCCACCCCTATTGTCCATCTGCTGAATTCTCTCCTTTCTCCTAAGGCCCGACTCAGAAGCTGCTTCTTCCATAAATTTCCCCTTGAATCCCTCAAATAAAAATGATCTCTTCCACCATAGTTTTCTTGTGGTGTTTGTCTAGCTCTCCTTTGTTTCCATCATTTTCAGCTTTGTCTCATTTGTGAATATAGCGTATCCCCTTCAGCAGAGCATAAGCTCGGTGAGTTCAGGTAGTGTGCCATGTTGTTTTTATAATTAAGACTATACATACACATACATGTATACATATAACTACATACACACATATCATATGTGTGTCTATACACACACACACACACACACACATATATATAAATTGACTTCCCTCCCTGTTCTCCTTATCCCTCCTCTACCTCTCTGCCCCCCTAGGCTTAGCCTGGCCTGAGACCCAGGGGCCAATCAAGTTCTCAAGCAAAGGACATATAAAGATCCTTTGGTCCACAGTTCAAAGGCTTACTATGAAGTCACCCTAGCTGCTTGTCTCCCTTCATTCAATCTTGTGCCCTGGTCCCTGTAACGGGCCTCCTCTCTTGTTCCTTTCATGCTCAGCACATAGTAGGTATTTAATAAATGACTATTAATTGATTGTTGTTTTAATACCTACTTTATTCCCCATTTCCTCTGAGGAAATTGAGGCCCAGCAAAGGTAAAGTGACTTGCCCAGTATTTGGAACCAGTTCTTTTAATTCCAAATCTACCTAGAACGGATTGTAAAGGACAAAGCCCAGTCCCCTAATTTTGCATATCAGGACACAGAGGCCCAGAGATTTGACCAGGGTCACACACATAGTAAAGATCAGAGCTGAAACCTGAATCCAGGTCTTTTGACTCCAGAATCACAGCACTTTCTACTACTTTATGCTGTCTCTGCTATGTAAGTTTGCCTTAAGTACTTTAGATCATTGGGCCATGGGAACTTCTGAAAGTACCCAGCTTTCTGCCTCAATTATTCACTGTCCAATTAAGTTGTTATAATTCTTTTAGTCTCACTTCTTCATGAATAATTCATCAACACAATAAACACTTATTGACCAGATCCCAAAAGATCTCAGGAGACTAGAACAATGGATTGAGTCTAATGTGGAGAAATTAAATAGTCCTACACCAGGGCTCCAAAAACCAATTGCAAAAGGACAGAAACAATGGCGATGTGGTCAGATAGAAATCTGTATGAGAATAATTTGCAGGTTTTAGGGACACTGAGTTCAATATGAATAAATAGAGTGATGTGAAAATCTAAAACAAAATTGTTGTTAGTCATTCATGTCCAATCCTTCATGACCCCATTTGGGGTCTTCTTGGCAGAGATACTGCAGTGGTTTGCCATTTCCTTCTCCAGCTCATTTTACAGATGAGGAAACTGAGGCAAACAGGGTCAAGTGACTTGACAAGGGTCACACAGTTAGTAAGTGTCTGAGGTCAGATTTGAACTCATGAAGATGAGTTTAGATACTAAAACAGGTAGGGATTGTTATTATTTTCATTTTACAGATGAGGAAACTGAGATAAATAGGGATAAATGACTTGCCCAGGATCACACAGCTAGCAAATATCTGAGGCTGGATTTGAACTCAGGTCTTTCTGACTCTAGGCTCAGCACTCTATCCACTGTACCACCTAGCTGTAACAGGACCATGGATTCAGAGTTGGGAAGATTCATTGGATCATAGATCTACTGCTGGAAAGGATTTCAGAGACTATCAATCTGGTTCAACCCCTTATCTTATAGATGAGGAAATATATCCAGGGAGGTGGAATGATTTGCCTAGAGTCACACAAGTAGTAAATTAGAAATTATTAGTCTATTCCAGTCTATTAGAAATAAGACTTTGAATCTAAAGTTCTCCGGCTCATCTAACCATGTTGTCTAAATCCTCTAATTTTACAGAGGAAGAAACTAAGTCTCAGTGAGGAGCCCAAAGTCATATCACAACTAGCAAGTGGCAAGGCCAGGTTCTTGGAGACCCAATCTGGCAAGCTCTTTCACTTTCCTAGAGGCTGAGCTTCCAGTATGAGACAGGCGAACAACCCTCCTATCCTCTGCTCCGGGCAAGTTACCCTGTCAGTTCTGGGTGTCACATTTCAGAAGGGACATTGACTCCTGATCTCTTCTTCTAGGTTTACATCAGAATAGGGAACCCAGGGCATACAAAGATGAGCTGAAGGAAAAGGTGATGTTTAGATTGGAGAAGAGACATCTGGGTGGCCCTGCATTTGCAGGGCTGTCATGTAATAGGGTCACTCAATCCGTTCTACATGGCACCAGAGGGTAGAATTCTAAACAATGTGTTGTTCAGTCATTTCCACCATATCTGATTCTTCGTAAGTGTCTGAGGCTGGATTTGAAATCAATGGGTAGACTCCGACATTTTAGATTCAGGTGAAACAGAGATCATTCTGACAATGAGAGCCACCCCAAAGTGGGACAGTATGTCTCAGGACATAACTGATTGCTCATTCCTGGCTATTTTCAAGTAGAGATTCGATGACCACTTGTTGGGAGCATTGTAAAGGAAATTCCTGTTCAGTTTGAATTAGATTATCTGACTGCAGAGTTTCCTTCCCTCTCTCTTGCCCAGTGGAGTGATTTTACACATGCCACTGATACAAGTTTGAAATGAGATTAGTCCTACATTGAGGGGCAATAGTACCAGGATGGGCATTAACCACACTGACCTAAAAATCAACGTATCTAGTGACCTGAATAATGAATGAGTTTGGATGGACTGATGTTAATGAAGGTTTCTTGCTACACAAGTTGATACTTAATATTATTTCTAGATGCTGACCATTCTTTTATGTAAGTGTGATAGTAATGGCAATTAAAGATTCCCCTGTATTGGCTTGGTTTTCAAATTGATTGTGTTAAAACCCAGAGTTTGTTAATCCCACCTGTGGGATGGGCTTGTTGATGTGAAAAGAAAGTCCTGAACTGGGAGGAGCTGGTGATGTATATTTGGAGAGACACTAGAGAGAGGCGCAAGATCTTTTTGGAAGCAGCACCTCGTGGAGAGAGAGAGACTAAGAGAATTGCTGGTGGCCGCTTCGAATTGCCCTGGACTTTTGAGACCTGCCCCCTGAGCTGCCAAGGACT